>NC_088871.1:39442499-39764999 GCF_032884065.1 Artemia franciscana
TCGCCATTTGACACTGGGTCAGGTCCTATGGTGGCGCAGTGGGTTTGACCTTAGCTTGGTAATATGGGACCCAGAGATCGAATCATGCTGCAGGAATGCACTGCAGGGCCGACGCAGGGACCTTAGTAGTCAAGAAGCGTCGTTAACCCGATACAATACAATACGACACTGGGTCAGGAGTGGTAACTGTCCGATTTTAAGCCTACCGTTGAGTGTCATTTTATGTGGAATATCCTTCCCGTTTCGGCTCAAGGATGCCACTCGTTTGGCACATTCAAAAGACTTATAAAAAATGTTTGGTTTCCAGGTGATTATTTTTCTTCTTTTTTGCCTTTTTGTCTCTATTTCGTCTATTGATTTAGTGTTTATTTGAAATGTATTATTCCCCCTCTTTTACTGGCCTAGGATTATTTTGAGGGATTAGAAGACTGTATTCATTGCCTTAATAATGAAATATAAACAATTCTACCTCATTATCCATGTTAAACTGAAAAGTGAAAAGTAATAATGAACACTAATTAACGCTTGACTGGATGTCAAGTGACCAGAGGTCAAGAGTTCTCGAGAAACCTCGTCATGGACAGTCTCTTGAGTATTTTAGAACGGCTTTCTGGATACACCCAGGCTTATGCTGCATATCATGGAACTGCCATGGCATACGTGGATCTATGAGTAGGACTTCAACCTATAGAAAATTCCTATAGAAACTTTCTATATGACTTCAACGTATAGAAAATTTCATAGAAAAAGAAGCAATAAAAAGCGTTGCCAGGATGTAGATAGCTGACCAATCGCTTCAGGGAGAGCATGTTTAGGAAACGGGCGAATGAAAAGCCATGTGGAAACCTGAACCTTATTGCTGCTTAGGTACGGGGAGCTGCATATGCAAGATGATAGCATTGTTCCATTGGTAACATCTATAAAGCAAATTCAGGTTGCAAGAAAGGATAGAAATGAAGTGTCATGAAAATGAAATGAACAGGAAGGTGACGCTGTTTTGCCAAAATAATCTATAATTAGGATAATTCAATAACTAACGGAAAATGGAGGACTGGGATAGTGATATATCAGAACACCCATGGTCTGAATGAGGAGATAAGAATTTGGAATACGCAAGAACTTCCAGGTCTAAATGTTTGGAACAGGACAGGCATCTAAGAGACTAATGCAAAAGTGAAGTACAGGGGTCACATAGGTATCTTAACTGAAAACCAAGAATGTCTCAAGATTCTTGAAAATATCGAGAGCAGGCAAAAAAGTGATTGGAATGCTATGAAACATTCAATGAAGATCGAATTGCACTAATACCATGGTACTCTAGGATCACAGGCACTGAATTGGCAGATAAAGCAGCTAAGGCTGGGGTATCAAGGGCATGCTCTAGACAGGAAACTTTTATTCCTATCTTTCAAAACTACTTGAAAGTGGCTATAGAAAGATGGAGGTATCAGATGGCGGATCAAAATTGGCATTGAAATTACTTTCTAAACAACTAATATTTGTCAGTTTCCGTATTATCGCTTAGACTAATTAAACATAGACAGTCATACAGGAAACTTTCCTTCCCATCTGTCAAATCTGGCCGAAAGCAGAAATAGGGAGGAAAAGAATTGGCATAGAATGATGGCATTGAAAATACTTTCCAAACAACTATTATTTGTAAGCTTTCATGATATAGCTTAGAATAAACATGAATTCATTACTTAGTAAAGCGATTAGGGCTGGGCGAAATATGTATTACTAAAAATGAGACTGGCAGTACGATAAACCTTTAAACTTTTTTTGGGTGGGGGGGGGTCATTCGAAATAACTAAATCTAACGATAGTGGTAAGTTCAATGACTAAGCCAATATTTCTTGATATTATTACCATTTTAATATTATTATGATATTATTACCATTGTCTCAAGAAGCCCCTGCACAATATACTTAATATCTCTTTTATGTAAATCTATTCATCGTATCTTATGTAGTTAAAGAAAACTAAACGCATGAAACTTGGGAAGAGAGAGCGTTTACCGTTTGGCTTGCGGTTCAAATCGTTTGCAGGTAGAGGTGTACACGCGAGAGGGGATCAGAGTCCGGCCACCAACCCTCCCCCAAAAAAACTATCAACCTAAAAATGTACCTTTGAGAAGCATCACCACAAAATGCCCCCACTCCTCCTTTAAAGGTCAGTTCTGTGTGTATTGAAACAGGTCTGTATAGGTCTAATCCTTACAAGGACGTGGGGAATTTCTGAGAATTTAGTTCAAAAACTTCTCAATTTTTCCTGAAAAGTCAGCTGTGTACTCTCACATGTGTGTGAGAGTATTCGTTTCCATGTTGCTACTATTTATCTGATTTTGATTATATAAGATGTTAAGATGGTAAAAGATAGCCGAAAACAGAAAATAAGCAAAAACAAGAGAAAGAAAAGTAATTACAAAGGATCAAATTCGCACAAAACGGAAAATAATAATAATGTCTAAAAATAATGTGTGTTCATAAATTATGTTCCTAATCCATGTCTCAATAATCATAACTGGAGCAAGCAATTACAAGCAATTCAAGAGGTTTCTTTTGGTCCGATTTCCCTGTGGAACTAGCAGAATCTGAATAATTCCCACAGCGGGTTACTATGGACATTCAAACCATTTTCCTTTTACGCAGTTGTATAAAGCTCCACGAGGAAACCGTATGCGATAGATCACTGAAAGGTCATTTAAATAAACATCATTTGGACAGAGAGTTAAATAAACATATATATATATATATATATATATATATATATATATATATATATATATATATATATATATATATATATATATATATATATATATATATATTATATTGAAATTAAGCGTTTTGATGATTAATATTTTTTTTCTTTGTGTGTTGATAGCTTACAGTTGCCGCATCAGTAGTTTCTTTCTCTCTTGAAGATTTATATTGATTGTAATCATTAACGTTTCGGATGAGGGTTTTGTGTCATTTAGTTTCTTTTTACATGCTGTTCTATGGACTCGTATGGTGTACCAAAAGTTTTATTTAATATTTACGAGTTTAATGTTGGAAATTAACCATTTGTATCTATAATTTTTTTTGTGTGTTTGTGTTTATAGTTTACATCTGGTTTATCAGTAATTTCTTTTCGTTTTGTGTGTTTATAGGATTTGTATTCGTTGTCAGCGAAATTGCCTTTTGTGAATTTAATTCCTTATTAAATGCATTCATCCAATCCCAATGCTTGGCTGTTAGCTGAAAAGCATGATGAACTTGCTGACAACCCAAATTTGTCAAGGACGGCAAAATATGGCAACTATCTGCTTATCAACAAAGATCAGAGGCATGCATGATTCACATTCTCGATATTCAATAATAGGCCTGTGATTTGACTAATTAAAATACCAAGATCAAGGCAAATCTGAGAACCCTGATCTTATTTTACAGACCGTTCTTTTGCAAACATCTTTCTCCATTCTTTTCTTATCAGAGATCCAATAACTTTTAAGATATTACCATCAAAACTCTCTCTTCAATGTTCTATTTGGCAGTCACAGCTTAGATACAAATATAAAGTTATGAAAACTCGATTTATTTTTGGGACACAGTGCGCGGTAGCGATGCTAGCGGCTGGAGACAGGAAACTGGCATTGGTATCTAAGCTGTGTATGCAACAAAACAAAATTGCGTTCCCGCATATGGTGTTGTAGTACGATTTACGTGTCGGAGCGCGGGCTTGGAGGAGGCGCCAAGTCAAGAGCTCTGTACCAAAAGCTTCTCATGGGCAAGATAGGAGTTTTCATAACTGTATTGGTATCTAAGCTGTCTCGGCAATGAGCTGTAAGATCTTAGCACTTTGACGAGGCAAGAAACGATAATCTGTGAGCTATAATTTCTTAATACTTCGACAAAGCAAAAAACAATAATCTGAGCAGAAAGAGGTATGACCTAAGATGTAAGATCTTATCACATTGATGAGTCAAAGAACGGTCTCAACGCAAAAACCTACAATACTAATTGACACATACGATTCGGCGTTCAATAAGTTGGTTGTGAAAGAAAATGAAATTTGGCCTTTTTTATATTCTTTCTTTCTTTTCCATCGTTTTTTTTATTAGCTGAAATGTGCCTAGACTTTAATTAAGAATGATGAATCATTCCAACTTTAATTAATGATAACAAAATACGACTAGGGCCTACTATTTGTTTGACATCCAATTCCTTTCTGTTCGATTGGGTGATTATTAGCTGAAATGTATTTAAGATGAAGGAGGAGCAATTCGAAATTTAATTAATTACAACAAAATATGGCCACTATTTGTTTCTCATCAAAGATTTAAAAAGTTTTTTCATTGGCAATCCATGTAGTTGGTTCTCAAGCAAAATAAAATTTGGCTATTATTGTCCTGTTTCTTTCTGTTCGATTGAGGGATTATTAGCAGAAATATGTCTAGGATGAATGATGAACCATTCCAACTTTAATTGATGACAATAAAATATAACAACTATTTTTTTGACATAAATATTAAGTGTTTTTTCATTGGCAATTCGTGTAGTTGGTTGTCAAGAATTTTTTTTTCCCTGTTTCTATCTGTTCGATTGGGGGAACATTAGCTGAAATATGTTTATGATGAACGATGAACCATTCCAAATTTAATTATTGACAACAAAATATGACCACTATTTGTTTGTCATCAAAGATTAAAAGTGTTTTTTATTGGCAATCCGCATAGTTAATTGTCAAGGAAAATTAAATTTAGTTTCTTTTTGTCCTGTTTATTCCAGTTCAATTGGGTGATTATTAGCTGAAATGTGTTTAGGATGAATGACGAGCAATTACGACTTTAATTAATGACAATACAATATGACCACTATTTGTTGGTCATCAAAGATTAAAAGTGTTTTTATTGGCAATCCCTACGACTAGTTGTCAAGGAAAATTAAATTTGGCTTTTTTTTTACCTGTTTCTTTTTGTTCGATGCGGGAATTATTAGCTGAAATGTGTTTAGGATGAATAACATTCTAAATTTAATATTTTACAACAGATATGACCACTATTTGTTTGTCATCGAAGATTAGAAGTGTTTTTTTCATTGGCAAATCGCATGGTTGGTTGTCAAGGAAAATTAAATTTGGCTTCCTTTTGTCCTGTTAATTGGGTGATTATTAGCTCAAATGTGCTTAGGATGATGAACCATTCCGAGTATAATTATCGAAAACAAAATAGGAACACTATATCGCTACACTGGAATGAAACTATCCTACCTCCAAATGTGCTACGAATCAAAGTATCCTATGTCCAAAAATGGAAAAAATCGATTTGCAGTCTATCTTGTGCTAAATTGTGTGCTGAATCCAAATTTGCAGTCAGAATTGGCCCTACGCCACTAGGAAGCCTTTTTCTTTCATATCTTATGTTGCAAATTTGCTTTTCTCACACCTTGAAACTATTCTATGTCCTTATTTGGACTTGGGCTAGTTTCAAGCAGTAAATTTTGATGAGTTGCAGGACATAGGATAGTTTGTTTGGACTTAGGATATTGCCATTCTAAAGTATCGATACGTCTTTTTGAACATGGGATAGTTGATGGCAACGTTTGCTTTCACCATCATCAATATTTATAGTAAAAATTTGCGATTATGAAGGAAGGGTGAAGTTGCAAAATGAATAGAGGAAGAATGCTAATGGAACTAGCTAGAGAGAAGGCCAGGAAAGGTAAGAGAAAATTGCCTGATTCTTATTCTGGCTCCTTTTTTTGCCTTTCCAATGTTACTATAAGATTAGACAGTAGACCATTTAGGTATTGTGCTTTCCTTAGATATTGAGGATTTCTTCAGGTCCCCTCTGGTGACTGGCCAGTCATGTCAGCTCATTCCTAGGCAGAGAAGTCAACCACAAACCCTGATTTTTGGATACCCTATGCCAAACGCTAAATATATCTATCATTTGGCATAGCCTATGCCTAACGCTGGATACCCTATGCCAAACGTTGGATACCTGTTGGCAATCTAAACCTGACCTATCTCACTATGGGTGAAATCTGATTGGTTCATTTTTGAGCTTGAGTCACATCATCAATACTTTATAGGCAACAGGTATCCAGCGTTTGGCATAGGGTATCCAGCGTTAGGAATAGGCCATTGTTTGGCATATGGTATCTATGCCAAATGCTGGATATACCCAACGTTTTGCAAAGAGTATCCAAAAATCTGGGAATTGTGGCAGACTGGGGTAGAGTACCTAAATTTTTTGTTGCTGCCATCCCTGAGCTATCCCCACCGCTGGCACTGTGCCCACTAGAACTGAGGGATTCGATTTTACAACATCTGATCTACTATTACAGTATTATCTGACCTTTCCAATAATACTGATAAAGTCTTACTGGTTACACACCATCTCTTAGGTCAAACTTTACATCATCCCGTCTGCCTGTTCACTAGCTCTACAGTGGGGAATATGAAATGGTCGATGTGACTACTAAAATGTGCCGGACAACCTGTATTACTGGTGGACAGTGGCGCTAATAGGTTCAAATGAGCCATGATTGCTCGGATGTTGTAAAAGAGAGTGAAATTGTAGCTTGTAGCTGTAACAACTTCAGTCTAAATATTTTTTAGAGTAGGATTTATAGGTTTACAAGTCCATTAGTAGTTTACAAGTTTTCTAGACTTCCTGGATACAAGTCTTCTATACTTCCTGGATACTGGCCGTTTATTTTATAGAGTTTGGTTGCATTATGTGGACTGAACTGAATAGGCTGAATATTTGCAGCATATAAATAGTAAACATAAAGCAATACAGTATTGTCAACACCTGTAATTCAGTGACATCAGATTTTCTCTAAAAATCTAACGAGGCAACCTTTAAATCTGGCAACAACTTAAACAACATAAAAACCTTATTCTATATAACTCACTGTTGCTGCAGTTATCGGGGCTTCAACATAAGATTTGACTGCCCTAAAAAACAGTACTTATGTATGACATTGCTGTAACAATTTCTTTTTTTCCAGGTTCAGCAGTGACAACAACTACTGGCAACAAATCTGGCTGCAACTCTAAGGCAAATTATTTGAGTTCCCCAGAAACCTCAGTAATTTACTCAGGAGAGTTAGGAAGAATGCTATGGGCCATGACCTCAGAAGCTGGCAGCTCGTTTGAAACGAATAAAACCCGTGAAGATTCGCATTTGACGGTAAAGACTAGTCTTGATCTGGAAATAATGCAGTGCATTCCTGACGCTCCTCATGTGTCAGATACTCCTATTCTGAATCTTGACGTGTTCTTTCAAATTAATGAGCAAGGCTCTAGTGCAGATCTTTCTGTGCATAATGATTCTGCCTTAGGTGCAAGCGAAACTACCATTCAGGATCAATCCGAGAACTTTTGTGAGCTAGATATTACTGGTGCTGCATCTGCTTTTGAACTTAGTGGAATAAAAGAGAATGGGAATGCCTGTGCTAATGACCGTAATGGAATAGAAGAGAATGGGAATACCTCTGCTAATGAACTTAGTGGAATAGAAGAGAACGGGAATACCTCTGCTAATAAACTTAGTAGAATAGAGGAAAATGACAGTGCGTCTGCTGGTGAACTTAGTGTAACAGAAGAAAGCCCTACTGCCCAGGGAAAGAAGAGGAAGAGAAGACCTTACAGCTGGAAAAGATACATAGCAAAGAAGATGTTGAATGCTGGCATGAAACACATTAGTAGCAAAGGAAAGACTGTGCCAGAAAGGAGTATGAAAGGGCCTTGAAAGTGCAGGATGAAGTGTTATGAAAGAATTCCGGAAGAGACTGGAATAACCATTTTCAGGTCTTACTGGGAATTGGGTGATATTAATAGACAAAGAGACTACATACTTCAGCAGGTTAGTCAAGCCAAAAAAAAAAACGTTCTAGGATACATAAAAGCGATAATGATAATCATGAAGAAGGAACAGAGGGACAGAACAATGACACTGAGAAAGCAGAGAGGAGGGTGTTTTCAGTAGCGTATTCCTTTTGCATTAATGTGCATTAATACATATTATGTATGTCACCAAACATTACAAGTTTTTTTGGGCAATCCCTATAGTTGGTTGTCAAGGAAAAACAATTAGGTTTTTTGACATACTTCTTTCTGTTCGATTGGGGGATTATTAGCTGACACTTGTTTAGGATGAATGACGAGCAATTACAACTTTAATTAACGACAACGAAATAAGACCACTATTTATTTGTCATCAAAGATTAAAAGAAGTTTTTCATTGGAAATCCTTATAGTTGGTTGTCAAGGAAAATTAAATTTTACTTTTTTGTCCTGTTTCTTTCTGTTCGACTGGAGGATTATTAGCTGAAATGTGTTTAGGATGAATGACGAGCAATCCCAACTTTAATTAATAACAACGAGCTATGACCACTATTTGTTTTTCACCAAATGATTAAAAATATTTTTTCATTGGCAATTTGTTTAGTCAGTTTGTCAATAATTTAAATACCAGCAATCCAGATTAATTTTTATGGTTCAACGTTCAACAATTTGGATGTCAAAGAAAATGACATTTCGCTTTTTTCATTGGCAATCTGGATAGTCGGTTTATCAATAATTTAAATACCAACAATCCAGATCAACTTTTATGGTTCAGCGTTCAACAATATGGATGTCATAGAAAATGAGATTTCGGTTTCTTCATTGGCGATCTGTCATTGGCGATCAAATATCAACAATCCAGATTAATTTTTATGGATCAGCATTCGACAATTTGGATGTCGAAGAAAATGACATTTAGCTTGTTTCATTGGCAAACTGGATAGTCAGACTGTCAATAATGTCAACTTAGTTTCTTTTCATTAAAAGTTGAATATTCTTCATTGATGATGATTATATTTGTACTGAAAAGCGCAAAACAATTGTTTAAATAGATGTGTCAACTTATTTCCCTTTATTGTTGCATTTTATTAATATGACCATTAAACTATTTTTGCGGATTCTCACAACCCAGTTTGCATGACGAATTTAATACCACACCAGTTGATAAAAAAAACAAGAGGTATGAAGATTCGTGTTCTTTGACGTCAAGCTTGCACTAAAGCAGCTAAAAAAAAGTTTTAAAAGCATATGGTTCAATAATTTGCTCCCATATAGTGTCTACTAGGCCTATGCCTTCGGATCTTTTGCCAAATTCATATTAGAGATAAAAAAAACTGCTTTTCTAAGCTTCCACCTTTTCAATCTACAACAATTCCTTGAACCTTAACTCGGATTGGTCATTCATAGAATTTACGCTAGAACATTACACACAGCTCAACTAAAAAAGAGACAAACAAAAACGACCGGGATACATCAATTAAAAACCGGGACCGGTCTCAAATGGCGATATAGTCCTGTGGAACTCTTGTGATTTTCCCCACAAGTAAAAGTTTCATTTTTATACATAAGTGTGATTATTATGCGTCCCGGGAATAAATTACAATCAAGTTGCAGGAGATATCAGATATACATTTATTAAAAAAGAAAAACACTATGTTGTAAAACAAACACTATGTCTGTCAATAAAAATCAGATTTATGAAATCGGATTGTCGGGTAAGTTGAAACTAGAGTCCAATAATCAGTTTTACGATTCGGTTATCAATAAAAAAATGGCCTAGATTAGATCATAATGATAATGCAACCGAATGTCCGACAACTTCAACTGATTAAGCCTTTATGTAGGCTAACAAAATTAGGTGAGCAAAAAAATTATACCTTCTACCTCAGTAAAATTATTGTATATAGGGTTTGTACATTGTTCTATATCTCCTTTACTAAAATATACAACATTCAATATTTAGTTAATTGCAACCAATTCGCACGTTAGGTAGCCTGACTTACAGGCATATCTAGCTTCACATCAATGTCTACGGGTAGTCATTATCGACCAATTATAGTTTACTTGAACTTGCTCTTTTGCTACCAGCCAAGGTCGTACCCAGGGGGGAGTAGGGGATTTGAACCCCCCCCGGAATATTGTCTAATTCGTAAACACATAACAAAATGGATATAAACGAATTTCTATGCTTTTTGCCCCCCCCCCATCCGAAAAAATCATTGAGTAAAAAAACCCCGGAAAAAAAACTTGGGTACGGCCCTGCTGCCAGCCGTGATTGGATGGCTAGAAACAGTAAGGTCAACTCACGGATATCAGAGGGAGGGGGTGCGAAAATGTATTTTCCAAAATCTAAGGATGGGGCTTTTTTAAGCTATTTAGATATTCATTTATCATCAAGGACACTCACAGAAGTAGGTGGCTCACCTCTCCTCTTGAAAGTCCGAAAATTCATAAAAACTTCGATATTTAGTCTTATACTTTGCAAACAAAGAATATTTTTTTAGCATTATCCCCCAGGAAAATTTATGCAAAAATTACCTTGACCGCTCCATCTCACCATAGTTTGTATGTAAAAAGATATTGAAATATAAAAAATATTAAGTATAATATAAAAGTATAAACAATAATATAAAAAAGATATTGAAATATAGCTTGATTCGTATAAATCAACATATGACCTTTGAGAGAAAGAGAATATATTTAAAAAACACAAAAAATACAAAAAAAGAAAAATTTGCCAAAAAGCCTTATGGCTTTTGTTGCCATTCTCGAAACTACAAAACAAATCACTTAATTGTTTTAATGCCACTAAAAAGCAAAAAAAAAAAAAAGTCATCAGTTGAGACCCTGTACTATACTAACCTAATATAACAACACTATTATGCACTATTTACCTACTTTATCTATATATATATATATATATATATATATATATATATATATATATATATATATATATATATATATAAAATCATAAATACCAAAACAATGGTCCCTAAGCAGCCCACGAAAAGTAGGCCTATCAGTCTCTTAAACTATATCATAAGGAAGGGACTCCCTTGCCAAATAACGCATAAATCAGGTAGCGGTGAAATTGCCGTTGTCAAGAAAACTTGCTGGTGGTGTAAAATAATAAATTCCATTATTCCATAAATTCCAACATAGAATTTATGGAAACATTATTTCCAATTTATGGAAACATTATTCCATAAATGCCAACATAGACTACCCTAAAAACTATTTTTGTATTAGGTTCGCATGAAAAGACCCAATGCCACATAAAAATCTATATATATATATATTTTTTTTTTTTTTTTTTTTTTTTTTTTTTTTTTTTTTTTTTTTTTTTTACAATTGTTGGGGTGATGGATGAACATTCAAATTTGGATTTGTGCAACACAATGAGCAGAACAAATGCCAACAACACTGCATAGTAGTCCTAGCTTTGTAAAGGTTTCCAATAACACCAGTCACTCGTACATGCCTCCCTTACATTCTGACGGGCCTGAATTAGAATTATCTTGTTCGTTGGAAAAAGGCTGAAAATCTCAGAAAATTGTATGAAGATGAGCGCAGGATATTTGGTTTGAAATGATAAAAGCTACATTACTGCTACTGCAACTGCTGTTACTGCCGTTACATATTCCCAACAACTATTTGCAGACATTTATAGCCTCAGGATAACACATGGGAGGGACAATAATCGCCAAATGTAAATGTAAATTTCCTTTTCACTTTGTCTAGTTAATGCATGAACCTTTCAAAGCAGCGTTTTTCAAACTTTCAATTCGCTGGTACCTTAAGCCCCGCCTGCATGTATGTTTACCTAAGCACAAATTTCTGTCACGAATCGAGGATAGGGGCAGGGGGGGGGCATTTAACCCCCTCAATCTCGATGTCTCTTCACCTCTCCTCTCCCATATTTTGGAAAATACTTTTTCTGGCATTTTCATTGATATTTTCCCTGAAAAAATGGGAAAAAATCCCCCTCTTGATTACCATGAATTGACGCCACTGTTTCTGGCCTTCAGGACTGGCCATCTTATCAGGAAGTAAACTATTATTGATTGATAAAGATTATAACTAGACAGTGATGTCTAGCTAAACATGCCTGCGCTTTGGGCTACAAAATCTACGCTTTCCCAAGGCTTCTAAAGCCAGTTATCAACAGCGTCCAGGGTTATATAAGAGTAACTCAATTGTAAATTAGATCTTCTTTTATCTCATTTTACATTGAAGTTGTAATTTATCTTAGTTTTTTCTTGTTCTTTTCTTACCTCATGATTTTTTCGTCAAAGGTATGCGCTGTTTTCAAATTGTCACTATTTTTAATTTTTTATTTCGCTTGTACTAAGGACGCCAAGGCGATATCCAGGGAGGTAGGGGGCTTGATCCGCTCTCTGGAGTGTTTTTCCGACTCGTAAAACCTTACAAAATGCATATAAGCAAATTTTTGATGTTTTCTTTTTGTCCCCCCACCTTCAAAAAATCCTGGAGAGGCGAGATATATATTCTATTTATTATTGCAATAATTTTGCTTTTGTCGTCAAGGTCACCCAAAAAGGGTGACCTCCCCCCCGAAAGTCTGAAAATAAATAAAGCTCACCAAATTTGGCAACATTCAAAAACAGCGTAATCCTTTGCCAGCCCATTTGTTCATCTTTATCTCCTAGAAAAGCTTTCTTCAAGAAAAATTTCCATCAGTGTCCCTTCTCACTATAATTTACATTAGAAACGAATACATTAAAATACAGTTTGATGCAGGTAGCATGTGCAAACTCATGTACACTAACAGGCTACCTTGCAGAAAGAAATCGGGTAGTGTAAGGTAAATTTCCACTATACCCATTTATCGCCCTAATCTTTTAAAGCAGTACTTTTAAAACAGCGTTCAGGATTAGCAGTGGCGTCATTTGGGGGGGGGGGGGGCACGAGGGCGGTTGCCCCCAATAATTTGAAAAAATATTATACAACCAATGCCACTTGACTATCCGGACACGAACCCCTCTTGCCCACCCCCCACCCAAATAACAATGCTGGAGATTCGCCCCTGAGGATTAGATAAGACTATATTATGAACAGGATTTTTTTATTTTCTGTTGTAATCTTCGTTCTGGTCTTGATTTGTAACTGGATTCAGTTGTTTGCCCTCTTTTGAATTCTGAATTTTTTTTTCTTTTAACGTCTATACTATTCTCAGTTTGTCATTTGTCAGAGTGTTTTGTTTTTCTTCTTCGCTCCATTGAGCACATTTTGTTGTTTATAAAGCTAGAATCTTGGTAAAGTAAGTTTCTTCTTTAGATTTCTTTGAAGGTGAATCCAATTGTTTTTATTAATTCCCAGCCAAAATTTAATAGGAGTAACTCAATTGTAAAGTGGGCTTATTTTTCCTTGTTTTTTTTTTTTTTTTTTTTTTTTTACAAATTTTCTCAGACCCGGGTCGAGTAGGTGCGGGGCCCGACTGGATTTTTTTTAGGGACCCTCTATATATTAAATATCTAAATAAAATATTAATGCATAGTAGTTCACGTGCCTAATGCGAACTCTAAAATAGGACTATCCCGAATAAATTCAATAGATTTGACATGAACTTTTACGGGTATCAGTTTTCTATAGTATAAACTATGTATATTATATAACAATAAACATATTAATAAATCTCATCCAGCAAAGAAAACTTAAAATATACATATTTTTAATTATTTGAATAATTCATAATTTTGTCCCTAATCGTCAAAAACGATTTGCTTTAAATTTCAAGATCCGTTTTTTGGTCATTTTGACGACAAAGCGGAACCAGACTGGGCCGAATAACCTTTTCTCCGACCCTGTTCACTCTACATATAGTTCATAATTGATTTTCGTTCTTTTGTATTTCCTTTTTTACAGTTTGATTTTGTCCATTTAATGTCGGCGTTGTATTCATTTTGTCAAAGTCTTCTAACTCTTCTAACAGTCTCTAACTTTTGGCAACTCTTAGGAAATCTATACAGTAGGTTCATCCTGAAAAATATTTGACTACTGCAGTCTCGACGTGTATAAAAGCCCCTTCCATTTTCTCTGTGTAAACGAGCCAGTGTATATTTCTCAGTAGTTCGAGCACAGCTTAGATACCAATATTGGTATCTAAGCTGTGAGCTCGAGCGACTTTAAACAATGGTGCGAATTTGTATTATTTTTGATTGCACAAACAGAAAAATAGAGGGTGAGCCGGCTAAGTGGTTGGCTCGTTACTGTCCCATCTCAGAGACAGGACCTATGACTTCACTCAGTGACCTATCCAGGATTTCTAAAAGGGGGCTTTGGATTAAATTTTAGCAAATATGGAAATTTCTAGTGATAACTTATAATCATCACCAAAACAGGGAAATAGCCTGAATCCCATAAATAGCGGGAGATGGATCCACGAAGCGGCGGGACTATTATTTACCACAAAGGGGCAATCCAATAGTTTCAGTACAGATTATCTATTAAGTTTCACAACAATCTGTCGTTTTGGATAGAAATATTGCGCCATGAAGCATCAAAAACTTTTTTCTTCTAGGTAAAGAAAAATATAACCTTGAATTTGTCCTCTTCAATGTTCTTTTTTGGGCCATAAAAATGTCCTTCGAAATTTATGCACGACCTTTGTTTTCCTTCTAATAACTGGTGATAGCCATATCCAAAAAAAAAATACCAAACGTCTATTAAGGAGTGTTTGTCGTGAAATTCATAATGAGTTTTCAGAAAATTGAAGGCCATCAAAAAAATTGTATTTGTATTATAAGAAGAACATAAAGTAATGCTTGTTGTTATTATTGTTGTAAATATTCTGCCACGAACTAGCAAATTACATTAAACTTCACATCAGAAAGCATTTTTTTATGACTCATTAAGACAACCCTCACGATTTTTTTCATTATCTTTACCGTTTCGGGTTAAGGGCAAGTTTGGTATAGAACTTGGATTGTTTCATAACTGCGTTAGATTATTTAAAATGATTTAATCATTCTAGTTATCAAGCTTTTTGTCAGTTTCTAATCAAACTTTGTTTTGTCCAGGGCATCTTTAGAGCTAGAGGGAGGGGGTAAGTTCCCTCATTAGAGCTACCAATGGCCTTCCTTACATAATTTGCTGCAGCTTAATTATTTAGCCTTTATATGACGTAACAATGGAACTGAAATATTGATGCGAAGCGCCAAAGTTATGGCAATGTTCAAATAAAATTTATTTTTACCTTGATTATCCTTATAAATTCATTTTTTGTTTTTTCCTTCCATTCCGAAACCAATGTTATTTTTACCTTTTGCATTATTACAGCCAAACCCATTATTTTCCTTTTATTTTTTTTTCTTAGCAATGTCCCGAGAAATCATTAAAATTGATTGTAAGTTGAAATTATTCTAAATTAAATTTATTAATTACATAATTTAATCCATTACGATTGATAAAATTGATCAATAAAACTGATTAACCTCAATTTGTTGACTTACTTCAAGAAGAAACGTCCCAAGAAGTTGGTCGCTTAAAATGGCTGGTTTGGAAGAAGAAACCTCACCCTCTTGAACATCTCCTGAGCCGTCTGCTTCTTCTTTGATGCGTCGTATCTTCAAAAAAAAAACTATATAATCAAATGAAAAAAAAGGAAAAAAACAGAAAAGGAGAAGAAAAAGAGCTACGTGAATGAAGCCTTAAAGAATTCAACGAATTTAGATTTTGAGCTGATTTCTGAAAGTTCGTTCACTTCTACTAGCTTAAAAATATTAAAGAACATAGAAACCAGTAAACAAAAATAATTCTTCAGTATCATAAAATTAATATTTTTAATTAAAAATTAAAACGAAGCTTTTTCTATACAAAAAATATATTTATAATATTAGAAAAAATAAGTACAAGGCCAACTAGAGTCACTTACATATTATTTTGTATGGCAAGCACAGAAGCTTTGTACAAAAGACTGCAATGAGCAATAAATAATTCTAGAATATTTGTTTATTTTATAGAATTTTTTTTTATTTGAATAATTATATTTAAATTTTAAATTTTTTGAGAATAAACTAATTTTCATTTTATTTTTTGATTATTTAGAATTTTTTAAAATAGAATCTTACTTTATTTATAATATTTATTCTAGGAACAAATAATGTCTTTCTATTATGCTCCAACCCTTGAAGAAAATGGCTGCATCATGCAAACAAACCTAGTTTAAACCCCTGATTGGCGCTTTTCAGGCTAATCGACAACGTTCCTGCAAAAATATTTGTATATATTTTAACTGGGGATTGCAACAATTCAAAAACCTTAAAAAAGAAAACCAAAAGTTTGAAGCTTAGTATATCGTTATTAGAAATCAAACTTGTTTTAATAGACGAATATCTTTGAAAAGTTGCAGTATGAAAAGATAGCAAACTATCTGCGGTTAGAAGACAAGCGACAATGAGAATCTATATATAGAAGCATGCCGCGTGCCAATTGCTGGGACTCGGCTGCTGGTAATTGCATATATATATATATATATATATATATATATATATATATATATATATATATATATATATATATATATATATATATATATATATATATATATATATATATATATATATTTAAAGTTTTAAATATATCTGAATACAGGGATAGAAGCAATCCAGTATATCATGGTTTGAGTTATAGCTACAACCTAGTATAGGAACTAACCACAGCGCTTATTAACCAAAATTTCAAGGATGCTTTTTAAAAATGTCTAGTGAAAAAAGTGCCATTTGTAGCTTATTCAGGAATTAAAAATTTTATTTCGAGTAGTCATGAAAATAAAATGATATTTCAAAAACAAATGTAGGGTACATGAATTTTGAAAGAATCAGAAACCCCTCAAAAATGGTGTTGGATCAGAACGCAAAAGTACACCGTTGGATTCCCCATTGTAGGAAACTCCAAACAGGGTACTTTCAGTCCCAGTCCAGAAAAATGAGGAAAATCACTTTTTTACAAGGGTAGCACAGATGCTCCCTTTTTTTGGTTTTTAAACATACAAAATTGAGATTCTATCCAATAGATAAGTGATTTTCAGCGAACCGTCACTGGCAACCCTGGCGAGGTAGACCACGCCCATAAACGAGGCCACTTTTTAAGCAACGAATTGCTAAGTTGTTACTAAGGAAACCACACAAAAGCCAATGGGTGCAAGGTGAAGGGTGCAAAAACTTACTTTGTAAGTTTTCAAGGTGCAGGGTGCAAATGGGTGCAGGGTGCAAAAACTTACTTTGTAAGTTTCAAAGTTCTCAAGGTGCAGGTAAATCGTCAATTAAAACTTGAGTCTTTCAACATTAAACATACAAAAAAAGTTATTTTATAATGAAAGCAGAGAGCGACAAAAAAAAACTTAGAATGAAACAGAAATCATTCTGTGTATTAGAGGGGGGGACCGCGCCACACACACGTACACTCTTTACTTTAAAGATTTAGAGTACAAAGCTGAAAGCAATTATGAAGAAGAAGAAGGTAAAAAAATGTCCCGGTAAAAAAGAAGAGGGTAACATAGCTGACTTTTAACCATGTACAACCTTTTTATGCCTTTTTATACCTTTTTATGCCTTCAATTTTTCTAAGCTGTAAGACGGTTTTTTGTCGAATGGCCGAAAATAGAACAATGCTACTGCTACCACTACTACTAGAATCTCATTTCTGCACCAGGCCGCCAGAGGTTAACACAACTACGCACGCTCCTCCTCCATTCCAATCTATTCAAAATCTTTCTTTGTAAAAACTCCAAGTAAGCTCCAATTCCCTTTTTGGCACGGGTTCAATCCCAGTTGTGACCAGTTGGCTTGGGACGGGGGCCAGTGGCGTGACTCTGTAAGCTCAGCCAGAGTCGACCCAGCTCTAAATGGGTATCTGGAGAAATTTGGGGAAGGTAAGCAGGAAGGGTGTGTGAAAGCAGAGGATGGTTGGCAAAGCTAAAAGCAATAAATAATGGGTGAATACAATCGTTTATTTGCTGATAGCGCTGTAAAACATTTGAAGTAAAAAAAAACTCTATTGTTTATTAGTAAGCTCTTCTGTCCTTGAAATATTGTCGCAAATAATCCTTATCGTCAGTCTTTGCTCCCATTCAATTTTTTTTTCTTTATTTAGTTTCTTTTCGTTTTTATTGCTAAACCTAGGGCTAATTCTTTCATTCTTGACATATCACGATGTAGCCACAATGTAGATTTTTTTTCGTTTTTTGTTTGTTTTTTTTATACCAGGGCAGTTCGTATCGAAGGAGTTGTCGTAGAAACTTCGAAGGTGGCTCATTCGATTGAAAACTGAAAGGGCTAGTGCCCTTTATAATAGTCGAAAGTGATTCGAGGGCAACTTAACTCACGTCCGCCATTTCTCTTCCCAAACACTTCCGATAAAAATTTGAGATAGCCATTTTGTCCAACGTAGTTGAAAGGTCCGGAAATTACGTATTTCAAAATGACAAGCCCCCCCCAAGCCCTCAATTTAAGGGTTGTAAGTTAGCCCTGGAGTTATTTAAGGTTTATATAGAAAGCGTTGTCGCAGAAATTTCAAAAAAGTCTCATTTGATTGGAGATTGAGAGGGCTAGTGCCATTTTTAATAGTCGAAAGTGATCCGAGGGCAAACGACCACCTCCCCCACTCCCATAATTTCCCCAAACACTTCCGATCAAAATTTTTAGAAAGCCATTTTATTCAACATAGTTAATAGATCTGTAAATTATGGATTTGAGGATGACAGCCCTCTACAGCCCTCAGGGCAAGGGTTTTAAATTACGCCCTGGGGGCATAGAAAGTTTTTTTTTATAGAAAGCTTGGTCATATGAGCTTCGGACGGGCCTCATTGGATTGGCAATCAAAATTTCCAGTGTCCTTTTAAAAGTCAAAGTTATAGGGGGGCAGCTACCCCCCCCCAACACACACACACACACGTCGTATTATCCCGAGATGCATCTAATAGAAAAGTTGAGATAGCTATTTTATTTATAATAGTACAAATATCGTATAGCAAGGCTTTTGGGGTTGAAATAAACCTCAGAGCCTAGGAGCAAGGGTTTTAAGTTATGGCCCGGGGGCATTTAACCTTTTTATGGAAGGGATGGTTGTATAAACTTAAGAGGAGGATCGTTTAGTTGAAAATTGGAAGTTCTAATTCCATTTAAGAGTCAAAAGTGATGGAGGGCAGCTAGCCTCCCTCCCAACTACCCCTCTTTTCACCAAACGAATCTAATTGAAATAGTGAGGTAGCGATTTTGCTCAAAATAGTCAAAAGAACATATAACAATGCCTCTAAGGTTGACACAACCCCCAGTGCCCTGAGATAGGGTTGTAAGTCATGCCCTGGGGGCATTTAAGATTTTGACGGAATGGGTGGTCGTATAAACTTCAGATTGGGCTCATTTGATTTAAATTTGGAAGTTATAGTGTCCTTTTTAAGAGTCAAAAGTGACTAGAGAGTAACCACCCCCCCCCCACCCAACGCGCATCATTTCCCCAAAGACATCTAATCAAAATTTGGATAGTAATTTTGTTCACTGTAGTTGAAGGGTCCAGATATTACGTCTTTGAGGAAGAAACTTCCGCCCTCACAGCCCCCAGGGAAAGGGTTGTAAGTTATTCCCTAAGGACACATAATATTTTACAGAAAGGGTGGTCACATATACATCAGAGGGCTAGCCCCCCCCCACACGTCGTTTTTTAAAGAAATATATCCAATAAATGTCTTAAGACAGTCAAGCTATTCAATAGTTTAAAGTACAAAAGATCAAAGTCCAAATAGACCAAAGATCATATAACAAGGCTTTTGGGGTTGATACCAACCCCCAGAGCCTGGGGACGAGGGTTGTAGGTTATGCCGCGGGGGCATTTATGGTTTTTATGTTTAGTTTTTAGAGGAGGCTCATTTGGTTCAAAATTGAAGTACCAGTTCCTTTTTAAGAGTAAAAAGTAGTGGAGGACATTTAGCCCCCCCCCCCCATCACCGACACTCCAATTTTCACCAAACACGTCTGATTGAAATTGTTAAATACTGATATTGTTCAAGATATTCTAAGGAACATATAATAATGCCACTAAGGTTGACACAACCCACGAGCCGCCTGGGGATAGCGTTGTAAGTTATGCCATGAGGGCATATAAGGTCTTTATGGATCAGGCGGTCGTATAAACTTCAGATGGATCACATTTTGTTTGAACTTGGAAGTTATAGTGCCATTATTAAAAGTCAAAGTGATTTGAGAGCAACCACCACCCCCCCCCGCCCTCCGCTCTCCTCATTTCACTTATAACCTCCAATCAAAATTTGTAGATATCAGTTTTGTTCATCGTAGTTGAAGGGTCCAGAAATTATGTCTGTGAGGAAGACATCCTCCCCCATACAGCTCTCAGGGCAAGGGTTTTAAGTTATATACCCTGGGGGCATATAAGGTTCTTATAGAAAGGATGGTTCTATAGCCCGAGGTGGAAGGGATGGTTGTATAAACTTTAGAGGCGGCTAATTTGGTTAAAATTGGAAGTTCTAGAAGTACTATGCTCACATAGGTTGTCAAGAGGACGTATCAGCAATGCTTCAGGACCGGTTGATGGTATTAAGTTGAAAATTTCATCGTGTGTTGATGGGGATGTTTAAAAAAAAGGGCTACGTGCATACTGCTACTAATGCTACTGCTGCTACAACTATTGCTACTACACAAGCTAAGGGTGCTAAGGTAAAGCTTTCAAGGAACATTTAGGCGGATGCTGAACTAAATCAAAACGAACTATAATCACGTAGACTGTCAATAGGGTGACAAAGTAATATCACAATAACGGCTTACATTATTAAGTTAAACCTTTGAGGGTAAGTTGTGACAGATTTTGAACTAGCCAGAAGACACCATGTGTATACTTTTGATACTTCTTCTACGGTTATTGTAACTAATGAGACTAAGGGCATTAAGTTAAAACGTTTAGGGGGAGTTTCGATTAAACTAAAAAACTATACGCATGCAAGTATTAAAAGGGCATATAAGCATTATTATAGGCAGGGCTGTTCCATCATAGCTAGTAATATCATTGATATTTTAAAGAAGTTAATTTGATTGGAAATTCAAAGTTCTAGTAGCCTTTTTAAGAGTCAAAAGCGATTGGAGGGCAATCGGCCTTCCTCTTTAGCTCATAATTTTCCAAACAATTCCAATCAAAATTTAAGACAGCCATCTTGTTCAGCATAGCTGGACGGTCTTGTAGCTGTGTCTCTAGGGCTATTGCGTATGCGAACCCCCACAGTTATGCAATTTGCCCATTATGTTTAAAAACTAAATGTTGCCTTATGATTAAATCAAAAAGCACTGTGTGCATGCTGATTACCAATAAGGCATCTCAGCAACATCCCAAGAACGACTGGAGGGTATTATGTTCAAACTTCCAGGGCTACTTCTATTACTACTTCTGCTCTTCAAATTTAACTAAATACAATTAGATTTAAGTGTATCCAAGCTGTCAAAGAGCATAGAAAGATTTTTTTGCGAAAGGTGTTAAGTTTTAAATTTCAGGTTAACTAGGAGGTATAAAACTAAACTAAACACTACTATTTGTGTCTAGATTTTTAAAAGGGTATGCTTGTTGAAAAATTTTCTCCAGCACAAACATAGCCAAATTATAAATTCTTAAAGAAGAAACCGAAAAGATTTAAACTATTATTTTCTTTTTCCCTATGTCAATATAAAACGAACAGAAAATAATTTTAAAAACTTTTTCCACAAATAAGTTTTTCAAAGAAAAATAAAGAATTCAATCAAAACCAAATTGAGCAAAAATAGAATTAAACAATCTAACAAGCGTAAAACTACCACAAATCTTATTAAAATTTTAAGGAATAAATATCGGCATATATATATTAAACTGACAATGCACATTCATTTGAATTTTTTCAGTAAAATGCAAATTATGTTCTGGCTTTTAGAAAGTATAGGGGTTTTGAGCCCTACTCATGTTGCTTTCTGCTCGTTTTGAGTTTGACTCGGTTGTTTATTTAATCTCTGTTTTGGGTTTCATTTATTTATCGATGCTGATTTATGGTACTTTTACACTTGGTTGATTAATTGATTCTATTTTTGCTCATTTTTGGTTTAATGTAGTTCTTTACTTTTCTTTGAAAAACTAATTTTGTGGAAGAAGTTTTTATTAATTAATAGCAAAATAATAATTTTTAAGAGTAGAGTCTGACGACTTCATTAAAAAGTAAACAACTGCAATAAAAATCGTAAATTTGATATGATTGATCCACAATGCAACAGCTGTAATTTCTCTCCAAGTAATATTTAATAAGGATTTGTTTTTATTTTTAATAATTAATTTAGGTTAAAGTAGTGTCTACACAAAGTAGGCCTAAGTTAGCTCGGAAAAATGTTAAGAGGTTAAGCAGGCTAATTAGCTTTAAGCTGGTGGGCCTGCTGGCGACATAATTCTGCTTCCTTTGCCCTCGCCTGCATTCTAAAGCACCCTAAAAGACAAAAAATCAGCAGTTTTTCAGCAGCAGCGTAAAACAAAGTCACCAGACCTTAGATGACATTGGTAATTTTTGTTTTCGACACTATTTCCGATTTCTAGCCTCAGAAGTTTCCATTTTTCTTGTGTGTGGTCTATATATATGGCGTGTGTATATATATATGGCATGTGTGTGATCTATATATCTATTAAATAAAAAAAAACTATTTTTTTTAGCTGAAAGTAAGGAGCGACATTAAAACTTAAAATGAACAGAAATTACTCCGTATATGAAATGGGTTGTCCCCTCCGCAATCCCTCGCTCTTTACGCTAAAGCTTTTAATTGTTTTAAAAAGTAGAATTGGGGCAAAGAGTCAAACTGGAGTAAGTCATCCCCAGAGACATAGTTATTATGGTTTTCGACTATGCTGAACAAAATGGCTATCTCAAAATTTTGATCCGTTGACTTTGGGAAAAAATGAGATGCCCTCCAATTTTTTTTGTCATCTTAAAAAAGGCACTAGAACTTTTCATTTCCGTTAGAATGAGCCCTCTTGCGACATTCTAGGACCACTTGGTCGATACGATGACCCCTGGGAAAAAAACACAAAAAAACAAAAAAACAAACAAATAAACACGCACCCGTGATTTGTCTTCTGGCAAAAAACACAAAATTCTACATTTTTGTATATAGGAGCTTGAAACTTCTACAGTTGGGTTCTCTGATACGCTGAATCTGATGGTGTCATTTTCGTTAAGATCCTACGACTTTTAGGGGGTGTTTCCCCCTATTTTCCTAAATAAGGCAAATTTTCTCAGGCTCGTAACTTTTGATGGGTAAGACTAAACTTGATGAAACTTATATATTTAAAATCAGCATTAAAATGCGATTCTTTTGATGTAGCTATTGATATCAAAATTCAATTTTTTAGAGTTTTGGTTACTATTGAGCCGGGTCGCTCCTTACAACAGTTCGTTACCACGAACTGTTTGATATATGTGTGTGTGGTCTATATGTATATACATACGGCGCTTGTGGTTCCTTTGGTTGTTTTTAGGGAATTAATTTTAAAAACTTTTTCCACAGGACAAGTTTTTCAAAAAAAAAGCAAAGAGCTCGCTTAAGCCAAGAGTGAGCAAAAATAAAGTCAAAATGAACAGAAATTGCAATAAATAGCCGTGTCAAACTCAAAAGGAGCAAATATTAACATAAGTAAGGCTGCCCTTTGCCCTCTCAAGACCAGAACACATTTTGCGCTTTATGACCGTAACAAACAAATGACCGTAGATTGTCGGTTAAACTGACATATACTGACATTCATTCGTTAAGGTTTGATAATTTTTCGTTTATGAACGTAAGCAAGGTGAAAGCATTTCAAACGAATTTTGTTTTCATTTATCAGATGTATTTCGGAAAAATACAAGGAGTGGAGGAGGTAACCATTCTCCGATCACTCTGAATCTAAAAAAGAGCACTAGAACTTCTGATTACAAATCCAATGTGCCCCCTCCAAAGGTTATACGATCACCCTTTCTATATATATACCTTATAAGCCCCTAGGGCATAAATTACAACACTAGCCCTGAGGGCTGTACGGAGTTGTTATCCTCGAAGACATAATTTCCAGACTTTTGAATTACGTTGAACAAAATGGATTTCTCAAAATTTTTATTGATGTGTTTGGGGAAGTAGGTGGAGTGGGAAGGGGGGGTAGTTGCCCTCCAATAACTTTTGACTATTAAAAAGGGCACTGGATCTTTCAATTTCCAATCGAATGAGCTGTTTTTGAAGTTTCATCGACAACAACTGGCCATCTACAAAGTTCTATCAGATGCATTTCGGAAAAATACGAGGTGTGTTTGCGGGGAGGAGGGGAGGGTATCAACCCTCTGATCACTTTGAATCTTAAAAAGAATACTAAAACTTCTGACTAGCAATCCACTGAGCCCCCACCCCCCCCGCGAAGTTTATAGATCACCATTTCTATATATACCTTATATACCCCCAGACACAACTTACAACCCGTGCTCTGAGGGCTCAGGGGGGGGGGTCATCCTCAAAGACATAATTTCCGGAACTTTCAATTACGTTGAGCAAAATGGCTGTCTAGAACTTGGATTATATGGGTTTGGGGAAATGGTGGACGTGGGAGACAGTTTAGTTGCTTTCCAATCACTTTCGACTATTAGAAAAGGCACCATTCCTTTCAATTTCCAATCGAATGAGCTCTCTTCAAATTTTCTAAAAGAGCAAATGGCCATGTCAAAAATTCTATTGGATGCACTTCGGGAAAATATGAGGTGGGGGGATATCCACCCTCCAATCACTTTGAGTCTTAAAAATAACACCAGAACTTCCGATTAAAAGTCCAATGAGTCCCCTACGAAGTTAATACGATCACCCTTTCTATATGTACCTTATACGCCCCAAGGGCATAACTTACAACCCTTACCCTGAGGGCTGCAGGGGGTTGTCATCCCCGATGACATAATTCTCAGGCCTTTCAACTACGTTCAACAAAATGGTTATCTCAAAATCATTATTGGATGTGATTGAAGAAATGATGTGCTTGGAAGGGTGGTTAGTTGCCCTCCAATCACTTTCTACTATTAAAAAGGGCACTAGTCCTTTCAATTTTCAATCGAATGAGCTGTTTTCGAAGTTTCTACGACAACAAGTGGCCATCTCAAAATTACTATCAAATGCACTTCGGGAAAACATGAGGTGTGTGTGTGGGGGGAGGGGGGGGAGGTATCCGCCCTCCTATCACTTTCAATCTCAAAAAGGGAACTAAAACTTCAGATTAGCAATCCGATGAGCCCCCTTCCAAGTTTATACCATCACCCTTTCTATATAAACCTTAAATGCCCCTTGGGCAAACAACTTACAACCCTTGCCATGATGGCTTTGAGGGGGGGGGGTGTCATCCTCAAATACATAATTTCTGGACCATTCAACTACGTTGAACAAAATGGATATCTTAAAATTTTAACTGAATGTGTTTGTAGAAATATTGGGGGTGGAAGGGGGGTTAGTTGCCCTCCAATCACTTTCGACTATAAAAAAGGGCATTAGTCCTTTCAATTTTCAACCGATTGAACCTTTTTCGAAGTTTCTACGACAACTCCTCCGATACGAAGTGCCTTAGTCAAAAAACCGAAGAGACCTCTAGGAGGCTAGGCCGTCTAGAGGAGGTACACCAACCAGTGGGATTGTGAACTACGAAGAATCAAGGCCAGCATGTGTGAAAACCCAGTTAAAGGGAATCAGCTAAAGCAAGGGTCTCTAGAAAGCTCAACCCAATAGGTTTCGGCCGAATTATAGACCAGATAATCAGCAAAGCACTGAATCTAGAATGAGCTAAAGGAAATTAATCGCAGAGACAGAGGACGTCAGGATTTATTGTACCAAAAGCTATCATCGTGTTAACTCTGGTTTTGTCAAGCAATTAATGAGTTAACCGAGAGTAATATTAATATAACTCTCCAGGATATTATGCCGTTGACTCCCCTTACTAGAAGTAATCAAAACACAAATAATTATATGTCGAACATGGCTGGACCTGGAGGGAAGCCAAATAGGTTGACAAATAGCACCCCCCCCCCCCGAAGAAGAGATAGTGGTAGAAAGGGCTTAAAATATAGAAAGATCTCTTTGTTTAGTAGTCCTGATATTGGAAAGTGTGTTTGTGGAATCACATATGTATGCAGAAAATTGAATGGAGAAAAGTTGAAATGGCTACTGAGCTTTGCAGCGATCAGACTTATATAAGAGCTGATCATACTGAACCGATTAACACAAATTATTTGGTATAGCTATGGCACTGTGTTATTCTAATAGACATCAATGTCCGTCCGCAAAGATTTGGATTGAGATTTCAAGTGGATATGGATTAGTCCGTAGGCAAACATTGAATTAGATCTTGTATATCTCATGGCAATAGATGTAGAGATGAAAGGGGCTGCAGAAATATCAAGAGCCTTCTTCAATTGGAAGCGAGAATCCGTGACAAAAAAAGGTCCGCGCGGTCATTCCTAAGAAAAATAAGGAGACAAGAAATACCAAAGCATCCCATGAACAAGTCCAATTTTCGTTTGATGACCATACGTTCATTCCCACTCTGACGTTCATTCCCGTTCATTCCCATCCCCATGTTCGACATCCAGCCATGTTCGACATATAATTATTTGTGTTTTGATTACTTCTAGTAAGGGGGGTCAACGGCATAATATCCTGGAGAGTTATATTAATATAACTCTCGGTTAACTCATTAATCGCTTGACAAAACCAGAGTTAACACTATCATCCCCATGACGTTCATTCCCATCAGCAAAGCTAAAGCAGACTTCAAGGAAACAATCTTACATGAAGATGGCTCTTGGCTGAATTGGCTGAAGATGGCTGAATTCTAATATAGAATATTTACCAAGACAGGATTCAGTGTGGGAGCGGACTAGACGCCTTGCCTTCCTGGCACTTTGATGAGCTCTAATCAGAAGATAACTCATGCGAAGGAATTAGATTCGCATCGCAGGAACATAAGGCTCCATTCTCCCAGAAATTGTGTCGCAAGGGGGGAGCTAAAGGGAAAATTACAGGTAAAAATAGCCCAGAGAAGTTACTGCTCCTGGTGCCACAGAAACTTCCGCACGTGGTCATAAAGCTAGGGTACTCGATCCCAATGGAAGATCTCAATGGACGTGTTTTGTAACCAATGTTTCTGGTGGAAAGGAGTAAAAAATGGGACTTTCAAAAAAGTAAACTTTAAAAAAAGATCTTGAAAAGAATTTCCAAGTAATAAATGAATATCAAACAAATTGATTACAGAGCCAACTACGTAAATTATAGAGGGCTGCCGATTGGTGACACATAAAAGACCGATCGAAATGGTCCCAATGGAAAAATGCGCATTTTTTGTAAACAAGTTGGAAGAGTGTCAAGGTACGTGGTAGGGCCGTTATAGTAGTCCAGTTTGTAAAATAGATTTATCACAGATCTGGCTAAACAACACTCTCAAACCATCCCAATGCGAACGGCTGAATCACCCAGAGTGGGGAAGGAATTGGCAAAATAAACTACCCACCGTGCGCTACCCAAAGTAATACTAACAGATGAATGTACAAATTTCCTTTCAGGAGTCAGTTTTTGCCGCTAATTAGGTTTTGTTGAATAAAACGCCTTTTATTGGAGAGAGCAGTTACCAATGGAGAAGGAGCTGCGTGAAACCTTAGCAGCTCGAGCCTTTTCAGCTTTAAAATATTGGTAAAGGACGAAGGACCCTAACAAATGAACTTTTTATTCCTTTTCGTCCAAACCTGTTCTCTGTAGCCCTTTCCCCTATTCTCGTCCTTATTGCAATCCACAACTGTTCCCTACTTATCTGTCCCTGGAGTTGGAACTTTCAACAATTAATACATATTCCCACAACTATGCCATGTACCCTTTTACCACAAGTATTCCCATGATGATTGGTACATCATGTCACTATTAGTTCTTGAACATACCACCATGACAAAATTTACTTATAGGTTCAGGTTTGGAGTTGATGTTGAACCATTTAGACTCGGGTAAGAATTATTTAGAAAACCGTAAAAACGCAATAATTGCAAACGTTAAAATGGTCCGACTATAAAATATTATCACTGCGATCTTTATTACAGCCCAAAGCAAATAGTTACATGACAATGTAACTCCAATATCATGATCCTCGCCTAAGTGTAACTGCCTAACATTTGAGATAATTATATATGTTAAAATGAATTCTGTCCCTAGAGCTTGAACTGATAATAGTTCATACATGTTCCCACGTTACCCCAGCTATTCCCGCAAAACTAGGTACGGTTTGTAATTATCAATTCTAAACCATGCCACCAAAGCGATTATTCCTTAGCGGTTCAGTTTTGGAGTTGACTTTGACCCATTTAGACACGAGTGAGAACAATTTAGAAATCTGCTCATTATATTGTAGTAGCGCAATAATTGCAAATGCTAAAATAGTCTGATTATAGAGTATTAATACTGCGAAATTCTTTACTGCCAAAAGCAACGAATTACATTATAAGATAACTTCTCCTATCATGATGCTTAACTGAGTGCACCTACTTGGTATTACAGATATTTCGTTTTACGGATAATAGCATCTTTTTTTTTGGGGGGGGGGAGAGATTACTGTTTAGGAATTTGGAAATACTAAAAGAATTAGGCGCAACCTTATCAAAAAAAAAAAAATTAAAAGCCGGAGAGCCTAAAAGAGCCTAATAGATCTTTCAAGGTTTTCTGTTCGTTGTTTGCCAAGTTAAAATTAGCGAATGGCGCCGATAGCCTCTGTTAGCCAATATAAAAAGATATGGCGTTGCCAACGATTAACAGAGCGAACTACACTTGCCAAATCAAATAAATATATTTTCATTCATATATTACCCGACTCAACCAATTACGCCCTTTCTTCATTATGGCTTTTCCAGGCGAAGTTGGCAGAGTGATAACATCGTTTCATTCACTGGATTCGATTTAAAAAAAAACCCTTTAACTACCCCTGATTTGCCTTTTGAGACTTAAAAACGACCAAAGTATTTTTACAAAGACCACACTGCCTTTCTATGACGAACCAATAAAAATTCAAATAGGGATAAGCCCTTTTATTAGACAGTGAAAAAAAACAGTATGAAACTTCTGGTAGGTAGGTAGGTAAGTAATTTTTTTTTTAAAAAACTTTATTTCACATACATACCAATTAGTCACAAAAAGACCGTTCTGGTCTGTAATAGCGACTATATTCATGTTATTTTAATCATCAATAATACTAACTCATTAAATACAAAAAAAAAAGAAAAAAAATATTATATTTCAAATAACTACTCAGGCCTGGAAAATTCTGGATAGCCGACTTTCATTCAATATGCTTCTTTTCACCATCTTGATCATTCATCATTCAAAAATGCATTTTTAACCGGCGCTTAAGCTGTGGGAGACTCTCTGACTCTCTTATATAGTCTGGGAATGAATTCCAAACTGTCGGGCCTATGTGTCTTGTCGCATGTCTCAATCGCGTTGTATTCTTCACCTCATTAATCAGATCATTTCCATGTCAGGTAAAATTCTGATGGTAATATGAATTATGTTTAAAATAACTTCTAAAAACTTCAGGTCCAAAATTATTCAAGCACTGAAAGACAAAAATGCCTATCTGCGTGTCCCTAACTTGACCTACATTCAATAAATTCAACTTTTTAAATGTACTTATCGTACTATCAGTTCCTCGGTCATAATTTCCAATAATCCAAACAGCTTTATTTTGCTGTACCTGTACTCTCTTATAATCTGTGCGAAAATCACTCGCCCATGTCATACGTCCATAATTAATATAAGACAATACTAGCGAATGGTATAATGACAGCAGTACTTCAGTTGGAAAAAATATTTAAGTTTACGCAGCATCCCAACAAATCTTGACACTTTACATAAAATCACATCACAATGTTTTTTCCAGCTGAGTTTATTGTCCACTATAAATCCCAGATATCGAGTTTCTTGAACTTCCACTAGCGTAGTTCTATTATATCATGAAAAGAGAAATCACCAATGCAACAGCACAAACACAAAAAAAAGAGAGACAGAAGGAGAAAAGGAAGACTGTATTCCTAAATTAGTGATTAATATAGACCAGCACTTGAATGAGGCCTTAACCTTACTCGTCCATGCAATCACATAGGTCAAACAGCATAGCCATACACAATCAACCATAAAGAATAATCCATGGACAGGCAGTCAAGTCGTCAATAAGTATAAGTCGTCATTTACCAAACAATAGAAAAAATAATATAGACAAATAATTCAGAGGCAACAACCCAACACAAGGGCTCATCAGTGAGCCTTTTAATGCTTCATTAGCATTATCAGTAAGTTCATTGAGAGTCTTTTCTGTAACTAAAGTCAGCAAATGAAGTGAATCAGCAAATGAAGTGATTTTGGCTCGTGGTATGTAAAACCGCATACTATCGCGATACATAAGGTATAATCAAACAGTTCGTGGTAACGAACTGTCTAACGAACAATGCACATTCACTGGCTAACTGACTAACGAACAATGCACATTCATTTGAATTTTTATTCAGTAAAATGCAAATTATGTTCTGGCTTTTAGAAAGTATAGGGGTTTTGAGCCCTACTCATGTTACTTTCTGCTCGTTTTGAGTTTGACTCGGTTATTTATTTAATCTCTGTTTGTTTTGGGTTTCATTTATTTATCGATGCTGATTTATGGTACTTTTACACTTGGTTGATTAATTGATCCTATATTTGCTCATTTTTGGTTTAATGTAGTTCTTTACTTTTCTTTGAAAAACTAATTTTGTGGAAGAAGTTTTTATTAATTAATAGCAAAATAATAGTTTTTAAGAGTAGAGTCTGACGACTTCATTAAAAAGTAAACAACTGCAATAAAAATCGTAAATTTGATATGATTGATCCACAATGCAACAGCTGTAATTTCTCTCCAAGTAATATTTAATAAGGATTTGTTTCTATTTTCAATAATTAATTTAGGTTAAAGTAGTGTCTTCACAAAGTAGGCCTAAGTTAGCTCGGAAAAATGTTAAGAGGTTAAGCAGGCTAATTAGCTTTAAGCTGGTGGGCCTACTGGCGACATAATTCTGCTTCCTTTGCCCTCGCCTGCATTCTAAAGCCCCCTAAAAGACAAAAAATCAGCAGTTTTTCAGCAGCAGGGTAAAACAAAATCCCCAGACCTTAGATGACATTGGTAATTTTTGTTTTCGACATTATTTCCGATTTACACCCTCAGAAGTTTCCATTTTTCTTGTGTGTGGTCTATATATATGACGTGAGTATATATATGGCTTGTGTGTGGTCTATATATCTATATATGTGTGTGTGGTCTATATGTATATACATACGGCGCTTGTGGTTCCTTTGGTTGTTTTTAGGAAATTAATTTAAAAAAATTTTCCACAAGACAAGTTTTTCAAAAAAAAAGTAAAGAGCTCCCTCAAGCCAAGAGTGAGCAAAAATAAAGTCAAAATGAACAGAAATTGCAATAAATAGCCGTGTCAAACTCAAAAGGAGCAAATATTAACATAAGTAAGGCTGCCCTTTGCCCTCTCAAGACCAGAACACATTTTGCACTTTACTGAAAAACAAAACAAACAAACAAATGACCGTAGATTGTCGGTTAAACTGACATATACTGACATTCATTCGTTAAGGTTTGATAATTTTTCATTATGAACGTAAGCAAGGTGAAAGCATTTCAAACGAATTTTGTTTTCATTTATCAGATGTATTTCGGAAAAATACAAGGAGTGGAGGAGGTAACCATTCTCCGATCACTCAGAATCTAAAAAAGAGCACTAGAACTTCTGATTACAAATCCAATGTGCCCCCTCCAAAGGTTATACGATAACTCTTTCTATATATACCTTATAGGCCCCCAGGGCATAAATTACATCACTAGCCCTGAGGGCTTTACGGAGTTGTTATCCTCAAAGACATAATTTCCAGACTTTTCAATTGCGTTGAACAAAATGGATTTCTCAAAATTTTTATTGATGTGTTTGGGGAAGTAGGTGGAGTGGGAAGGGGGGTTAGTTGCCCTCCAATAATTTTTGGCTATTAAAAAGGGCACTGGATCTTTCAATTTCCAATCGAATGAGCTGTTTTTGAAGTTTCATCGACAACAACTGGCCATCTACAAAGTTCTAACAGATGCATTTCGGAAAAATACGAGGTGTGTTTGCGGGGAGGAGGGGAGGGTATCAACCCTCTGATCACTTTGAATCTTAAAAAGAATACTAAAACTTCTGACTAGCAATCCACTGAGCCCCCCCCCCCCCCGCGAAGTTTATAGATCACCATTTCTATATATACCTTATATACCCCCAGACACAACTTACAACCCGGGCTCTGAGGGCTCAGCGGGGGGGGGTGTCATCCTCAAAGACATAATTTCCGGAACTTTCAATTACGTTGAGCAAAATGGCTGTTTAAAACTTGGATTATATGGGTTTGGGGAAATGGTGGACGTGGGAGAGAGTTTAGTTGCTTTCCAATCACTTTCGACTATTAGAAAAGGCACCATTCCTTTCAATTTCCAATCGAATGAGCTCTCTTAAAATTTTCTAAAAGAGCAGATGGCCATGTCAAAAATTCTATTGGATGCACTTCGGAAAAATATGAGGTGGGGGGATATCCACCCTCCAATCACTTTGAGTCTTAAAAATAACACCAGAACTTCCGATTAAAAATCCAATGAGTCCCCTCATTTGCAAAAGGAGCAAATATTAACATAAGTAAGGCTGCCCTTTGCCCTCTCAAGACCAGAACACATTTTGCGCACCGTATATGAAATGGGTTGTCCCCTCCGCAATCCCTCGCTCTTTACACTAAAGTTTGACTCTTTGCCACAATTCTTATTTTTAAAACAATTAAAAACTTTAGCGTAAAGAGCGAGGGATTGCGGAAGGGACAACCCATTTCATATATGGAGTAATTTCTGTTCGTTTTAAGTTTTAATGTCGCTCCTTACTTTCAGTTAAAAAAAACTAGTTTTTTTATGTAATAGCAGACATAAGACTGAACCCTGTGGAACTCGACAAGTAATTGGATAACATTTACTCTAATATCACTCTTAAAAACCTTCGACTCAAATAAGTTTCAAACCATTTAAAACAATCATCCTTTATTCCTAGGCAACGTGAACTTTTCAATAAATTGCTAAAATCTACCGTATCAAAAGTTTTTTTAAATCTATAAAAATCGACATACAAAAATTCATTTTATCTATATCACTATTTACAGTATCGAACAGGATACTGTTTATATATGATACATGTATTATACATGATTTATATATGATATATGATACAGCATCGAACAGGATCCTGTTTATATATGATACATGTGTTATACATGATTTATATATTATATATGATACAGTATCGAACAGGACCTGTGTCCTGGAGGACACAGGTCCTCCAGGACACGCAGAGTTGAATGAGCTGTCCTGAAACCAAATTTCATCTCTGATAAAAATCCACATTTCATTAACTACTCATAAAATCTTTTATGCATTGCTTTTTCATAAATTTTTGACAAAAGTAGACTGGAGACGATATGGGTCTCCAGTCTAAGATGTCAGTAAGCAATCCTGCTTTTGGCACTGAAATAACTTTAGCGATTCTGAACTGAACTTCAAAATTTTTTCAACTTATTTTCATATCTTAAAAAGACATTGCTTATACTTAATAGGTAAGAAATTTGGTAATGATGTTTTTCTAACAACAATTTCTACTAAGCTTCAAACCTTTGGTTTCCTTTTCTAAGGTTTTTGAATTTCTGTAATCCCTTGTTAAAATATATACAAATATCTTTGCAATTACCAGTTTTTTCCTATTTACTCAATTTAATGCCTTTTCATATTGACGGTCATTCAAAGATATTTGATTATTACAGCAAGTCCGATTCCTAACAAACGATTTCTACTAAGCTTCAAACTTCTGATTTTCTTTTTTGCGGTTTTTGAATTGTTGTAATCCCCTGTCAAAACATATATGCAAATATTTTTGCAATTACCAGTTTTTTGCTCTTTAAACAATTTAAGATAAACTTCTCCATACATGAAAATCTTCAATTTTTACACACAACTTTGACAAGTATGGCAACGTCATTGCAATACTGATGTATATAAAAATGAAGTCACTCACATAACTTTTTTTTTTTTTAATTAAGACTCTTGACGAATTTTCTCAAACTTCTGACCTATCTAGATCGTTTTCTTAGGCCAGAATATCCCAAGGCTGCCAAATTTGACGAATAAATACGGAGCAAATATACAGAAAATATACATACACACATAAATAAATACACAAATAAATTTTCTGACCTGGGCAATGATAGCCTTCACTTCCACCAGGCAATATTTTGAGCAGCACTAGCCATCGCCCCTCACAAATGGCTATTAGGAAACAAGGCCCTCATTTCACTTGGATTGCAAGGAAAATTCCTGATTTTTTTTTACCAAGTTATTTGTAGGGAGGGAGGGAGTGCCATGGGTTTCAATGTACTTTACTTACGGCAGTTCTTCAGGAACAAATTACCGTTATAATTCGAGGCACCATTATACCATTTAGCAAATAACTACACATATCCAAGAATTTAGGGGATATATCAGAGAATTTTCTGGGGTGGAGTTTCTAAATAAAAAAAGAGCAAATATTACATTATACGATGAATCCATCCTGAAACAAGCATAAATTCCACGAACAAGTCTAGTGTTTCCCTCTTTCTCAAACTACTATGAAAGCAATAGTGCCGTTTGCATTTTACGAAGAAGAAGACAAATTTTGAAGTTTTCTTTTTTTTTATTATAAGATGTAAAAAAAAATCCAAATACTACTCAAACTACCAGGATGGAATTTTATTTTCTTGTTTATATCAATATAACACCGAAAGTAGATTAGATTTTTTTTGACAAATTTGACGAAAAATTTCATCAATGATTTCTCCTTTTAAATCCTTGTCATTTATGGTATAGAAAGTCAAATGAACAAGTAAGATTTTCAGTATAAGCAATATTTATTTTTGGGAGGAAATACCTCCAAGTTGAGGGAGCTCTCTCCTCTTATCTACAGTGAACTCATACCTGATTAACAGTTTCTTGAAGTATAGCACATTTATCAGGCTTCACAGACATGGAGCTCATGTCAGAAATACTGGCGGATATGAGTTCAGCCAGCTCCTCAATATAAACGTTTTCTTGCTCTCGTCTTCGTTTTTCATTAATACACTTCGTTCTGAAAAAAAAATTATCGATCTTAAATGAGTTAGATCACTAAAACAGTAATATGATGCCTGAATCAGCTCGAATGGGTCACTCGTTTAGTTTATTCAAGAATCTACTATCTCTACTACTAACTCAAAGATCTATCTATTTTATTATTATTATGTATTTTCCCTTTTTTGCTGTGATACTATAACCTTCCCCTCTATTTTCTTTTTTCTTCTCTTTGGATTAATGATTAAATGAATCGTGTGTCTTCCCCCTCCTTTGCAGGCCAAGAAGCCTTTGTGGGGATTATTACTACGACTGACAGCTCACTGCAGTACTAAGCCGCCTGTAGCCATCACACCAATGCACGCTCCTCTTCCGTCCCAATGTATTCATTTCTCTAGAAAACATCTTACAAATTCGCCACCATCTTTCAGAGCGCCCACTTTTCAGAACCATAATTGACCACTGTCATCACTGTAGCATCCACTTACAATATTCTAATCTCAGTTCGTAGACTTATCTTCCTGTTCTTCCAAAGATTTCCAATTGTTCATGAATGTGTTTATTAGCATGAGAGAATTATTTAGGGGTGATGGACCTGGGTTTTGGTGAACTTTTTTTTTGTTTATTCAATTAAACATAGTCTTCATTTTTAACAGATTCCCATTTATACACTAAACGTTGAGAGGTGAGTGACCCAAGGTTTCAAATTCTACTTCTAACATCTCCAATGCTAGTACTGTATAGTTACTGTATGTTTAATCCAATGTGAATAAAGAATATCTTAGCTTCTACACAAAAATTATAAGAAATCGGATGCTTGACCGCATATGTGTCAGAGTTCAGAAAACCACGCCCACCATTTCCCCAAACCCATCCCATCAAAATTTTGAGAAAGCCACTTTGTTCAACGTAACTGAAAGGACCAGAAATTATGTCTCTGAGGATGACAAACCCCCCCCCCCACAGACCTCAAGGCAAGGGTTCAAAGTTATGCCCTGGGGGCAAAATAAGGTGTATACAGAGAGGATGATACTATAAATTTCGGAGGGGGCTCGTTGGAATGGTAATCAGAAGTTCTAGTGTCCTTTTTAAGATTCAGAGTGATCAGAGGGTGAATAACTCCCCCCTCCAAACCTTGTATTTTCCCGAAATCCATCTTACAGAAATTTTTAGATGGCCATTTGTAGTCGTAAAAACTTCGAAAAAGGCTCATTTGATTGGAAATTTAAAGGACTAGTGCCCTTTTTGTTAGTCAACAGTGATTGGAGAGGAACAAGTATATTTAATCCAATGCGAATAAAGAATATTTTAGCTTCTACACAAAAATTATAAGCAATCAGATGCCTGACCGCATATGTGTCAGTTCAGAAAAAAAAAATGCGATCCATTGGCAATTGTTACAAATATGTTTCAATATTAGCAAATAAAGGTACTTTACTAATTACAACCCATAGGCACTATATTACTAGAATTTCAATGTAGGTGATATTATACCAAGAAACTCGAGATGATTTAGAACGTGAGATGAATGTACACGTTCATTTATATGAGTATTCAGTAGGTCTTCAAATGCTTTCTTTTTTAATGCCTCTTCATAAGGTTCACTCTGCCCACAAAGAGGAGACGCAGGGAAATTGCTTAAAATAGCAACATTTGGTGTCTAATAATAATATTTGCGAAAACCTACAACACAAAAGGTCTTTCTTACAGTTTGTCATTCTTTGACTTTGCCATTCTTACAAGAATGGCAAAGTCTTGACATTAAATAACAAGTCAAACGAATTTATTTTCCTGAAAGTGCTTTTGTACTTTGTCTTCGAGCCGGCTCAAACAAGTTTTTGGGGCAGGTATCTGGCAAAACCGACATTAAACACGAGTTTGAACTAAAAAATTTAAGTACAAATTTTTTAAAATAATATTTTTGATTGGAAAAGAAATAAAAGTTAGTAAAACACCATTATTTGCTGACACTTTACTCATTTTACTCTATGCATCATACTTTTAAAACAACTTAGCATTGATATTAGTTGAGAGATTGTTGTTTTTCGTTTTTTTTTTTTTACATTTTGATTCCATTTCACTATCTTATTGCACGTAAATTTTGATTATACTTTTAAATTAACTTAGCATTGAAGAGCAACACTAGTTGAGAGATTGTGTTTTTTCGGGTTTTTTTTTCATTTCACATAATTTTTGTTGTTGTAAAAAAAAAATATAACTGAAGTATAAAAGCAAGAAAATCAGCTAATGCAAAAATTGAAAGTTTCTGTAACTTCTTCTTTAGGGAGTGGCAGGTTCCCTCTTGGTAATTTCTATCCTTCTTATGTTTAAACGCCACATATTACTTTTATCGGTTATCTTTTTTTTTACGATTAAGTCAAAACGTGAACGAATAAAAAAATTTACTTATTTTTTTCTTTTAATGAGTGACGAGCAACCATAAAGCATCCACATTCGTTGGTTGCTGGTCCGTACCTGTTGGACCTTGTTTTCCTACTAGACGTCTCCAACGCTACAAGAAGTTTTATTTTGTAAATTCCTGCATAGACATGCTCAAAGAGGTTGTCTTTATCATCAGATTCAGCAATAACAACCAACATAAATTTTAGTCATTAAATTGATCCAGGTTACCATTTGAACACTACTCTTGCCAAAGGGCTGGCTTCAGGTCAGACGAATTTCTGCCAAATTCATTATTTAATACAGTCAAAGCATTAGCTTTAATTCGTTAAAACTTCATTGCTTAAGTTGATAGCAGATGTTGTATATAAAGATTCACGAGTAAATCGGCGCGGGTTTAGGAAACGAAGAGGATAAACTGACCAAATATTAACGCTTTGACTAAAAATTGGGAAGTGCCCGAATGTTCAGGCCTCTTTTGTGCTGCCTTACACAGATTATGAGCTGTCTTTTAATCCACCATTTAGAACAGGTTTTGTTCTTATATGGCAGAGGCTACCAGGTAAGTATGAAAAGCGATTATTGCTCAGTGAAAAAAAGAAAAAAAACTAGGAGCAAGGTTAGCAGTTAGTTCGGTGATAAGAGCTAAGCTAGGTAGTGTTTTATGGATTATTGATGAATTATCCTAAAGAACACGGCAGAGGCTATGTGAAAACATGACATTGAATGGAAGGGTGACACTCTCCTAAATGTAGCTTATGAATATGATTCGAGTGTCCTAAGGGCAAGAAGGCTAAGTCACTTGAATTAAGAGTAAAGGGGTTTTTTATTAATTAAGAAGAGGTGAAGTTTCGTACCCAGAAAACTGGCCAAGAAGATGACTTTACTCGCTTAGACCAAACTATTAGAAAGAGGGATGCCGCGAAGACGCAAAAAATTAAAGGGTCCAAGGTATAGAGTTTTTCCTTTCGCAGTGGACCAAGTTTGGAAGAACAGGAAGAAAAGTCATATAACTAAAACTGAAATGCTAGGAGCCGCGATAATGACAATTAATAAGGCTGGTTCTGAAACATGAATGCTTCGAAAATTTGAGGAATATAGCCATATCTTCTCACAAGAATTTCGTAAGGCTTGTTTTTGGTACTCACTTTAGCGATTGTATTACAAATACTGCAGCACAAAAGAGTCATTCAGTCCAACTCTCTTGGTCTGTCAGTAAAGAAAGGTTAAGATGATCAATTCCAATTTTACTGATTAATGATGATACGTTGCCAAAAATTTTACTTTTCGGCACCTCAGCCAGGGTTACCAAAGGTTTCCTGTCTAACCTGTCAGATATTGCGCGAGAATTTTGTTATTGGGCTTGCTGGCCTGTCGATGTGTGTTAAGATCTTTAACTGCAGTTAACCGTGATGAAGCTTTAGTTCGCCTCAAGTGTTTTACCCTCCACAATCTATTGCAATATTCAGCTGCTCTGAGTACTTGCCCTGGAGCTCTGATTCTACTGTGGTGGACTTTTTACAGCCACTATTGAAATGTAGAGCAAATTAACATGCAAAGAATGATGGAAACTTAATAAGAGTTGATGAATCTCAGCCTTCATACTACATATTCCATATTCATATTGCAATACACAGCTGTGTTCACGTCCAATGGGAAAGGATAATTGCTAAGGACACGTTTGCCTTTTGAATTTCCACAGATTTCAAAGCAGAATTTTTAATTAAAACACATCACTCAATGAATCTCCCTTCCTTTGGGGCCATAAGTGGTAGTCCTAAAATTTGATAAAAGTTATAAATTCAAAATTTATCAGTAGCAGTCAGCCAAGAAAATGAATTTCCTATTTTGTTGAATGAATTAAATGCATATCCACTTTAGTAACAGACAAAAGGTACTGTTGAAAACAACAGGTGAAGCTACAAATTGGTTAAGCCGTATCTTCTTTATGACCTTTTCAAGCCAAGCTAGCTGAGTCCATTGTCGTTGACAACAACTTTTTGATTGACGGATTTGACTTTCCCTGACAAAATTTATTTTAGATGCATCTAATTCGCCTTAAAAAAAAGAAAAAAAAAAAAAAAAACAAACAAAGGAATCCAAAGCTGCCAGGAAAAATAAAAAGGTACTCAGTCGAATTCGCCAGAAAAAGCCCCAATTAAGACACAGCGTATATTTGCTTGAAATAAAAGAAGTAAAGATCAATCACTACTCCTTTCTTCAAGATGTATATCCCTCTTTTGGTCGCAGAGATAATTACGTCCCGAAGAGACTAGTTGGGGCAGGCTGGAGGAATAGCGTGTGAACGTACAAAGTCAAAAGACTGGTGTACAAGTTGCTTATATCCATCAAAGCGGTGACAAACAAATTATCCATACGATCCCTGACTTATGTTTTTTTATGCTGGCCAACTCGTAAAACCTGCACTGGAGTGGAGTAGTGCACAAAAATAAACGGCAATAGGCTTCTTAGCCCAGACAAGCAGTGCTCATCTCCTTGTCATGTCCCTTCAGCCAGGAAGTGCAAAGGGGAGTTAGGAAGTGCAAAAAAAGGAAGCATAAACCTAGGCAGGCCATAGCAGGCCATTTTTCTTTTTATCCAAGACAAATATTTTGATATCATCATCCGCTGATTCTCCCTTACCCTGTCTTCTTTCGATTCAGTCTGGCTCTTTCCATGCACTAAATCAAACACTTCCAATAAGGGGTTTTTATTCTCAACTGTGCAATCTAGGGTAATGTCCAGGCATACACACATCAGTGATTTCATGGCTGGGTCATGATGGTTAAACTTTTGTTCATTTGCTTTAATAACTCTAATTAGCAATTCAAATAGGCAAGCTTGAACTGTTTTACTGCTTTAGTAGTAAGTTTGCAGTGATTTAGCCAAGCTTCTTTGTTTGGTCCAAAAGATATGCAGTAAAAATTACTATGGCTATTTGAGACATTCAGTACATTAAAAATATCCTGATTCTTCGTTAGACGTAGTTCAACAAAACATCTGAGCGTGATTCTAACACACACTGGCACATGCAATACACGAAGCAATACACGAAGCAGTCCATTGCGACTGTGGAAATATGAAATGCGTTAAGTGATATTTACCACAAAGTTAAGGAGAAGCAAAAAAAAATTTTGGAAAAATATGCCTCCATATCTCTTTAGAACTCCAATCGTACCTTTTTGGCCATCTTATGGTGGGACTTATGTGGCAATCTTCGTTGCTGTAGATGAGTCGTGCACTTCACGCTTTTTGGTCTACAAAACTAGTTGAAGTTTGGTTAGAACGCATTTTGAGTGGATTATAAAATCGAGAATATTTCACGAACGAAAGGGGATGCGTGCAGTCTAATTAAACCAATCGATTGGGACCCTGATTTTATGATAATCAGTATATAACAATTTTTGACGTATATTTCACATAACACCTTTCGTGTTTCCACAGCCGATTGTCATGATTCTATTGTATTTACCCTATGGAAAGTTGGGTACATGCCCCTTGCTTGATGTAAGAAACCGTATTAATTGCAAAAATACATCCTGACAAACAGTGGCCTTTTATTAATTTCAGAAAAGTGTACTTCTCAATTTTCATAGTGAAATTTATTTCCATAACAACTATAATGGTTAAAATTCACTTAACCTAGCCTTAGGCAAAGATAGGAATATCTAGAAAGTAAAGTTGTTTTTTTTAAGACGAAGTAAAATAGGTAAAAACTACGGCACTAGAGTTTCTGCTATACACTCTGGATGTCATATAAACTCTAATAAAGGAAGTCAGCACTGCCGGTAGAAATTGTAAACTTCACAGTCTCTACTGACAGTGCTGATCTCCATTTCTTAGCCCTTCAGCAAGGAAATGCGATAGGAAGTTGCGAGGGGAGCAGCCGTCCTTCACTTCCACGCAACCTTCATGTTTACCTTCCCCGGTTTTCTCCAGGCACCCACTTAGAGCTGTTTTGACTCTGTCTGAGCTTACAGAGTCACACCAATGACCTCAAAACCAAAAAGTTGGCGGCAGATGAGTCGAACCCCTGTCCTGAAGGAGATAGCAGTGCAAGTCTAGTGCGCTAGCCATTCGACTAGAGCGGCTGCTGTATTAGAGAAAGGACAGGTAAAGCAGTGAGGTAGCATTCCCTTGTTTATTTATTCAAAGAAAGAGCCCTAAAAGCAGCTCTCTTTCTTCATTATTTAAAGAATTTTTAGCAGATCAGTTCGTAAAAGGAGAATAGAAAGAGTAACCATGTAACCAGCTCCCTTAGCACACTCCCCTCAAAGTTTAGTATATGGGAAATTCAACAATTCACAATCTCTTGTAGGAAAATATAAACATTGTTTTGTTGCAATTACAGGGGGCGAAGTTTATGAAAGTTAAGGTTCCATTTCAATTTGCCCAAAAAGCGATTCCAAAGTAACAAAAGTAAGAAATAATGTTTTAGCCCGAACGACTAAAGTAATTGTTGCCCGAGATTGACGCTATGTTTAAACAAAAAAAAGAAATATGAATTAAACGACTGCCGGAAACCAGTTAAAATAATTAAATCCTGCCATATTTCGGTCATTTACTGTCACACTACAATCCCTATCGAAATCTTGCAGAAAAGGCAGGATTCAAATCATGTTGGCAACTTGAACCCATTTCGGTTCAAATGAACCCAGTTCGCAAAGCGTAGTCAGATCGAAAATAAATGGTAACTCCATGGAAGAGAGTAAAGACGAGAGGCCTAAATATAGTAAGATAGAAGAGAAATGAGGGAAGCTTAAAGCTGCGATAAAATGTTAGTGTTAATGGTAGAAGTGTAACCCTACGTTAGGAAGAAATCCGTCGTAATTAGCCTCGCCATTTCGTAAAAGAAAATAATAGTAAAAAACCGCAAAAAAAAAAGAAAAAGAAAATAACAGTAATTAAAACCGCGAAAGGAAAAAAAATGGTTAAAACAAACAAAAATTATATTCTACTTCCTAAACGTAGAAAAAAAAATTCTTCTCATTAGACTCGGTGATTGCGATAGATATCCTCCAACACTGTTATCTGCACCAGTGGCATCGATTCACGAAAATTCAGGAAGGAGGAATGTATTTTTTTCAAAATCTAGGGGAACAACTTTCGTTTTCTTCAACCTTTCCACTGAAAATGCAAAAAAAAACATTTTTCAATGAAGGGAAGAAGAATTTATTTTTCAAAATCTAGGAGAAGGGGCAAATTTATCATTTTCTTCAATTTCTTGCACTGAAAATACCAAAAGGCATTTTTCAAAATATAGGGAGGGGTAAAATATCTAGGAGGAATGTGACTCTTTTCAAATTCAAAGTTTTAAATTCAAGACCTAATTGAAAAACTGTTTATCCTGCCATCTATTTACATAATATTTACGCAATTAACCTTGATCAATGAATTGCTGTATTGGACAAGTTTGTTCTTCGTTTCTGTTTGATTAACCAAATAGAAATTATATAAAACTTGAAACTATATTTACAGATGAAAAATACATACAAAATACCGCAAATTGAAAATCTGAAAACAGTTAAGAAAAAAAAATAGAATTTGACGGAGCTTCATCTTATGATCCCAGGTATACGTTAATTAAATAATATTCTTGGGATGGTCTTAATAATTTTTGTATTTCATTTATAAAAGATTAGATAACAAGAGCTAAGAGCTCATATGGCACTTGTGACGAGGTCTGAAGAGCCAAGAGCCGAGAGCTCATATGGTATAAGCTCTAGCAAAATCCTATCCCAATCGATCCGATCACCCACTCGTAAGTTAAAAATACCTCAATTTTTTAATTTTTCCTCTCCCTTCAACCCCCCCTCCAGATGGTCGAATCGGGGAAAACGACTTTATCAAGTCAATTTGTGCAGCTCCCTGGCACGCCTAACAATTTTCATCGTCCTAGCACGTCCAGAAGCACCAAACTCGCCAAAGCACTGAACCCCAACCCCTAACTCCTCCAAAGAGAGCAGATCCATTCCGGTTATGTCAATCACGTATCTACGACATTTATAGGCGTTTTCCAAGATTTCCAGTTTTCCCCTATAACTCTCCCCAATGTCAACACATCTGGTCGGGATTTGAAATAAGAGCTCTGAGGCATGAGTTCCTTCTAAATTTCAAATTTCATTAAGATTCGGTCACCCGCTCTTAAGTTAAAATACCTCAATTTTTATAATTTTCCCGAATTAACAACCCCCAGCTCCCCCAAAGAGAACAGATCCATTCCAATTATGTCAATTTCGTATCTATAACTTGTGCTTATTCTTTCCATCAAGTTTCATCCCGATCTCTCAACTCTAAGCGTTTTCCAAGATTTCTGGCCCCCCTCCTCCAACCCTCTATGTCCCCAGATCCAATTCGAATTGGAAGTGGAGCATCTGAGACATAGGATTCTTTTAAATATCAAGTTTCATTAAGATCCGATCACCCGTTCGTGAGATACCTTGATTTTCACGTTTTCAAAGAATTCTGGTTTCCCCCTCCAACTCCCCCTAATGCTTCCGGATCTGGTCGGGATTTAAAATGAGAGTTCTAAAGCACAAGATCCTTCTAAATATCAGATTTCATTAAGATCTAATCACCCGTTCGTAAGTTACAAATACCTCATTTTTCTAATTTTTCTGAATTACTCCTCACCCCCCAACTCCACCAAAGAGAGCGGATCCGGTCCAGTTATGTCAGTCACATATCTTGGACTTGTACTTATTCTTCCCATCAAGCTTCATCCTGATCTCTCCGCTTTAAGAGTTTTCCAAGATTTCCGGTCTCCCTCCCCCCCCCAATGACACTGGTTCCGGTCGTGATTTAAAATAAGAAATCTGAGTTACGAGGTCCTTCTCAATATAAAATTTCATGAAGATCCAATCTCTCGTTCGTAAGTTAAAAATACCTAATTTTTTCTATTTTTTTAGAATCAACCCCCCCCCCCAACTCCCCCAAAGAGAGCAGATCCGTTCCTGTTATGTCAGTCACGTATCTAGGACTTGTGATAATCTTTCCCACCATTTTTCATCCCAATCCCTCCACTCTAAGCGTTTTACAAGATTTTAAGCTCCCTCAACTCCCCCCAGTGTCACTGGAGCCGGTCAAAATTTCAGATAAGAGCTTTGAGACACGATATCCTTCCAAACATCAAATTTCGTTAAGATCTGATCACTCATTCGTAAATTAAAAATAACTCATCTTTTTAATTTTTTAGAATTAACCCCCCCCCCAACTCCCCCAAAGAGAGCGGATCCCTTCCAGTTATGTTTATCACATATCTAGAACTTGTGCTTATTTTTCCCATCAAATTTCATCCCGATCCCTCCACTTTAAGCGTTTTCCAAGATTTTAGTTCCCCCCCAACTCCTACCAAAGTCACCAGGTCCGGTCGGGATTAAAAATAAGAGCTCTGAGACAAGATATCCTTCCAAACATCAAATTTCATTATGATCCGATCACTCTTTCGTAAGTGAAAATAACCCATTTTTTCTAATTTTTCAGAATTAACCACCATCCCCTCCCAACTCCCCCAAAGAGAGCGGACCCGTTCCGATTATATCAATCATGTATCTAGGACTTGAGCTCATTTTTCCCACCAAGTTTCATCTCGATCCATCCACTCTAAGCGTCTTCCAAGATTTTAGGTTCTTCCCCCCAACTCCCCCGAATGTCACAAGATCCGGTCGGGATTTAAAATAAGAGCTCTGAGACACGATATCTTTCCAAACATCAAATTTCATTAAGATCCGATCACCCATTCGTAAGTTAAAAATATATCTTTTTTCTCATTTTTCCGACTTAACCGCCCCCCCACCCAACTCTCCCCCCAGATGGTCGAATCGGGGAAATAACAATTTTCAATTTAATCTGGTCTAGCTCCTGATACACCTGCCAAATGTCGACGTCCTAGCTTACCTGGAAGTGCCTAAAGTAGCAAAACCTGGACAGACAGACCGACAGAATTTGCAATTGCTATATGTCACTTGGTAGATACCAAGTGCCACAAAAACAATATTTTACTGACAAATTTAATTTTTCTCAAAACAAATTTCTCATTTTCTAAAGTTATTTCAGGATAAAATTCTGAACTGACGAAGTTAAATAAAAGCCTATGGAATTTGTTTTTATTTTTTACATATTCATTGGCTTATTTGCTTTCCGTTATGTCCGTAAACCAACAATTGAAACGGGACGATTCCGATTCACTGATAATACTGATCGATAGATCGCACTTTTCCAAATCTACGTATATAGGAGAGTTGACTTAGAAATTATATACTGATGAATCGAAAAGACCACTCTCTATGGATAGTTATTTGTGCATTTAAGTACCCGGAACAGTTCTTGAATAGTATTTAAGAATTCGTAAGATAAAGATACCCCAATTTTCATGTTTTCCAAAAATTCCGGTTTCCCTCTTCAACTCCCCTCAATGTCACAGGATCTGGTCGGAATTTAAAATAAGAGCTCTAAAGCACAAGATCCTTCTAAATATCAAATTTCATTAAGATCTGATCATGCCCCCCCTCCCTAATAACGCTGGATCCGGTTGGGATTTAAAATAAGAGATCTGAGTTACGAGGTTCTTCTAAATTTGAAGTTTCATGAAGATCCTATCACTCCTTCGTAAGTTAAAAATACGTCATTTTTTCTAATTTTTCAGAATTAACCCTCTCCGCCCTAATTCCCCCAAAATAGAGCGGACCCGTTCCGATTATGTCAATCACGTATCTAAGACTTCTGCTTATTTTTCCCACAAGTTTCATCCCGGTCCCTCCACTCTAAGCGTTTTCCAAGATTTTAGGTTCCCCAATCCGGTCGGGATTTAAAATAGGAGCATTGAGACACGATATCATTCTAAATATCAAATTTCATCGAGATCCGATCACCCGTTCGTAAGTTAAAATATCTCATTTAGTTTTTCAGAATTAACCCTCCTCGCCCAACTACCCCAAAGAGAGCGAATCCGTTCCGGTTATGTCAGTCACGTATCTAGGACTTGTGCTTATTTTTCCCACCAAGTGTCATCCCGATCCCTTCACTCTAAGCGTTTTCCAAGATTTTAGGTCCCCCCCCAACTCCCCCCAATGTCACCAGATCCGGTTGGGATTTAAAATAAGAGCTCTAAGACACGATATCCTTCCAAACGTCAAATTTCATTAAGATCTCATCACCCGTTTGTAAGTTAAAAATACCTCATGTTTTCTACCTTTTCGGAATTAACCGGCCCTCCACTCCCCCCAGGTGGTGAAATCGGGAAGACGACTATTTCTAGTTAGTCTGGTCAGGTCCTTGATACGCCTGCCAAATTTCATTGTCCTAGCTTACCTGGAAGTGCCTAAAGTAGCAAAACCAGGACAGACCGACAGAATTTGCGATCGCTATATGTCATCTGGTTAATGCCAAGTGCCATAAAAATATGAAGTGCACAGCTATCAATTTGAAAATTTTGAGTGAGAAAAGCCAAGTGAATATCTTTCACTTCTTTGGAAAAAGTGAGGATGAAATAAATGATGAAAATAGTAACAACGGTGAGCTGATCAGAGAATTTGACTTATCAGAGCATCCACAGTCCTCGTCAGACAACATTACAAAGAACATTCAAGAAGGAGGCGAAAAGAAAAAACTCAAAATGTTCAAAATACCTGAAAATCAGATTTATTCTAGAGTCTGGCAATGAACTGGACCCAAGACTTCTTTGTGTTATTTATCTTGAAAGTTTATCTAATGATGCACTAAAACCGTCAAAACTTAAAATTCACATCTTAAAATTCAAATCTTAAAATTTAAAATCTTTAAATTTTAAAACTTAAAATCTTTAAAATTCAAATCTTAAAATTAAGTTGCAATCGAAACACCCAGATTTAGTTGATAAGCGACTTGAGTATTCTTGAAGAGCACATGTAAGAAAAAAAAACATACTCGATAGAAGAAGATTAATCAAACCTTGGATATTACAAGCCTGTGAAGCTGTTTTGGGAAAACAGGCTATCCAAAGAATGAAATTATATCCTATTTCTGCTAACACTTTTAAGCGCAGAACTGAAGAAATGCCTAAAGACGTTGAAAATCAAGTTACAAAAATCGTAAAAAATGCGAGTTTTATTCAATTCGACTTGGTGAATCTATAGACGTCAATTACTTGTCCTTTGTGTTGTAAGGGTAGAGTTTCGAAGAGAATTACAAGAAGAACTTCTTTGCTTGCTAAACCTGCAGGGCAGAACAACTTGCTTCGATATTTTTAAAGCACTTAATAGTTATTTCTTGAAGCACGAAATTGAATGGAGAAAATGTATTGGCATTTGTACAGACAGAGCTGCAAAAATGACTGGACATTGCTCAGGAGTTGTTGCAAGCGTGAAAAATTTTAGTCATCAAAACATTTTTTCTGCCCATTGTATTATACATCGTGAGCAGCTTGTGGTAAAAAAAAAATATCCCCAGAAATAAACAAAGCATTATTCAGAGCTATAAAAATTGCGAATGAAAGTAAACATAAAGCTCTCAATCATTGGATGTTTACGATGCTCTGCGAAGAAATAGCTTTCCAGTATGCTCACCTTTTTCTTCATACTGATGTATGATGGCTGTTGAGGGGCATAATACTGAGCCAACTATTCGTCTTAGCGAAGACTTTTTTTTTAAGTAAAATAATCAGAAATTTCAAAAACTCTTGTCTCATGATGGGTGAGTAGCCAAGCTGACATACTTGGCAGATATTTTGTCTCTGTTAAATGAACAACAAAACACATCTTTGCACGGACGTGTTTACATTACGAGGAAAAGTAGCTGCTTTTTGACAGAAAATATCAAAGTGGTCAACGCGGTTGGCAGATGGAGATCCACAAATGTTAATAAATATTGACGAATATATGGGAGAGAAGGATCTCAACCGTCAAGGCGTATCCAAGAGTATAACAGCACTTTCAGTAACTGATGTAACATTTTGATTTATGTTACACAAGGGAAGAAGATATTACAAACTTAAATATGTAGATAATAGACCCATTTGTATCTAGCTTCTAATATTGAAGAGAACAAATTAAGCTTAAAAAAAGACAGAAAGCCTCATTGATCTTTCTTGTGATAATAGTCTCAAATCAAAATCCAAGTCCTCTTTATCAAGAGCTCATTTTTGGGTATCTCTCATAAATGACTAGCCGTTACTGAGTGAGACAGCTATGGAAACTTTGATTCAAGTTCCAATTACATACTTTACGACAAAGCATCTTTATTTAAGACAGTAATTAAAACTCATTACTGCTATACGCTTGAAATAGATGCAGCTCTTCATCTTGCATTAACGTAATATATATGATATATATATATATATATATATATATATATATATATATATATATATATATATATATATATATATACATATATATATATATATATATATATATATATATATATATATATATATATATATATATATATATATATATATATAAACATATATATATATATATATATATATATATATATATATATATATATATATATATATATATATATATATATATATTACCTTTGTGTTTATATTCTTTTACTATATTAAACGTTTTCTGATTATCATGTACAGATGAATTTACATCACTTTTCTTTTCCAAATCCACATTAGTAGTCCACCAAATAAAAATCATACATTTAGTGGTCCATGCACTTCCTAAGGTTGGCGACCGCTGGTCGAAGCAACTTGCATAACTCACAGCCTTTTCCCGGGGGCTGAGAGGGGGTTTCAACCGCGGAGGCATAGTTATTTTGCTTTTGGACTACTTTGAACAAAATGCCAGTCTTATAATTTTGACCGGATACCTTTGGGGATAAAGGGGTGGGGCTGTTTTCCCTTGGATTACTTTTGAACCTTAAAAAAAAAAACTAGAAGTTTCAATTTCCCATGAATGAGTTCCCTTTAAAGTTAATACGACCACCCCTTCCACAAAAACCTTAGATGTTAACAATAGGCAGATTGCAAAAGTTAAAAACTTTACCCCAGGAGCGATGGGGGGGTTTTTTCAATCCCCTAAGTTATGGTTAATCGAATTTTGGACTATTTCCAACAAAATAACGATTTCAAAATTTTAATCAGATGCATCCGGGGAAAAATTGCACAAGGGGAGAGGGAAGGTTACCCTCTTATCACTATCGACTCGTAAAAACAGCAAAGGAAATTTCGATTTCCAATCGAATGAGCATCCTCCAGTTTATAAGACCATGTCTTCCATAAGAACTTTATATGTGAACGAGGGGTAACTAGCCTAGTTTATAACCCTATCCCCGAGGAGTGAAGGGGGGATTTCAGACCCGGAACCAGTTATTTGACACTGGCACGATTTTGAACAAAATGATTATCTCATAATTTCGATCCGATACATCTGGGGAAAAGAGTCAGTGGGGGGGGGCTAGTTGTCCTTCGATCCCTTCTGACTCTTAAAAAGGAACTAGAACTTTCAATTTTCAATCAAATCAGCTTCCTCCAAAGCTTATCTGACCACCACTTCAATAAAACCTGATATGCTCCTAAGACAAAAGTTACAAACCTTGTTCCGGCCTCTGGGGATTGTGTCAATCCCAAAGGCATTGTTACATGATCTTTGGATTATTTTGGACAAAATGGCTATCTCAAAAGTTGGATCGGATGCATTTGGGGAAAAGAGCCCGTGGAGGGACCTCTTTGCCCTCCGATCACTCTCGACTCTTTAATAGGGAAATAAAACTTCCAAACAAATGAACCTCCTCCAAAGTTTATACGGCCCCCTTTTCCATTAAAACTTTATGTGCCTCCGGGGCATAAATTACAATCCTTGCCCCACGGGTCTTGGGGTTTTATCAACCCAAAAGATATTTTTATATAATCTTTGGACTAAATTGAACACAACGACTACCTCAAATTTTCGGTCGGATGCAATTTGGGAAAAGGGGGCGTAAGGGGGTCTGTTGCCCTCTGATCACTTTTGACTCTTAAAATGGGGAATTAGAACTTCAATTTTCAATCAAATGAGCTTCCTCTAAATTTTATACGACCGTTCCCTTCCATAAAACCTCATATGTTCACGAGGAATAACTTAAAACCCTAGACCCTGGGCTTTGCGGGGCTGTGTCAACCCCAAAGGAATTGTTGTATAATATCTGGACTATTTTGAACAAAATGGCTATCTTAAAATCTTGGTGGAATCGACTCGGGGTAAAAGGGCGTGGGGAAGGGGCAAGTTGCCCTACGACCACTTTTGACTCTTAAAATGGAACTAGAACTTTCAATTTCTAATCAAAAAAAAACCCTCCGAGGTTTCTACAACCACCCCTTCCATAAAAACCTGATATGCCCCTGGGGCATAACTTACAACAATTGCCCCCAGGCTTAGGGGGGGGGGGTATGTCAACCCCATAGTTTTTGTTACATCATTTCTGATCCATTTTGGACAAAATAGCTATCTAAAAAATTCGATCGAATGCATTTGAAGAAAAGAGGGCAAGGTGGGAGGGGCTAGCTGCCCTCCGGTTCCTTTTGAATCTTAAAAAAGGAACTAGAACTTTCAATTTCCAATCGGATGAACCCCCTTCAAAGCTTATAGGATCATACTATTCATACGAAGTGCCTCTGAAAAAAAAATATATAATAAAAACAATGAAGCCTCATGGCCTTTACTACAGGCAACGCTATCTGATACCTTTCTTACGCAAACTGAAATTATCCCGGGTGCGCTCGCATTATTTCATAAAAGTAATTTGGATGTTAATCGACTATATTATTGGCATACAGAAAAAATTCAGTTTTCAGTTCTAATCACAGTCAGGTATTTTCACAGACGGAAGCATGAAATGCTGAAGCTTTTGGATTCATTGGCAATGAACTTTATGCATGGGTTATAAGATAAGAAAATAAAAACAGCGATTACAAGTCCGGATGGACTGGTCAGGAAAGAAAAATACCAATGGTTGTCAAAAATGTCGTCAGACATTTCAGAAACTGGGAGACATATGTCAGAAACTGAACAAACCTGCTCATTTTGTCGACACAACGATCGAAAAATCCAGGAGATAGGTTTACAGCAAAAGAGGAACTGACATAGTGATTTTGAACTGGGGCGTCCTGAAACTTAAGCCAACATACTTTTACAGGCGAGCTATTTTTTCAGATATTAAATCTATTTTTGATTATAATGAGTAAGAATTCGCAAATATGCTTGAGCTTGTAACCTCAAACGTGAAAATGATTATATATTTTTATCCATGGATTAAGAAATTTAACAGTATTAGAACAATCTAAACCTAGGCAAGTTTTATTCTCCCAATTGATTTTGTATTCTCTTATTACTTCTGTTGTGCTCCTTAGGTCAAAGTCCATCAAATGATCCATATAAATGGGGATAGGACGCAAGTCTACTTAAATCCTGAATTAATACTAAACCAGCCAATAACCTCATTTTATATCGTAAACACAGAAATGTTATTCTCGTGCATAGCACTTACTACTTTAAATGTATTTTTTTCGCATACCATACAAGGATAGGACACTACGCCATTTCCACTAATATTTCTAGCTGCGTTTCTAATTTCTTCCCTGAAACTCCACCAGCGATTTCACAAACTATTTCCCAAAAATTATTCCATCCATCTTCTACATTGTCAAATTTTAGACTTCCAGTTTACAGTTCAACTGTTCCTAGAAATTTTTTTCTAAAATTCTCATTCTAGAATCCACCGACGTCATAGCTCCCCAGAGGGTAATTACCTATATTTCGGCTCAAAATTAACCCTAGACTCTGCTACATGGTGATCTTTACTTTTAACATCCATAACAGCACTTGTACCGATCCTGTCAGTCCTCGGTTAACAATAATATTATCAATAAAGCTAGCTGTCTTACCATCATGTGAACACTATGTTAACTTATGGGTCATTTTATTACCAAATATTGTATTGGTTTTAACTAGATTATTATACCTGCATAAATTGCAGCAGTTCATAACAATTACTGTTTTCCTTTCCTACACCAAATTTACCTATGACAGGATACCATCTATCCAGAGGCGCCATTTGGGCCAAATCTTGGGGTGGGCATGGGGCATTTGACAGAACCTGAGACTTTTATTATGAATCTAACCTACTTTCAAAGTTTACAATGATTAATAGCAAATAGCGTAATTACCCCAAGGGTCGTCAGGTAATCACGCTCTTTGGCTAATAGGCGTGCAGTTAGTTCAAATCATTTGAACAGAATGGATTATGTTGGACATTATGGATAATTATGGCCGGAAAAGGGCCCTTTGTGGTGGAAGCTTGGGCCCCCTGTAAAATCTGGGGTAGGCATTTGCCCACCCCTGATCCCCCCCCCCAAATGGCGCCTCTGCATCTATCCCTATTTCTACCAACCTGGGTATCAATATAAAGATGCCATATTTCTACCTGGGACTCTGACTATCTTCCTGTAGTTGTGGGTAAAATTAATCTGAACCACTACGATCTCCATCAGTCGATTCTTCAGGGACATATACTACTATGACACATACCCTGCACTTCTTAATCTCTTTGAGTTAGAGGATAATAATGTACAACTATACTTATTTCTATGCAAGTTTCATCTTTTCGTGATGAAACTATTCTTTTGTTCCACTATATTTCGAAAGAGGGGTAGATTCATTTTACATCCCCGATTTTAAGATCCAAATCCCATCCCGCTAACCGAAATCAGGAAATATTCGCTGAGTAAATGTAAACAACACAAAAACGTGGATTCTCGTCCAATATTACAAAAACTTCAAGAGAGAAATCCTTTCCTTCCTACGTACAAGTATAACTCAAGAGTATGTTACGATCATCTGAATATTTGGCATATCCTGTCAAAAACCTCCTAACATTTTAGTTCCAGGGATGCCGTCAGGGAAATGGGATACAAGAAGACATTCAAGAGACCAAATAGAACCAAAGAGTAACCCAAAGAGAGCATTTCAAAATTGAAAGCGGAAGCATTGACAGTCACTCCAAGACTGTTTGTCCATTGATCATTGACTTTTGAATCCTACGTTAGGTCAACTCTCTTCAGCAAAGAAAAAAAGGTCTAATTTCACACGAAAAACTTTCCGATGTTTAATGTGAGGGACTTATTTGTATGATTAAGAATATTTATACAAATGGGTACGACCAAGGGAGGAAGAGATCGTCTGGACCAATCATTGGAGATCTCATGGGGGGTTACCTTGATAAGACACCATTTTTTCAGGATATTATTTAAGTATCGTTTGAAAAAATTTTCCAATTTAATGCTTATGCCGTGCCCTTTTTTCATAAATATTTCCCTCCCAGAGGGAGTTGGGGAAATCCATTGGCTTTTGTATGTTTTCGAAATATGATTCAGTCAAAAGTTATAAGCATTTGAAGTGTATACAAAATTACCTAGTTTACATTAGTAGGGTTAATCCAAATGTTCGTAGAGACCAGCAAAATATTAAATTATTGATCTACGCACATTTTGTTTAAAATCTTATACATGATTTTTCGATATATGTTTATCCTTTGTATTTCCTGTGGAATCCAACTATCCAACGTTGTCCAGGGTCTATTGTTCAAAATTCCAGAGCACATTTTAATAGGAGAGTTTCCAGAATTTAACTTCTAACTGGAGCACATTTCAACCAAAATTTCAGACAATCTTTAGATACATATTTATCCTTCATTTTTCATGCGGAATCCGAACATTCCACGTTGCATAGGGATTATCGCTGGAATCCTAGAGACCCTTTCCTTGGAGAGCTTCTGAAATTTTAATGACAATGAAATCCTTAGGAAAGGCTAAATGCTGTGAATCTACATAAAAATGAGGCATATTTCGTCAAAAGATTTTGTAGAGACAAGTTCCACACCCATTAGAAATACTCATATGCCGATTTCGGGCGTTTTAGACTGGCCGATTGGATGACTTAAACTTTTAAGATACTTGTGAAAAATAAATGCTCTGATCTGATAAATAGAGGCACACAAACATCTAATCCTTGGGAAATGAGGAGAGGTCAGTACATTTTTTCATGGAGAGTGCATTATTCATTTAGTCATAAAAAAAAAATCAAATTCACATTTTTGTTCCTTCCTATTTTGTGAAGAAATTGTCTGACCTACAAGAAAATCAGTATGATATAATATATATATTTTATATATATATATATATATATATATATATATATATATATATATATATATATATATATATATATATATATATATATATATATATATATATATATATATATATATATATATATATATATATATATATATATATATATATATATATATTACACCCTTAAGCATATAAGATCTTTTTATTTTTTTTATTTTAGGCCAGTTCTAGATTACTGTGCTTTAGTAAGAGTAAAATAAAACTTAATTATAATAGATGCTTCCCTTTTTTGTATGTCTCAAATTCTACACAAGAAAACGAGCTAAAAAGAATAGCATTTGACCAAAAAAAAGTCAGACAAAAAAGACTTAATCAACAGCAGGTTTTCCATATTCGAATCTTACAGTTGAGATAAAGGCTTAGTATCAGACTTCTTTCTCTTTTTTCCAGTAGGGGACGAAGACCCATTATTCATCGTCTTCCTGGTGCGACAATAACTTCATCTGAACTTCAACTGTCACAACAAAGCCTAGAAAAGAAAGGGGGAAGATTTACCAACTACTGCGACAGTCTGTTTCCCTTCATGTTACAAGATAATTGGAACCGCACATCCTACAAATTAAAAATACTCGACTCTGGTGAGGAAATTAAATTAAAAAAAACTAGTTTTTTAAACTGAAAGTAAGGAGCGATATTAAAACTTAAAACGGACAGAAATTACTCCGTATATGAAATGGGTTGTCCCCTCCGCAATCCCTCGCTCTTTACACTAAAGTTTTTAATTTTTTTAAAAGTAGAATTGTGGCAAAGAATCAAACTTTAGCGTAAAGAGCAAGGGATTGCGGAAGGGACAACCCATTTCATATACGGAGTAATTTCTGTCCGTTTTAAGTTTTAATATCGCTCCTTACTTTCAGTTTAAAAAACTAGTTTTTTTTATTTAATTTCTGAACGTTATTGAATTAATGCATTTTTGATTTTGGCTCTCCGCACATTAATTAGTAAAATGAAATTTGCATATTAATTTTTTTTTTTTTTGGCTAAACGGCTTTCTCTTAGTTTTGATCAGACGATTTTGAGAAATAAGGGGTGGGGAAGGAGGCCTAGCTGCCCTCCAATTTTTCGGTTACTTAAAAAGGCAACTAGAACTTTTAATTTTTAACGAAAGTTTTTATTAGTAAAAAATATACGTAACTTAAGAATTAACTTACGTAACAAACTTTTATACTCTTATATTTTTTATTATGTATATGAGGGGGTTTGTCCCCTCGTTAATACCTCGCCTTTTACACCAAATCTTAAGTTTTGTCCCAATTCTTTAAGAATGACCCCTGAATCAGAAAGACCGTGGAATAAATAGTTGAAATTACTAAAAACACTTAGCATAAAGAGCAAGGTATTTATCTCCTCCTAAATACCTCGCTCTTTATGCTAAAGTATTTTTAGTACCCCTCATATGCGTAATAATCTCTGTTAGTTTTAAGTTTTAATGCTACTCTTTACTTTCAGTTGAAAAACTTTTTCGTGTTTATATTTTCATTGTTTTTTTTTATAGTAATGCTAGAAAATCCCGCGCCCTTTTCATTGAATTTCTCTTCCCCCATGACGTGTTCCTCCAAGAGAAGATCCTCCCACATAGCCTCCTCCCCTCAACCCCACCCCAAACCAAAAAATCCCCCTTAAAACGTCTGTACACTTTCCAATAACCATTACTGTATGTAAACACTGGACAAAGTTTGTAAATTGCAGCCCCTCCCCCAGGGACTGTGGGGGAGTGAGTCATTCCAAAGACATAGTTAGTATGGTTTTCTACTATGCGGAACAAAATGGCTATCTCAAAATTTGGATCCGTTGACTTTGGAGAAAAAATGAGCGTGGGAGGGGGCCTAGGTGCCTTCCAATTTTTTTGGTCACTTAAAAATGGCACTAGAACTTTTCATTTCCGTTAGAATGAGCCCTCTTGCGAGATTCTAGGACCACTTGGTCGATACGATGACCCCTGGGGGGAAAAAAACAAACAAAAAAACAAATAAACACGCACCCGTGATCTGTCTTCTGGCAAAAAATACGAAATTCCACATTTTTGTAGATAGGAGCTTGAAATTTTTGCTAAAGGGTTGTCTTATACGCTGAACACGATGGTGTGATTTTCGTTAAGATTATATGACTTTTAGGGGGTGTTTCCCCTATTTTCCAAAATAAGGCACATTTTCTCAGGCTCGTAACTTTTGATGACAAAGATTAAATTTGATGAAACTTATATATCTAGAATCAGCATGGAAATCTTTTAGCATCAAAATTCCGTTTTTTAGAGTTTCGTTTACTATTGAGCCGGGTCGCTCCTTACTACAGTTCGTTACCACGAACTGTTTGATCAAGTCGTCGGCCTTCTGAGCCTCATAGACCATCTTGAAGACGCCTACTTTCTTACTTGTTTTAAGACTGTACAGTCAAAGCATTTAATTCACTTTTTACCTTAGATTTTCAGTGTGATATTTAATAAGCATTAACACAAGAAAATAAATTATTTGGTTACAAAATATTTTAGCCAATTTGAGTCAACGGATGCTAAAATCTAATTAGGTAATTTTAACATCTGCACTAACTAAACCTGACATATGCACAGAAATTTTCTTTCACGGGGGGGGGGGAATAAGAAAAAATATGATAATTTTAACAAGAGGTGACAAGAAACTAGAGAAAAATCAGGACTTCGGAGATGGGGCGGAGAACCCCCTTTACTTCACTGTCTGATCTTACCCTCGATCTTAATTTTGTATCTACGTCAAAGTAAAACACTTTGGCAAACACTATATAATCCTGTATATATATATTATTTTTTTGTAGCCAAATTTTTGTACATTAAAACAAACAACAAAAATATGTATTCTCTATGAATATTCTCAATGGGGCGTTCTATGAAGTTAGCTAATTCGGCCTCTGTATGCCTCAGTCAACCATCAATATTAATCTTTTTTAAACTTAAGCCACAATCATTTAATAATTAAGTAGCCTTGGCCATTACAAAAAGATTATACTGGGTATATACAAAAAACTATAACGGCTGTTTAGTAAGAGGTACAGGGGAGACACAGGACAGATCCCCGATAGTAGAATAGGGGACTTTTTCTAGGGAGGGACAAAAAAAAGATTTTCAGGTAACCATTTCTAAAATACTCCACCCTCCTCCCTCAGCGCATTTCACAATATATTTGTGTAACAGGTACAAACTGTTTATTTACTGCATATCGGATATCATCACGTTGTTCAGAAGGAGGAGTTTTAGCCAAAATGAGGATATCTAAACCAAGGTAAAATTAGACTGCCAAACGGGTTGGTACGGTAAATCATCTTGACCGCACTAGCATGTATTAAACCGCATGTCTAAGCTATTTTTTACTCGGCCACTACCTATTGATGGTATGGTCATAGGAACTTATGAATGGGCTGCTTCAATCGGAAATAAAAAATTTGAGGTAGGCTTGGAGAAGGGTCACAGGAGGGAGGAGGGGGAGGGATAAAAATGTGTCTGATCCACCTAAAAGCTTTAGCAATATAAGCCCCAACGGGACTTAGAATCTACTCACTGTTAATTAGCAAGGTAAATCGAAGGGAAATTCTGGTGGAGGGGTGGTCAGGGGTTACGTCGGAGGATCTTTCCATGGAGGAATTTTTCACGGGGGAAGTGAGCTTTCCATGACTGGGGCGTCGGATTTCCCAGCTTTATTTAAAAGCGATCAGAAATTAAACAAAGAAACAAATTTTTCAACTGAAAGTAAGGAGCAACATTAAAACTCAAAACGAACAGAAATTGTTACGTATATGAGGGGGTTCGCCCCCACGTCAATACCTCGCTCTTTACGCTAAAGTTTTTTAGTACTTTAAAAAGAGCTATTTATTCTAACTAACGGCCTTTGTGATTCTTGAAGATTTGGAACATAGTTCAAACTTCAGCGTAAAGAGCGAGGTATTGACGAGGGGGCGAACCCCATCATATATGTAATAATTTTTGTTCATTTAAGTCTTAACGTTACTCCTTACTTTCAGTTGAAAAACTTGATTTTTATTTAATAAAGATAAAAAAAAAAACACTGAAATAGTTCTTTGTGTTGATATGTGACACCTGAAACTGGCTAAAAAAAAATGCTGGACCAAGGGGAGGTCTTCTTGAACCAACGAATAAAGAAAAAATCTCGGACTAAAACGAATAAAGAATAAAGTCTCGGACTCCTCCCCCATATATTGAAGAAAACTCAAGTTAAAAGATGTTTAAATTTGCATTGGCTTTTCTGCATCTAATATGTGCCTAAGTCATTGACAAAAGACATATGAATTTTTAACGAAGTAATTCTGCAAGAGTTTGCTAGATGGCATCACATTTTAAACAAAAGTTGAAAACTTATAAGCCTCAGTTATGTATGATAGGCGAATATAAAAAACTTCAAGGAAAAAACAACAACAGACACATATAATGAAGAATAAAAAACCTATAAAAATATTAACATTCTCTTGAAGTCAGACCCCTCCCCCCCCCCGCCCTTACCTACCTGAATTACCTAATATTTGAAAGTCTTTATGTCTAACTTAAAATGGCGACTCCATTTTCACATTATATTAAAATTGTAAAAAAAGTCAAATTCCGCATTAACCGCCCTTCCAAGTAGAAATATAACGTCACCTATCTTGGAAAACGCGAAGAACAAAACAATGTAAAAAACTTTTTTTTCTGGCTGAACTATTTCTTTCATGTTATAGCAGCGGGAAAACTGACAGCGTAAACAATTCAAAATGTCAACAGATTTATTATTCAGCAAGACTAAAATAAATAGTTCTAAGATATTTTATTTTCGTTGGTGTTTTCGAGAGATAAAGCTAAATGAGATAAATCAGAGAACTAGAAAAAATTCAGTGATTTATTTAAAAAAAAAATGAATTGAAAGACCATTCTTTTTTTGATATTTTTAATTATAGAGAAATAGTCAACTTCACACAGAAGGGGGGGGTAACAGAGGGATTCCTCCATCCCAAGATGTGTTTGAAGAACAAAAGACAAAAGCCAAACTGGCCTGCCATAACCAAACCAGGGCGGTGGAGTTGGAGTTTATTAAATTTTTGCTTAATGGAGTCGGAGTTTAGTAAATGTTTGCTTAATGGAGTCGGAGTTTAATAAATTTTTGCTTAATGGAGTCGGAGTTTAGTAAATTTTTGCTTAATGGAGTCGGAGTTCAGTAAATTTTTGCTTAATGGAGCCGGAGTTTAGTAAATTTTTGCTTAATGGAGTCGGAGTTTAGTAAATTTTTGCTTAATGGAGTCGGAGTTTAGTAAATTTTTGCTTAATGGAGTCGGAGTTTAGTAAAGTTTTGCTTAATGGAGTCGGAGTTTAGTATATTCTTGCTTAATGGAGTCGGAGTAACATAAATAATGCAAGACCCTTTGGAGTCGGAGTTACAAAAACACAGAACTGCTTGAGTCGAGCCAAATACTGTTAAATACTACTAAAAAGTGGCAATAATATACAAAATTACTATTGTAGGCTAATTATAGACTATAATTAGCCAACAGTATCACTTTTCAGCATTTACTTCACAAATTTTTGCAGTAAATTAGCAGGAATGATGGAGTCGAAGTCTTTACTTCTTTGCAGAATATTTTCAGAGTCAGAGCAATTACATCTAAGTTTCAGGAGGCGGCGTCAGATATGGAGTTAGTGGCAAACTGGACCGACTCCACAGCCCTGGACCCAACTAAAGAAGAAAATCTTAAAAAACATCGGGTCTCTGTACTGTAGGAAGAAAAAGAGAAACGGTCACAAGGGCATTTAGCCTGTATACAACAAGGCGTTCTGAGCATTGGAAAAAAAAAGAATTAAACCATAACAACTTTTAAAAAGGGAAGAAATCGCTAATCAATAAAGGATAAAAAGGACAAATCAAACCAAAAATTACAATTGCTACTCTATGAGCAAACCACAGAAGTGGATAGGCTTGACTTGTTTTTTTTTTTCCTTTTTATTTTCTTTCTTCCTTTTTCAAAATCGTTATGGTTTTGTCTTCTAAACAGTAGCTTTCAAACCTATTCTTACCTGCTACGCCCTAAACGCCCCCCTCCAAAGAAATCAATTCATTTAGTTAAGATATTTGTATAACCCTGAAACCATCTTCTTTATCACAGGCAGCACAATAGCGCTACCTAAGTATAGAGCGATGTGGGCACAATGTACTATTTAATTTTTTTTTCCAGAGCACTTCGTATAGAAGGAGTTATCATAGAAACCTCAAAAGGGTTCATTCCGTGTAAATCGAAAGGGCTAGTGCCCTTTTTCATAGTCAAAAGTGATTCGATGGCAACCAGCTCCTCCCACGCCTTTAATTTCCCCTAACAAATCCAATCAAAATTTTGAGATAGCCATTTTGTTCGGCGTAGTTTGAAGGTACGGAAATTACGTCTTTGAGGATGATAAGCCTCCTCCCCCCTCCACAACCCTCAGGGCAAGGGTTGTATGTTATATCCTGGGTACATATGGTTTTTATAGAAAGGGTGGTCGTATAAACTTTGGAGGGGGCTCATTGGACTGGTAATCAGAAATTCAAGTGTCCTTTTTAAGAGTCGAAGTGATCAGAGGGCAGATACCCCCCTTTTTGGTTTTAGGCAAGCACACTTCGTATGAAGGTGTTGTCGTAAAAACTTCGAAAGGGGTTCATTTGATTGGAGATTGCAATTTCTAGTGCCCTTTTTAATAGTTAAAAGGAATTAGAGGGCCACCAGACCCCCCCCCTATACCCATTATTTCCCCAAATATATACAATCAAAATTTTGAGACAACCATTTTGTCCGACATAGTTGAAAGTTCCAGTAGCTATGTCTATAAAGATGACAACACGCCACAGACCTCAGAAAAAGGGTTGTAAGTTATGCCACGGGGCCATATAAGGTTTTTATGGGAAGGATGCTCGTATATACTTCGGAGGGGGCTCATTGGATTAGAAATAAGAGCTTCTAGTGGCTTTTTTAAGAATCAAAGTGATCGGAGGGCAACAAGCACCCTCCCTCTTCCTTACTATCTATATTCTCCAAATCCATCCGATATAAATTTTGCGATAGTCATTTGTTGAAAAACAGTCCAAAGATCACACAACAAACTCTTTGTATTAGATCCTCCCCCGAGTCTGGGGGCAAGGGTTGTAAGTTAAGCCCCTGGGGCATATTAGCTTTTTATGGAAGGGGTGCTTAAATGAATTTTTGAGGAAGTTCATTTGATAGGATATTAAAAGTTCTAGTTCCCTTTTAGAGTCAAAAGTGAAGGAGGGCAAATAGCCCCCAGCCTGAGACCCTCGTTTCCGCAAACACATCCAACCAAAATTGTGAAATAACCATTTTGTTCACAATATTCCAACGAGTATACAACAATGCCTTAAGGGTGGGCACAACCTTCCAGAGCCCAGGGGCAAGGGTTTTAAGTTATGCCCTGGGCATATAAGGTTTTTAAGGAGCGGATGGTCGTATAAACTGCGAATCGAAAGGGGGCTCATTTGATTGGACATCGGAAGATCTAGTACCCTTTTTAAGACTCAAAAGTGAATGGAGGGCAGCCATCCCTCCCCCTAAAGCATATCATTCTCCAAAACATATCTGATCAAAATTTTAGAAAAGTTCAAAATTGCTGAAAAGTCCAGTAATTACCGCTTTGGGGATGTCGACCTTCCACGGTCCTCAGTTTCAGGGCTGTAAGTTAGACAATTCGTTCGTTGTTTACATATAGGCCTAGCACATGTTATTGAGAAAGTTATGCATGGGTGAACTTAGTTTTCCAAAAAAATGAAGGGAATTCAGGTGAGCCTTTCAGAGAATGTTGGGGAGGGTTGACTTAGATCAAAACCCTTTATGTGTATACAGACTGTCGAAAGGACGTAGCTCATGAATGATTGGGTACATTAATTTAAATTTTTCAGGAAATGATAAGGGACAAAAAAAGGAATATTTACATGCTACCACTACTCCTACTACTACTACTACTACTACTACTACTACTACTACTGCTACTACTGCTGCTGCTACCACACTAATCCATTCACAATATTAAAAGAAAATTTTAGCTAAGTCAAAAGACACTATGTGCATGCACATTGTGAAAAGAGCGTATCTTAAGAGTTGATTTGGCTATTAAGTTGCAACTTTCAGAGAATGCTACAAGGGGAAAATCATCTGACCAAAAGACAATACACTACTACTAGCACGCTACTACTAGTACTTATGTCACTGCTACATTTGTTACTTTTATTGCAACTACTTGTAAAAGCAATACGTTAATGCTACTGCACTGGGACTAAGCTATTACTATTAATAATACTACTAGCAATAGCCTACAAATGCTATTACTATGACTACTTTTACAACTATGCCTAAGGGTATGAAGGTGAAATTTTCAAGGATTTTTTGGGGGAAGGAGGGGTGAACTTAATCCCAACACGCCGTCTATATGCAAGTTGTCAAAAGGGCGTAACATCAATATCTTAGGAACAGTTTGTTGCGTGAAGGTGAAACTGCTGCTACTAAAACTAGGGGTAGCCTATTGATGCGATCCCAACACGCCGTCTGTATGCAAGTTGTCGAAAGGGCGTAACGGCAATATCTTAGAAACAGTTTGTTATGTGATGGTGAATCTGCTGCTACTAAAACTAAGGGTATTAACGAGAAAAATTTTGGAAATATTGAAACTGTACGATACTAAACCGAAATACATTATGCCCACACAGGATGTTAGAAGGATGCATCATATGTGCTTCAGGACCGGTTCTTGGTATTAAACTTGAACTTTCAGCATGTGTTGAAGGGGATGTTGATGAAACCAAAGGTGCTATGCGCATACTGCTACTAATGGTGCTACAAACTATCGCTACTAATGGTGCTACAAACTATCGCTACTACGCAAGCTAAGACTATCAAAGTGAAGCTTTTAAGGGAAATTTAGGCAGATATTGAACTAAACTAAAAAGTTCTAGTAACAAATTTTGTGTTTAAAAAGACGTTGGAGGGCAAGCAACCCTCCTCCCAATCCATTAATTTTCCAAACACATCTAGTCAAAATTTTAGATAGTCATTTTGTTCAGTATAGTAGAAGGGTCCAGTAACTACGTCTCTACGGATATTGGATATGTCAACCCACCACAATTATGTAAACCCATTATCATTTAAAACTAAATCATTAGGCACTGTGTGTATGGTTGCCAATGAGACACCTAAGCAGCATATCGTAAACGACGAGGCGTATTAAGTTGAAACTTTCGTGGCCACTACTATTACTACTTCTGTTCTTACAGTTAAATAAATCAAAAGAGTGTAAGTACATCCAAGTTGTCAAAGAGCATAGAATGAATTTTTGGGAATGATATTATGTTTTATTTTTCAGGTCAACTTGAGGAGGTATAAAATTAAATTAAGCAATATTTTTAGAGAAAAACCGTGAAAATAAAAGATAAATATTTTCCATGAAAAGGATTATGTCAATAAAAGACTAACAGAAACTAATTTTTTCCACGAAAGAAGCTTTTTAAAGCACAGTAAAGAGGTCTATTAAGCCAAAAATGAGCAGAAATAAAGTAAAATAATCTTCCTCGCGTAAAACTACCGCAAATCACGATCAATATATAAATGAGACCCAAAACGAACAGAAACTATAATAAATAACCAATTCAAAGTCAAAACAAGCAAAAATTAACATGAGTAGTGATGACAACTCCCATACCTTCTCAAGGTTAGAATATAACTTGTATTTTACTCAAAACAAATAAATTTTAAATGTTTTCACTTTTTTTACTTTTATAAACAAAAAATTCGTGGAATTTTAAGGAATAACTATCAGTATATGTATATTAAATTGACAAACCACGGTCGTTTGTTTTTGTTGTTTTGTTGGGGTTTCTTTTTTCATTAAAGTGCAAATTGTGTTTTAGTCTTGGGAAGGCATGGGGGGTTGTCAGCGCTACTCATATTCATTTCTGCTCGTTTTGAGTTTGACTAGGTTATTTATAATAATTTGTTCGTTTTGGGTTTCATTCATCAACTGGTGATGATTTGTGGTAGTTTAACGCTCGGAAGATTATTTGGCTTCATTTCTGCTCACTTTTTGGTTTAATGGAGCTCTTTACTTTTCCTTTGGTTAAGTTTTTTCAATTAATCTAACACAAGCAGAGTTTTTACCTTCCTGTCTATTACCATGCTCTCCTATAGTCTTTACTGGGTTCCTTATGACAAAATGCCTTCAAAATAATTCATGCAAGCGGAGATCCAACGCAACCTTGCTGAACTCCTGATTCCGTTCGGATTCAACTACTAACTCCACTTTCTACTACCGTAATCACAGACTTATCCTTGACAGCTGACTATTTTCAGCGCTTATTTCTCATTCGCAGCTGCTGCATAATGCCAAACAAAGATAATTTTTAAAAATAAGTTAATTTTTATATGGAGTCTGAGGGGGGGGGACTGGCGTGCAATTGTGACGGCAATGGTTATTATATTCGGGAATAATATTGAATGTCGAATCGAACCGTATATTTCTTTTTTAAACGGATATATAAGTTATACTAGCAAAAAAATGAATAAATAAATAACAAAGGATCAAAAGATAAACATTAAAATGTTTGGAAAGAAGGCTAAAGGGCACATCGAGTGGAATGTTAAGATTTTAGTTAACGAATTAATCCAGACATAAAAAAATATAATTTTGCATTTTTTTTTCAATTTCTTTTTTTTTTATAACGCAGCGGTAGGCGGCCTATGACCCACATATAACCCATTTACAAACTTTAAGTGGTGTACTTTAGTTCCAAGAAAGAGAATAATATATAAAACTAATTTATACCATATAAACATGAAAAGAATTCTTCAAGAATAAAAAATAGAAACAAACAACGATACTTTAGCTGGAAGACAAAGTAGGGTTAGCGATAATAGGCGGATGGCGGAACACATTGATATTCTCCGAGCAAAATGAGCATTGTTAGGCGTGCGGCGTGTGCCATTCTTTCAGTTGTGCATTATGCTCATTAGCATTAAGGATAGTGACGCAATTAAGAAAATAAAATAGCTATTATGCAATTGCCAAATCAAAATAACTATTATAAAAAAAACCATTAGCATGGACTAAAAGACAAGTTATTTCAAAATACGTGAACACAAGTAATGGAGGCAAGGCCGTATGAGGTGGGGGTTAGGGTGGTTGAACCCCCTTCCCCGAAATGTATGTCCAACTCGTAAAACCATAACAAAATTGCGTATGATTAAATTTTTTATGCGTTTTTTGCAACCAGTCCTCCCCCCCCCAAACAAAAATGATGGATATGACCCTGTATGAAGGTATAAAAATGGTGACAAATTGAGAGGCTACGTACTCTTTGTACAGATATAAGTGTGGCCTTATTACCACTAGGGTTTAAAATATTGAGCGATACTTTCGTTCAAAAGATAAACTACTAATAATAACTCAAACTACTAATAACTCACCGCAGCACCAAGCCGCCTGAGGCCAACACAGCTACGCACGCTCCTCTTTCAATCCAATATATTCAAGGCCTCCCTCTTTACACCCTCCCAGGAAGTTCCAATTTCCAGGAAGTATTTTAAAATACAAAGATGTGAGTGAAATGGCAAATGAAGATGAATCTGAATACATTGCTAATTGTGCATTAACTTTCGAAAAAAAAATTCCTAGAGTTTTGTTACCAGCTACAACCACGCTATGTCTGTCAGAAGTGCTGGCTTTAAGCTCTCAACTCTTAAGCGGCTTTCATCAAAAAGTGCACAGTTTTCTATGCTAAGTAATAGAGCCATTCCAAAGAGGGGGGGGGGGTATCCAGGGCATTTACACCGTGGCTTAGGGGTGCCGCGGCTGGGGAACTGTCCACTGTGATCCAATTTTTAACTAACTCGGTTGTTTTGTTTATATTCGAGTTGGGAGGGGGCGCTTTAATTAATTTCTCCCAGGTTTCCACCAATCCCAGGAACGGCTCTGCTAAGTGGTCAAATTAAGTCACGTTCAGCATAACATTTCACACTTGAACACGTCTTCGCATTACGCTATCGTAAAAATTCATAAAACCATCACAATCATCGCCAAACACCATCACAATCATTATAAGCAAACTCCTTAAAAATTAAAAATGTGGAATGAGATGGGTATCCAAGCGAAAAAAGCTTTTTAAACAGTAAGTTAATAGTTTATTCTCAAAACTTATCAATTACTCATCCAGAAATCCCATTTCATTGCTACCAAGCTGAATTTTTCACAGCGTAACGAATTGTTATGTAACGTAAAATTGTATGCTGAGCTTGAGTTTGCTTCGCCCTGCTTGCCTTACAGACAAAATTTGCTTCGTAATATTAAATAACGTAAGATAAAGTCCTAAGTTAAGCTAATGTCAAAGACTACAGCGTAGAATGAACCAACCAGTAGCATTGGTAGTAACGGAAAACTATTTACAGATAGTTTTTGGAAAACGCCTTCACAAATCGTTCCAAAAAGTTATTTTATGACTTATTATAAATTTATTAGGTGCAAATAAAAAATTAATATCTGAGAAAATCAAAGTAATGCCAGTGCTAGCAAGAACAGTTGATAGACGTCGGGCTGGTGACATGGCCAGAAATATTGATTAGGTACAAAATGATACGGTATCTAATGACGTAATTAGCATAGCAGATGACGAGGGTTCATTCACTAGAAGACTAATGCAAAATGAAAAAGTTACTGACCTAACCGTCCCTTTAATGTTCGCACTTTAGCTGATTTTGACCCCCAGGTCAAAAAGGTTACCGACTTCTGTTGTAGTACATTTAAAATATTTGTCCTTGGCGTTCAAATATTCCAATGTAAATTGTTAAAGCCAAGAGAAGTCAAAGACTATGTCAAGATAGATATTTTCAAATTTGCTACCAGTGCATTTCGACGAAGTCATAAACATAAACTGTTGGCAGAGTGGGCTAGCCAAAGCCAAATCGAATGGAATCCTACCAATGCTAGAAAAGCTAATGCACAAGTGTGAAACTTCTCGCTGTGTCGAAAAATTATGTACCAAAAAAACGTAGTTCTGATTTCATTCAGGCTGATTCTAAAGATACCTTTTATTTTTTAAGGATCATTCCAATGTTGTTAAATCTAGTCCTCACGTCGCGTGTTATACTTAAAACTTTAGCCATTTGATTAAGGATATACCAGTCCAATATAGTCAATTTCTACTAGAAATGGTCAGAACTTGCAATTAGCTACTCTGACCATTTTTCCTTCGAAATCTAGTTGATTTTTCGTAACTTTTGTCATTGGGCACAGTTATTCCGCTGTCACTTAGGATGTTGGGACTTCAATGGATCTCAGAATTTTTGGCATATGAAACATACTCCCTTTTAGTCCCTCTTACAATTGAAGCTAAAACAGTACTTTGCACTAAAACATAAGGAAAAAAAATAAAAAGTAGACTTGGACAGTTGCTTCTAAACCCTTTATTAAATAGTAAAAACATATTTTTTCAATTGAAAGTAAGGAGGAACATTAAAACTTAAAACGAAAAGAGATTATTACTTATATAATGTAGCTCTTTAAGCGTATATAGCTCTTCACACTAAGTTTAAATTTTGTTCCACCCTGAATCACAAAGGGCTAGGTATTGACGAGGGGACGAACCCCCTCATATACAAAATAATCTCTGTTCGTTTTAAGTTTTAATGTTGCTCCTTACTTTCAGTAGAAAAAACTGTTCTTTATTTAATTTCTGATCGTTTTTTTTTAATAATGCTGGGAAACCCGGCACCATCTTTATGAAAAATTCTGTTCTCCTATGAATAATTCCTGCATGGAAATATCCTCCCACGTAACCCAAACGTTTGTGAACTTCCTAATATCCAATACTGTTATGTAAACAATGGGCAAAGTTCATAACTTGCAGCCCTTCCCCCGGGGACTTTGGGGGATAAAGTTGTCCTTAGAGACATAGTTACTAGATTTTTCGACTATGCTGAATAAAATGGCTATCTCAAAATTTTGATCCGGTGACTTTGGGAAAAATGAGCGTGAGAGGAGGCCTAATTGCCCTCCAATTTTTCAGTCACTTAAAAAGGGCACTAGAACTTCTAATTTCCGTTAGAATGAATCCTTTTGCGATATTCTAGGACCACCGGGTCGGTGCGAACACCCCTGGGAAAAAAGATAAGCACATATACGTGATCTTTCTTAGACAAAAAAAAAATACAGAATTCCACATTTTTACAGATAGAAGCCTGAAACCTCTAAAGTAGGGTTCTCTGATACGATGAAGCTGATGGTGTAATTTCCATTAAGATTTTTGACTTTTAGGGGTGTTTCCCCCTTTTTTCGAAAATAATGCATTTTCTCAGGTTCGTTACTTCTTATGGGTAATACTATACTTGATGAAGCTATATGTTTAAAATCAGCATAAAAATTCAATTCTTTTGATGTATCTATTGGTATCAAAATTTTGTTTTTTTTAGAGTTTAGGTTACCATTGAGTTGGGTCACTCCTTACTTACAGTTTGTTACCACGAACTGTTTGATATACAGCAATATGCACCCCTGCATAGGTCCGCATGTATATCTACACAAGGAGGAATAGGAAAGAAATATTGGCAAAAGGGAATACCTTCTCAGTAAAATTAAAAAAAGGTGATCTGTAAGTAAACTTATTTCGTCTTTTCACTCATCCCCCTTAAGGTTTCCTTATATCACCCCTGAATTCCAAATATACAGCAATATGCACCTCTACATAGATCCACATACGTATACAGAGGGGGAATAGGGAAAATATCGTTACAAAAAACTACCCCCTCTGAAAAATTGGAGTGTATCCGTGCATAGACCCACATACATGCCTGTATATCTTGGAAAAATTGGATACCTGTGACCTCTACGCACACTTTATCTCGTCTTTTCACCCACCCCTTTAAGGTTTCCTTATATTACCCCTGAATTCCTTATATACAGCAATATGTAGCCCCACATAGATCCACGTACCTGCACATAGGGAGAATAGGGAGAAATATTGGTGCGAAGGACTAGCCTTTGGAAAAAATTGGACAACTTTATTTCATGTTCCATTTTTAAGGTTTTCTTAAATACCCCTGAATTCTTATATACACCAATATGCAACTCCGCACAGCTCCACATACATAACAATACACAGGGAAATACCGAGAAATATTGATTCAAAGGACTACCCTCTCAGGGTAATTGGAAAAATGTGACCGTGTTTTCACCCCCGCCCCTTGAAGTTGGGAACTGTTTTAGCCTCAGTCTGCAGAAGTAAAAACTTGAGAGGACCAGAAGATTTTCTGAAGAATGTCGGGTGTACCGAAAAGAAGTGTTTCGATACTTTATATTCCAGATTTGCATACATTCTTTTGTAGTTCTTGATCTTCATTGGTCAAAGGATACCTTCTCTTGGAAAAACTGGCCCAGAAAAAAATTGGACCGTGTTCATTTGTTCCGTGTTCATTTGTTACTGAAATTTTAGCGGTAATTATCCACCAAGATTACTCCTGTGAAGGGAACACTTTAATAAAAGTACACTGTAAAATGAGTACTGCACCGTTTTTTTATTATTAGTAAAAGATCATAATCGTTAAATTTAGAAATTAATAAACTTTTAAATAAGTTAAGAGTAATAGAAAACAATAGCTCCAGTTTTATACTAGTTTTATCTATAGAAAATAACTACCTTTTAGTAAATTTACTTGTTAACTCATGGTAGTCGTGAAAAACTAATAAATTGATAATATCATTTTAAAAAAAAACTACTAAATTTTGTGATTTTTCGAGCAACTACGACACTTCTACTACAAAAGTTAGTGGAATTACTAAAAAAAAATAATGGACCGGCGTTTCTGTCGTTATCGCACCTGAAGAAATGATTTCAACCGAGGAAATAACTACTGTCAAAGATAAGACATGGTTTGAATAGCTTACACTAATTCCAAGGTAAGTGCAAACAGTAAGAATATACTCAGTAGGACCAAATCACAGAGATAAAGAGGGGGTGGCAAATGCCTCTTCCGCCAAATTGACACCACTGATATACAGAGGGTCGGCCGCAACGATGCTCCCCAAAAAAAGTGACTTTTTTCACATCTAAAAAAAAAGTGAAAAAAGTGACAAAACGTGAATACCAAGAGGCACTCAAGAGAAAAAGAGAACTTTAATGAAAGCACAACTTCGATTCAGGAACAAGAAACAAATAACCATAGTAAAGCAGAACTTTTGAATGTTTGCTAACAGGAATAAACTGTACGATTGGCGTCCATGAGTAAGTGTAACAATCACTGTTAGAATTACACTTAACAATATTAGCGTCATCAGTTCTTATGACTTTTTGAAAGGCGATCGATCAGTTCTGATTTCCTCTTCAAAACAAGTACTTCCACAGATTCATCATCATTTATCCTTTCCCTTTCTTCGGAACAAGCTTTTAGTGCTGCTTCCAGCATGCTTCGAGCCAGACCAATGTTAAGAAAGTCCTTCTCTTCTACTGTTTTCTTAAGACGTTCTCCTGCTTCTTTCAGAAGAGTATCACCGATTTCTTTCTTCTGTTTAGCAATCTCTTTTTTTCGTAAAATGTCTGACTCTAGCTCCGCTATTTTCTGCTTCCTCTGGATCAGGTTCTGGACTGCCAATTCAGCATCTTTCTTTTCAACTTCAAGCTTTTCTTTTTCCAATTCATCCTGTTTTTGTCCAATAAGGTAAAGTTCATAGCTAGCTCTAGCTGATCTGGCCAAGCACAGCATCTTCTTTGTGATCAGCACAAGCTCGGGTTTATTCTCAGTTACCCAGAGTTTCAGCAACAAAAACTTTAGCGTTTAGGGTCCGCTCCTCTGTACGGGCTTGCATACTAGTCATCAACTGAGCTGAACGAGAAAATCCTCGCTCGACATCTGCGCTTCCACGCCAGAGCAAAAAAGCTGCTCTAACTACTCGACCCAAGGCCTGATATTTCACATCATCAACCTGGTGTATTCAGTTCTAGGATCTTTTGCCAATGGCTATCGATTCGTGTACTGTTCATGGGTGGTGACACAGGACTGACTATAATAATGACTATTATAAAATCTAAAGTTTGAATTTTGTACCAATTCTTTAAGAACGACTCTTGAAACACAAGGGTCGTTTAAATGGAACACTAAGAAGCTTTTTCAAAGGTACTAAAAAACTTAAGGATAAAGAACGAGGTGTTGAGGAGGAGGCAACCTCCTTCATACACGTAATAATTTCTGTTCGTTTTAAGTTTTAATATTGCTCATTACTTTCAGCTGAAAAAACTTGTTCTTTTATATAATATAAGTAATAGCCGACTATACACACGCTTGTCCTTGTGCATATGTCTGTATTTTTTATATTTATATTCAATTTTTCTTTTGTGCGTTTTGTATTTTTTCTTTTTTTTTCCATTTTATATTGCTATTTTGTGAATGCTACTGGCACTTTTTACGTTACTAAATACAAGTAATAGCCGATTAAACATAGATTTGTCAAAAATTTCTCTTTTTCAAAACTACCAAAAAACTTTAGCATAAAGAACGAGGTTTAGAGGAGGAGGAAACCTCCTTGATATACGTAATAATTTCTGTTCGTTTTCAGTTTTAATGTTGCTCCTTACTTTCAGCTGAAAAAACTTGTTCTGTTATATAATATAAGTAATAGCCGACTATACACGCGCTTGTCCTTGTACTTATGTCTGTACTTTTTATATTTATATTCAATTTTGCTTTTGTGCGTTTTGTATTTTTTTTTTTTTTTTTCATTTTATATTGCTACTTTTTGTGTAGGCTACTGGCAATTTTTATGTCACTAAATAAAAGTAGTAGCCGATTAAACGCAGATTTGTCCATGTTCTTATTTTATGTTTTTATGTTTATCTTTGATTTTCATTTTGTGCATTTTACTTTTACTTTCAGCTTAAAAAAAAAAACTTGTTCTTTTATATAATATAAGTAATAGCCGACTATACACACGCTTATCCTTGTACTTATGTCTGTATTTCTTATATTTATATTAAATTTTTCTTTTGTGCGTTCTGTATTTTTCATTTTTTTCATTTTATATTGCTATTTTTTGTGTATTTGCACTTTTTATATTACTAAATATAAGTAATAGCCGACTAAAGATAGACTTACCCTTGCTCTTATTTTATGTTTTTCATATTTACACTTAATTTTTCTTTTGTGCACTCTGTATTTTTTTCTTTTTTTTCATTTTATATAGCTAATTTGGGTGTATTTGCATTTTTTAAATTACTAAATATAAATAATTGCTGACTAAACATAGGCTTGTCCTCATTCTAATGTCTGTGTTTGTATTTTATGCTTCTTATATTTATGTTCAATTTTTTGTATCTTTTGTATCTTTTTTGTTTCATATTTTCAATCATAGTCCCACATATGCGCAATTTTGTCCTTACTCGGTTCCACCAATAAATGTATAATAATAATTATACAATAAATAATAAACCTAACAATAAATCAAACAATAAATAAACCTAAGAAATGTCAAAGGACTGGACGAGTGACCTTCAAATTGAAGTTCAAACAGTTCTAGTACGGGAACATATGGAAATCCTTTTCCACCCTTAGGGATTACTACTCGAAAATGAAGAAGTTAAATCTCCTTCGGGAAGGATTTTAGTGAAACCATTAGAACTTAACATAAAACATTTAACTTTTACAATATTTTAAAAGGGATTTTCATTAATTCACAATGAGAATTTGAAATCCTACTATGAAAATTTGTCATTTTACTCTAAAAGCTAGTAATCCACAATAAAAAAAATTAGTATTTACTATGAAAATTAGTGATTTTCGAAAAAAAAAGTTTTACAAAAAAATTGGCGATTTTCCAAAATTTGTTTGAATATTGCCGAGTGAACGACAAGTAATTTAAGTATATTTTAGTCATTTTGCTAATCTTAAAGTAGCCTAGATTAGTTTTTACCGACGAAGTGTCCAATTTCGGTATCAATACCGAATTGTGAATAATCACGTAACCAAGGGTGTGGGTGCCAAGCTTGGCGGACACTGTACCAAGCGTGACGGAAATGTGCATCAAAAATGAAGTTCTGAGAGCCGGAGAGCGGAAAGTGTACGGCCCCGAGGTTTTGATATAGTCTTAGTAAATTTACAGACAGTTCCGTAAAATACAAAATCTTTAGGCTCCAATGTAACGTTGATTTTTTGTAGCAAAATTACACAAAAAAATGTATTTTACCATTCAATCACCCAAACACATTCTCTCCAATTATAAAATCACTACTGCCACAATTACATCCCAGCCCTCCTTCTTGCAGCCAGTTATACCCCTAAACAATAAATATATTTATGGTCCCATTGCTCCTACATTGATCTTATCTCCCTAAGTTGGGCAACAATTCTATTACCCATTTTATAGCATTACGTCATCATGAAAGATTGGGAACAGTCGGTTAAACAGATTAATTAAAAATGATTGAAAATATGAATTTAAGTGGAAGGAGCCAACAGAATTTGGAGGGAAGCCCTCCAAATTATAAATTAAAAACTTCGTTATTGAAGTATTAAATACAAGCTAGGGCTATATAAGCTCCCATAGGGGGGGGGGGGGGATCACGTTAGCGATATTACATTATATTTGGAAATAGGGCAATTTTGTCTTATAGCCACCACACTAAGATCGTGTATCGTAAACGTGAGAAAATAACCGGTTTGCATGGTCTTTCTACCAGACAGTATTAGCTTCGGCTCGGTGAGGAACTACATTGTAGCTATATTTTTATTAAATATTTAGCTGGTATTTTAGTTAGATTACGTTAGTTTAGGTTACATATTTAATATAATGCGGTCTGGGCGATCCCCCTTCCATAATTCTTTGTTACAGTCTTTGTTGATAAAGTAATGTATTTTCACCATATTTTGTTTTATTTCATTAGCATTAACCAAATTTCACTTCTCAACAGAACTTGAGTGTGGTGGCTATAGGACAAAAATACCGGAAATAGTGTTGAATTGCGAAAATAATTGTACTAATCTTTACTTATTACAGTGTTTTCTTCCTAGGACGAATCTTGGTGCATAATTACCATTTTAGAGGGCACTCAAGAGTTCAGAGTTTTATTCCCATTACAACCAGAATGGAAATACGATACTTTTATTCCCCCTCGAAAGACTCCATGGCCAGGGATACAAGGGGGATACAAAAATACAATATAAGCAACATCCCCAAAAAAAGAGAGAACAATAGCCAAATAACATATAAGATTAAAAAGAGAACATAACTGAGGCCTGGGAGTCAAAGCGCAGAAAAGACAACCATACACAATGAAACAAACACTCAGGGGGTATCAACTCTTCAGAGGAAAATAAAAACAAAAAGCCATTCTGTTTGATTCTTAACTAACTGGTCCTGAAGAATCCTTTTAAAAGTCCTAAACGCCTGGCATCTTTGTACTGAAGAAGGTTGTGGATTCCAGACCTGTTGAGAAGCAATGAGTGGATTGAAATCTGATTGAATAAAAGGGGTAGGAGAAATGCAGATATTATATGAAGAACGAAGGCTATATGGAGCTGAATCAGAAATAAATACAGGAGTTTTTTGAAGAAATTTTGGAAGATTGCCGTCAAGCTGATGAAAGACAAAAGAAGCACAAGAAATAATGTAGATATATTGTAGATTTAAGAGCGGTGTTAGTGAGGAACGGTTGGTGCCCATAACCAGATGCCGTGCTTGATTATGCATGACAGAAAAAGTCCACAGTATAGACGGAAAAGTAGACATCCATACAAAAGGACAATAAGAAACATATTACTGGACAAGGCAGAAAGCAAGAAACTTCAGAATAGATCCAGGAAATGCGCGTCTAAGTTTTTCAATGATACCCAAACTTTGACCCTAACCATGGCAAATGGTTTCTAAATGAAAGGTTCACATCAAGGAGGATACAAAGAAACCAGACTACCCGATTCTCTGGTCTACACAAGGCGTGTGACATCTGAAGGTGTCTAAGCTGAAGGAAAGCTATATCAATTCTAGAAAAAATTAGAAAATGTGACTTACCAACATTCAAGGCCAAGTAATTCGCATCAAACCATGAAATAACTCTCTCGAATATTGCCACAAGGTTAGACTTGATGTCACATTCCGTTTTCCCAAGGGTCTCAAGAGGGGTGTCATCAGCAAAAGCAACGAGAAAAGCTTCATTAGAAGTAGTATTAGAACAAAGAACATCAGGATGACACGGCTTGCAGCATGCCAGAGGCCTGGTGTTTTTTACTGCCGAAATCAGATCATTAACATAAATCAGAAATAAAACGGGGCCAAGAACAGATCCCTGAGGGACGCCATAATATACTTCTTAAGGACTCCGGAAAAGCGGATCAATTGAAATAAGCTTACCAGAAAGATATTATTCAAACCAAGAAAAAGCGTTTGATCTTATACCAATATGCGATAGTTTCCAAAGAAGAATCCGATGATTCAAGGAATCAAAAGCTTTACGAACATCCAAAAATAAAGCTACTGAGATATGACCAGAATCTAATGTCGAATGAATGAAATTCAAGAGAGCTGCGCAAGCATGCTCTGTTGAGTGATTCGCTCGGAATCCAAACTGGAAATAATGCAAAAATCCTTTTGAATCCAGAAAACTAAGAAGCCTAGATAGCTTAGCCTTCACAAATATTTTACTGAAAACAGATAGGTGACATGTATAGGAGATAGGAAAACAGAGAGGACTCAAGGAGATATGTAGCTTGTATCATTAAAGACTATAGCCCAACTGGTTACGCTTTAGGATTTACACTCTTCGGTACTTATCTGTTATAGCCACCACACTCAAGAAGTAAAGTTAGGTTAATCCTAATGAAGTATACCTAAATAGATAACTTCGAAGACCACACTGCCTTTCCATGACGAAAGTAAAACAGTTCAAAATAGGGATGATACCTTTTTATTGACAGTGAATAGATATAAAATTATTTAACTGGATATTTCGAACACATATACAGTGTTCATCATCAGCAGTAAAACTCTGTATATGTGTTCGAAATATCCAGTTAAATAATTTTATATCTATTCACTGTCAATAAAAAGGTATCATCCCTATTTTGAACTGTTTTACTTTCGTATACCTAAGTATGATGAATATAAAAAACTTAAGTAGAAATATTATAGAAACCACAACAGAGAATTATGGAAACCAGGCCCCCAGAATTCATTATGTGAAATGGTTTCTAACCTAACCAAAATACCAACTAAATTATTTAATTAAAGTAAACCTACATTGTAGTGTATATACACTCTCTCACGCGAAGCTGAAAGAAACTAGAGAAAGAAACCGGTCTGTCATACTAAGAACTTGAGTGTGGTGGCTATAACAGATAAGTACCACTTCGCTACAATTCGCTGTAAATATATGACTGTCCATATTATTGACTTACCAATAAAGCGAACATACGACTCGATACCTTTTTTATGATCTTTACGAATAAAATAATCGCTTCTATCGCAAAATTCAAATTTGAGCACTTTTTGAGCCCTTAAAAATGACGGAATTTCAATTAAAGTATGAGTTATCGGTCGTTTTCCGACGAAATAATACTACATTTTCTCAGCGCGGTTTTCTCGGTCGTTTTCGACAAAATAATACTACATTTTCTCTGTTCCAAAATTATTTATAATAAGGTTAGTTTTGGTTGGGTTAGGTTAGATTAGGTCAAAAAGAACTTAAAATTTAAATTTGCGATAGAAGCGATTATTATAGGCCTATTGTGTAAAGAGCATAAAAAAGGCATCGAGTGGTACGTTCACTTTATTGGCAAGTATTGGTTTATTGGAATATGGGCAGTCATATATTTACCCAACTCCCTTTACCACCACCACCCCTACCTAATGAGGCAATATATATAGCCTAGTTTATATAATGCCATTCTAATTTACAAAAACGCTAATCTTTTCCCTTTTCTTCTTTTTTTTAACAGCACGTGGTAATCAAGTGGCGATTTTTTTTTCAAAAAAAGGAATTCTATAAACTAGTCTATTTATAAAATAGGCTATATATTGCTCCATTGAGGGGGAGGGGTAAAGCAAAGTTGAAAATAGATAAGTAAGTATTTTACATTGTTTAAAAGTTTTGAATTTTATTTGGGTTTGATAAGAGCAGTAGAAGCCTATGTATTACCCTTCAACTAGGCTAACAAGCACAAAACACCATTATTCTCCTGTAGATCTTTCTTCCTCTATTTTTAAGTCTCTAGTTATTTACTTTTAAAGTCACTTAGTATCCTACACTACATCCCACTGGTTCCTACCAATCTCTTGGCATTACGACTAAAAAATAAATAAACACCATATAAAAACAACTTACTTCTCAATCCCAACTTCAGCAAAAATATAATCCATAAACTATAAACAACTATTTACACGAACACAATAACCATGACCTTGACATTATAACTGAATTTTTTCTTGTCATCACCAAAACAATGTCACTGAAATTTCACTAGTTCACCCAGATAGACAGCGATACAATTTTCTCCACATTAGCAAACACAGCGCAGGTTTCTTATATCTGACGTATTAGACCGGCTCAGAAACAATGCAGGTACAACACTGCCACTTCTTTAACAACCTAATTTTTCCAGCTATTATAAAGAATAATTTGCAGATGTTGAGATGAAACGACACGTAACTAAAATATTATTATGTTTTTTGCTTGGTAGAACAATGCTCAAATACTCTGCTGGAACGTCTGAAACAGAAAAGATTTAATTATGATGGGAAACTCTTATGGATTTCGCTGAAATTTTCAAACCGTTTTGTGTTTTCGAACAATTTAAACCAGTCGAAATAAAACATTATTTACTTCCAGCACAGGTCTATTCGTACATGAAAACCGTGATTTTCAAAGATTTTCCTTTGGTTGTTCCAAAATAATAAAGTTTCTATAGCAGTATCAGATTTCAGACAGTGTTGTCAAGTTAGACAGTAAAAAATAAGAAATCAATTAGTCAAATTTGATAACCCTTTCGGTGCGTAAAAATACTAATATTAGCAATCTTTGAATTCCCAAAATAAGGCCACTTTCCTAGGATAGCTACACCTTCTTCAGCTGTTTGATGCCGTATGTACTAATTTTTGCCGATTTTTCACCAAAGCCGGAGTTAGGTTTTTCTCAGGAGGGACGGGGCAAGTGTAGACTTTGCCGCCGGGGGCAAAGTTGCACGCCCCAGGCGTGCCGCCGGGGGCGTTTGCCCCCCTCTAGCCTCCCCTAAATCAGCCCTGTTTCGCTCGAGTTTCTTTTTCTAATTTTGGCACCTGCTACTAACAAAAACTACATAACTGCATATGGATGTACATTCCATTAATAATTTAATTCGTGAATACGTTGAATTCATATTTGAATAGCTGAATTTATTTCATTGATAATTTAATGAGTCCCCGTCTTTGGAAGAAAACATAAAATAGCTTATGTTTTGTTTAGAATGAACAAATACGAGACATACGACTGATTTTCTCATGAAAAAGGAATTAATCTCAACCCCTCCATTAGAAATACCATCCCCCTCCCTACAAACACAGAATATGTTTTAACAAACAATACAACGGAACTTTTGACAAACAATAAAAATATAAATCATTCTTCTTTAACAATAATTCTGTTTTTTCGACATTAAAACAATTATTTTCAAAAGTAAACATGGAGCGGGGCGAGAACATCGGTTAGATTAAATCTTGTATATATTTGGGAAGTAACCACATTTAATTAGATAATTGAAGACTTTGCAGATAAGTGACTAAAGAAGTACTATGTAAGAGAATAATATTGGTATGGTTAAGGTAGGACTTTAGGTTAGTAGTTCATTCAGCTTGAATTCAGGAGTTAATCAGGGTTGTGTCCTATCCACGTTTATATGGATTATTTCGATGGACTTCATCGAAGAAACACGGCAAAAGCTATTGAAGAACATGGTATCCAATGGGAAGGTAAAAAATCTCCTAGATTTGGATTCGGCAGGTAAATTTAAGTGGCGTAAATAAAAGTAATGAATTTTCGGAAGTTTCGAGAGTTAAGAGTGCCAGAATATCTTTGAAAATTAATGTGAAGAGGTGATATTATGTAGCGAGAAAATCAATCAAGTGGATAGCTGCTTTTACCTGGGTAGTAACATAAGTAAGAATGGTGGATGTAGTGAAGATGTAAAAAGTAGAAAAGCCGAGACCCAGGGTGTTCCAAAAAAATAGAAAGATGATTCTTGGAACTAAAATAGAATACTGAAAGCCCCAGTAATGATAGTGATAAAGAATGGCTGCGAAACGTGGGTACTTCGAAAGGTCAGGAAATTATTATCCCCTTAGGCACTCCCAATAAACGGACAGCCCTTCACTCCCAATACATATATACTCCTTAACACTCAATACACACATACCCCTTAACTCCCCTCAAGGGCAATCATTAGAATCATGAGGTATAACTAAAAAAACTAAAAAAAAGGTAAAAAACTAAAAAGTAAAAAAAAGACCAATTCAAAAACGAATGTATATACAGACCGGGACACCAAGACACAGGGAATATAAATGACGCCCGGGACACTCAAAGAGAAATCACAGACTGGGACACCGGGACACAAATGACGACCGGGACACAGGGAATATAAATGAGGACCGGGACACAGGGACACAACTACAAAGGGGACACCGGGGGCACAGGGGGATATATAAAATGACGACGGCGACACAGGAAATGGTCGATTAGCAATCACCATCAACAAAGCTCAAGGGCAATCATTAGAATCATGAGGTGTAGATCTGAATACGGATTGTTTTCCCATGGACCATTATATGTTGCATGTTCAAGAGTCGGTAAACCTGACAATCTATTTATATGCACAGACAATGGGACAGCAAAGAATGTTGTATATTCGCAAGTTTTACGTAGTTAAAAACATATATATATATATATATATATATATATATATATATATATATATATATATATATATATATATATATATATATATATATATATATATATATATATATATATATATATATATATATATATATATATATATATATATATATATATATATATATATATATATATATATATATATATATATATATACATATATATATTCATAGGTGGGACATAGGGATACAACTACAATGGCGCGTAACTAATATGGCGCGTAACGACTTATGCGCGGGGGGGGGGTCACGAAGCGCCCTCACCAACTATGTGTTGGGGTGGCGCGAAGCGCCACCCGAACAGCTAGTATAAATATATATATATATATACATATATATATACACACACACACACATATATATATATATATATATATATATATATATATATAGGCTATATATATATATATATATATATATATATATATATATACATATACATATATATATATATATATATATATATATATATATATATATATATATATACATATATATATATATATTATATATATATATATATATATATATATATATATATATATATATATATATATATATATATATATATATATAAAATAAAAAACTAAGTCCCGGAAAATTCAAAAAAACTCTGGTCCAAAAAAAGTCACTACAAACATTCTTTTTTTATTAAGAAATCGCAACTGAGATACTTATATTATCTTCATTTATATTCTTAAAATATCAAAGGTGAATGTTTTGCTATAAGCATATTTAATCTGATTTTAAGTCATAGAAAAAAAAGTTGAAAACATTTCAGTTAAAAAAGTTATCACCCTTTAAAAATTCCCCCATCTCTCCACCTCTCCGAGAGGTAGGGGGCCTTATCACGCTCATTGCGACATTGATTCTTTCCAATTCTCGTTCACAATCAGAAAAAAAAAATATTTTAAGGGGAGAATTGGATCCTGTAGTACTCATAATAAGTATTCTGCTAATAATCATGTTAAGGATCGGGTTCAAAAATAATCCATGGACTGATTTCAATTTTAAGAATAACTAGTAGACGTTTCTCAGAGCTAATGATCATATATGATACACAAACAATTAAAATTCGGCAAACACTCTTTTTTAGATTTGATATTGCTCTTACCGTCCCCTGAAGGTCCAGGTTCAAAATATTCCTCAGATTGAATTCAATAGCTCAAGAATGACTCGTAGGGAGGGGTGATTTGAAACCTAAAGATAATATACATACGATTCGGTAACTAAAGCAGATTGTAAATGTCATTTGATAAACCAAAACTATAAGAGAAACAGTCCTCGTCCACTAAGCATACAACAAAATATATATAGACTACGAATAACTTGTATATTACAATCCTTGTCAAAATTCTTTCCAGATGTCTTGCCTGATCAAACCCTACCATTCGATAATAACTAGGCCTAATCCCCATTTTTTAAGTCAATTATTTTGACATTCAAAAAGTAACCATCACAGGAGGCCTTACGCGAGAAATCATGAACATGGACACTGCATTCTAAGACCCATTTCACCGAGAAATAACAGCTGGCAAGTGTTTCCTGGGAATATTTTTATTACCGGAAGCGTCGTAGGAATGGTGAGAGTATATGGCCATTAAAGTGCCCAAGGGACCCTGGGATAGGGCTGCCCTTAAAGTGCATAAAGGATCCAGGGGTATGGCTGCCCTTAAAGTGCATATGGGACCCTGGGGTAGGCCTGCACTAAAAGTGCATAAGGAATCCCGGGGTAGGGCTGCGCTTAAAGTGCATAAGGGACCTGTGGATGAAAATAACTTGGATGATCATTCTTTTGTATCAAATATTTGTCTGAAATACCTTACACGGTGGGAGTACTGGCCATACCCCTAAAAACAGCAGTTTCAGCAAAGTACCAATAACACAGAAGCCATTTGGAGGCTTTAATGGGGGGGGCTCCACTCTTACTCGTGATAACTCTTATTTGTAAACATTGGTTAGCTTCCTGATATTTCTTTGTTGTTGAGTTGCTGTTGACGTTGTGACAGATAAAGAACGCACTATACAAAATACAAATCGTTTTAAGTAAACCACAAACCATACTCTGGTCATGCCCTCGTTTGCGGTAATATTCGTTCGTTTTAGGATCTATTTATTCCTTCATAACAGCATCTGTCATCTTTGTTTGGTTTGATGATTCATTTTATTTTGTATTTCATTGATATGTTGGTAGCATTCTAAATTCTGTTTCTTTTTAGTTTTAACTATTTAATGGCGTTATTTTTGCTCGTTATAGGTTCTAATGTGGATTTTCCCTTCTTTAAAGAAAAAAATTCGGAAACCATTTTTTGAATTAACATCTTTAATTACGAAAATATTATTGCTAAATATGCAATATCTCTCGAAAAACAGGTTCTAAATTTTATTTTTTTTCAGGAATTTTTATGTAGGTTAATAATGAAAAACTAACTTTGACCAACTTTCCTTGCTAATGGAATAGAACTCTGCAATAGGTGCCGTAACCAAAGATAGGCTTTAGGAGGGAGGCACCCCAAAAGGCGAACAATCGTATAAAAATATTTACTTTTCTGATTGTATTATGGCTGCTAAAAGTCACCTAATTGGAACTGTCCTAAAGATTGAACCCCGTCAACAGCAAAATTCTGACTACCTCACTATCTGCTATTACTGGCTTGTGAAGTAGCTATGCTCTGGTATCCTCTAGAAGTGTTTGGTGTCATTTTCTCCGAAAAATCCCTTTTATTGGTTGTAATTACCGTTCCTAAACTTGGTTTTGGTAGCCCTTATTCTTGTGAATATTGGATTCACAGGGAATACTCCCTGGCCAAATTTACAATTTAACACCTACTACCGCTCACCACTTAATTTATGCAGTGTTGACTTTACTCCACAAATCACAAGGACATCGGGACTTCATTTTTTATTTTTGGAGCTTGAGTAAGAACAGTCGGCACCCTTTTCTTCCTTCTTGAAAGAAGAAAGCGTTATCGAACTTCTCATCAGAACTTGCGCACCTACATCATATCCGTTTCTGCGCTGATTATCCTCTAGGTTTTGAGCAAAGAATGTATAAATTAGTCAAAGAGACTAAATCAATGCCACAGACCTTCGACAAAAATGTAGCATTGACGACGGCTGTAGAAACCATAAAATATACAACAGGGAGGAATAGTCTTGTCACTACCTCCGTGCTATCCAAGAAATCTGAAAATCCGGCTCAGGACTTTCGTGTATGCCCACCAAGATTCACTGACACGTCATTGATTAGTAGTGAAAAATTATATGCATCACTACACATAGTTAACCTATAAGCATAACTAGTAGTTGCCAGTTCGAACGCAAAGTCTAAGCTTCAACCTTCACATGGTATCAATTTTTCTATTATTTATCTCCTAAAATACCAGTATGAGAATCCTTTTCTCTGTCTTAAAGCCAGTTATTGTTTAATTTCAAATTCTGTAATTTGTTTAAGGCAAGGCCTGAGACAAGGGGGGAGGGTATCTTCTTCTTTTTTAACTATGTGTGTTTAAGGTATGTCTACCAAATACCTGCTTTTTAGAAAATTTTAATGTATCATACCTAGACTGCGCGGATGACTTTTTCTTAATTAGTCATACACGGAAGGAGCTTCCTGGTTCTGTCAAATTTGTTACATCTTCTTTTTCCGACATTGGAGCTTCCCTAATTTTTTGTAAACGTCGGTATCTCTCTTTTAATGTTAAGACTTCTTCTAGATCACCAATTAGTTGTCTGAATTTTTCTATCTATTCCTTTGATTTAGTCTATACATTTCAGTATCTCGATTACAAATAATTTACGGTCCTTACTTTCGCGTAGTTTCCGACGCTAAATGTACGCTCCAAATTGGGCATTCAAAAATTGCTGTCAAGAGTAAATATAACCATAAAGCATCATACAGTTAAATCAACTTGGTTAAATTATAATCAACTTGGTGGAATTGATTAATCCAGAGCCATGATCGATGAGCCAGAGCTATCAGAGTCATGGCTAATTGGAGTAAAGCCAAGACAGATAGTCTCAGTGAGAGGCAAAGTGGGAATAGCCCTTTTTCAGAATTGTATAAAAATAATGTCTTTTCACTTGTTGATAGATAGTCTATCATCCATCCTAGGGCAGAACTCACGTAGATAGGCATGGAGTAAGGATAATTCAAATTAGCTTTGCCTACTGGGAAAGCCCACTGGAATGGCAATGGAACTGAAATCAGCAGAATTTTGGTAATTGAGATTTTTACTTGATCTGCTAACTTGGCATTATGAAAAATTTAAATGATCAAGATATGACGGCAAAACTGGCCCTGCTAAATGAGAAACTGTACGGGTCAACTATTCCATTTCCAGCCATTCTATGGTCTTCGCTTTGTTTTTTTCTAGTTGACTGTTTTGTGTTATTTTGATATCTTTGCTCCATTTTTTTTCTTGTTTTTTATGATGAGGGCGAAAAACCTCCCCAACCCCCTATCAGACCTCCTTTCTGGGAAAAATCGAAACCTGTAGTATAAAATTGCATACCCCTTTTATCTTTAATCCCCTAAACAGCCCTTTTACCTTCCCCCCTCCCCACCAAGGTTCATGTGTATGTGCACTTGAGTGTATAACCATGGTTGCGTGCTATCGGGACTCAGGAACTGTTCCAATGGTAGTGGTGGTGTTGACTATTCGAAACTAGTTCACTTTCAAGCTTAAACTTTGATTTTCCAAAATTTTCTAGGGGTTTTCAGACCAATATTAGAGGAACCATTATTCCCTTCATGTGCAGGTAGGCTTATTAAGAAACTACTAGCATCTTTGGTAATAGTTAGCTCAACAATGTAGACCTACTTCAAATAATTTGAAAGAGAAAAAAACTGCATTAAGACCTTGCTTCCCTCAATCAAAACCGTTTATCCTTTGTCTAAGAACTCCATTCTTTTGAAACTCCATTCAACAACTGGTCATGAAACTGATACAACAAAAAGGAGCATTTTTAATTGATTCCAAGTTTTATCACTGCGCTTACGGCAGAACTTGTTAACTATCTGTGGTTGCTTCTTAAATAATGAAGACAAAGAATGAACAAGAAGTAATATAAGTTTTGCGTGTATCAGCCATTGCGTAACGGCTTTGAGAAAAAGAATCACAATTGGCAAATTTCCACTTCCTTGTTATATAACAATGCTGCAATATATTTGCTGACTACGAAAAAGCTGCAAAAAGAACTTCAGAAACGCATCAAAAAATTGTTGATGCATTTTATATGCATATATATATATATATATATATATATATATATATATATATATATATATATATATATATATATATATATATATATATATATATATATATATATATATATATATATAAATATATATATATATATATATATATATATATATATATATATATATATATATATATATATATATATATATATACATATATATATATATATATATATATATATATATATATATATATATATATATATATATATATATATATATCATGAAAAGAGAAATCACCAATGCAACAACACAAAAAAAAAAAAAAAAAAAAAAAAAGAGACAGAAGGAGAAAAGGAAGACTGTTTTCCTAAATTAGTGATTAATATAGACCAGTACTTGAATGAGGCCTTAACCCTACTCATCCATACAATCACATAGGTCAAACAGCATAGCCACACACAATCAACCATAAAGAATAATCCATGGACAGGCAGTCATGTCGTCAATAAGTATAAGTCGTCATTTACCAAAAAATAGAAAAAATAATATAGACAAATAATTCAGAGGCAATATATTTATATATATATATATATATATATATATATATATATATATATATATATATATATATATATATATATATATATATATATATATATATATATATATGTATATATATATATATAAATGTATATATATATATATATATATATATATATGGTGAAAAGCCGAACGCTACAGCCGAAGAGGATCTGGGCCGAATTAGGGCTGGATGAACAATCCCCCTCCCCAGAATCCGCCACTGGCTCGACAAAGTATGCACTGAAAAACTACTAATTTGTATTTTTTTTTTCTTTTTTCAAAGTACAATAATAATGTAAAAAATATTTCTAGATCAAATGAAACAGCAACGGATCAGAAGAGACGACCACGTAAGAGGATGCCTTTTAAAGATCGTCTGCATTGGCAAGTATAACTGAATCAGTCTTTCTACTCCACTAAAGAAAATTATTCACCATCTTGCGGTCCATGTTTTCAGACTAAAGAACCCCTAAATACTTGTGTTTGTTTTTTAATTCAGACATTCTCCATTTTTTGTGAGTCAATTTTGAAAACGTCCTCAAAAAAGTGTTATAGAGAAAAGTAAAAATCAATGTTAAAACTGAAAACAAGTTAAATAATGAAATAAGTCAAACTTAAAACAAACAAAAATTATATTTACGTTGCTTGAGCAATGTAAACTGTTGAAGCACCATTATCCACTTTCACAACTTCAAAAGTATGCCCCAAGTAGAATTTTTTTTTCCAGCAAAAAAAATTCTACACTGTCCGACACTAAATCGATGTTGCTTTTTTTAAAAATGTATCATGTATACATGCTAATGGTCTTTTACTTTGATCCAAAACATATAACCTAACCCAACATTTATTGCTATTAAAAGAAACGATAAGATAAGGCTACGCAAATATGCTTCAAAGAAAAACACCAATATTTTTTTTCCGACAGATTCCTTGTTAAGAAAAATTGTATTCTGTCTATTACCGAGTGATTGTCAAATTAACACTTTACTAATAATTACATAACTGTAGTGTGAAAATCTATTGCCTCTTTGCCCAAATTACTTGCCCAAACAAATTACAAGTGGATCTAGGCACTTTCGAGCAAAAGCCATAAAAGGAGAATTTAACTCTGAAAATGATCATTCTCAAGGCCCATCTGTCGAAAGTACTTGCCCTATAAACTCAAGTCTGTAAGTTAAAAAATCTTGGCAATCTTTTACTGAGAAGTTGTTTGGGGTTGAGCTGGAGGGGTATGTGACCCTTGTTGTCCCTCTCTCTAGTCATACATATTAAAAGTCCTTGTATGATTCCTCGTCATCTAAGATCTTTGCAAAGATAAGCTGAAGTATATAAAACTCTTTTCAACCTTGTTGAACCGATATAGTTGTCAGCAACTAATCTAACCAAAAATTATAACCAGTGTCCATTTTGCAGTCTGTAGCTTTCTAGCATGCGATATTTCAAATAGTTACTTAATTCTTGGTGATGACCAATTAAGGAGGAGAACAGAAGCCCCAGTAATACATCCTTATTTGGCTCAGGTCATTTCATGCCCCACTCTTAGAGAATGGGGTAAAGGAAGTTTATATTTGAACAACACTTTTAACATATGACTTTCAGACATGAAAATCCTAAAATGGATTCTGAAAAAAAAAATTCAAATCTAATTGTAACTTGCAGTGATTCAAGAGGTTTATATGACACTTTTTTCAGATTGAGGTGTATTCCGTACCCTCTGAACAGAGTATAGTGTTCTACTTTACTTTCCAATCTCTCAGTTATTTATTGGGGTACATAGATACTTTTCATTTCGTAGACAGTAGTTTTGTCTCCTTCTCAAGCTTATAAAATAAAGCTTTTGCTATATCAATCATTTCGCCTTGTTTTGAAGAAACAAATTAGATTACATTGTCTGAAAAGTCTTTTTCTCTTCCACTCTCCAGCAAAATCTAGTTTCTTTTACTTAACGCATTTTTGAGTTACAATAACCAAGCTCTATTCGCATTTAACGACAAAATAGATTTGAAAGATAAATTCTTTCAATTCCTTCTTTCTGCATTGATGCATTCCAAGATATATACTCCAAATAAGGTTTTCAAGCCAATTTACATAACTCAGAAAAACAAATTCGTTTAAGATTACTATCATTTTACGGTCGCACTGATTATGAGAAGGTTTTAAAACCTACTCAAAAAAAAGTCTCATTGCTTAGAACCAGGGGCGTCGTTGAGGGGAGCAAGGGGGCAGTTGCCCCCTCCCCAAAAAATTTGGAAAAAAACTATAGTTTATTAAGCAGCTTTAAAACTGCTTTTAAGTAGCTTTAAATTTTAAAAGTTCATTTAAAGTGTCAAATTTGTTCTTCACTTTGAGCAGGTAATTTTTTTTAATTAATCCAAGCTCGTCTGTAACGTAAGGAAAAAAAGAAAAACAGTGGTACATTGTAATATGTAATATGTATATGTATATGTAATATGTAATATGTTCCGCATTCAAAAAGAAAAACAGTGGTGCATTGTAATATGTATATGTATATGTATATGTAATATGTTCCGCATTCATATTTTTCCAAATATACAGCCTTTGAAACCTTATCATCAAATACAACTAATTAATGAGCCTAATTAATGGCGAAATTGAAAAATTGTCTATGCTTCCTGGTTTGCCAAATTTACTCAGGTCAATTTTTCCCCTGATATTTAAGGTGCTTTTACTTCCCAAATTCTATCAGTTCAAGATTGGATTCTCTTGTTTCAAAACTTTCCAAGTGGAAATAAATACATCCTTTACATCTGCAAATGGGACATAAATAGAATCGTTGAAGAATAAGACGGTAGATATACAGTGAATATAATTTCCTGAATGAAAAAGAAATCATTGAAAAAGAAAATATGACTTAGTGCTTTTTATAATGATATTTGTACTATAACTAGATAGGTCAAATCGGTTGTAGTTTGGTAATAGAAGTTGGTAGAGGGGGATCTGCTCCAAAAATCATTTAATTATTTTAATTTTTGTTTCCAATATCTAATTGAAACTACGATTCTCTTATGTGTCATAGAAATGTCTAATAAATGCTGATACCGCCCTATTTCTTACGTTTCGGATTCACATACTAACCCATAAATGCAGAACTGTCTATATATATATAATACTATACTGACTTCCAGCTATTTTCGCTTTTCTAAATATTTCTTTTGACCAGCTCCAAAAAGACATAAATGTGCTAATAATTTTGAATGTAATTAGTCGACTTTCATACAACGCCAGAGCTACTTGTCGGACATTTATCTCTGCATCAGCATGCTGTACAAAATGCCTGCTAAAAACTGATTAAAGTGAATTTAAACAAAATATATATTTTTTCTCAAAATTTAGAAATTGTGTGTGCATATATAAGCGGTACTAACCCATTCTATTTTTATATTGTTATCAGTTTATCATGCAGCACTAGGAGACAAAGCATTGCTTATGAAGGCAATTATAGACATAAAAACGATGCTCAGTGTAACCCCCATCCGGAAATGTACACCCCCATACCCTGGTTTACACAAGAAAAACTGTTATGTAATTCTTAATAGAATCAGTTTTTAACAAATATACAAAGGGAAAGGTAATTTTCAAACTCTAGGAGTCAATTTTCCCTTCCAATTGGCATCCCTAGTAATTTTTAATTAATTTAAGGCTTCTGCCGAAATGTCTCTGCATCAGCATGCTGTACAAAATGTCTACTGAGAATAAAATAAAATGAATTTAAACAAAATATGTATATTTTTCTCAAAATTTAGAAATTGTGTGTGCATGTACAAGCGGTACCAACATTCTCTTTTTCTACTGTTATCAGTTTTATCATGCAGCACTAGGAGACAAAACTTTGCTTGTGAAGGGAATCAAACAGTTCGTGGTAACGAACTGTAGTAAGGAGCGACACGGCTCAATAGTAACCGAAACTCTAAAAAACGGAATTTTGATACCAATAATTACATCAAAAGAATCGCATTTTAATGCTGATTTTAAATAGACATTTTCATCAAGTTTAGTCTTACCCATCAAAAGTTACGAGCCTGAGAAAATTTGTCTTATTTTAGAAAATAGGGGAAACATCCCTTAAAAGTCATGGAATCTTAACGAAAATGACACCATCAGATTCAGCGTATCAGCGAACCCTACTGTAGAAGTTTCAAGCTCCTTTCTACGAAAATGTGGAATTTTGCATTTTTTGCCAGAAGAGAGATCATGGATGTGTTTTTTTTTTCAGGAATGGTCGTATCAACCCAGTGGTCCTAGAATGTCGCAAGATGGCTTATTCTAACGGAAATTAAAAGTTCTAGTGCCCTTTTTAAGTGACCAAAAAATGGAAGGCATTTAGGCCCCCTCCCACGCACATATTTTTCCCAAAGTCACCGGATCAAAATTCTAAGATAACTATTTTATTCAGCATTGTCGAAAAACCTAATAACTATGTCTTTGGGGACGACTTACTCCCGCGGAGTCCCCGTGGGAGGGGCAGCAGATTAAAAACTTTGACCAGTGTTTACATATAGTAATGGTTATTGGGAAGTGTACAGACATTTTCAGGGAGATTTTTTGGGTTGGGGGAGGAGGGTTGAGAGGAGGGGTTACGTGGGGGGATCCTTCCATGGAGGAATTTTTCTTGGGGGAAGAGAATTTCCATGAAGGAGGCGCAGGATTTTCTATCATTATTAAAAAAAACAATGAAAAAATATATATGAAAAAGTTTTTTCAACTGAAAGTAAGGAGCAGCATTAAAACTTAAAACGAACAGAAATTATTACTCATATAGGGTTCACCTTCTCCTAATACCTCGCTTGTTATGCTAAAGTATTTTTAGTAATTTTCACTATTTATTCTACGGCCTTTGTGATTCAGGGGTCATTCTTGAGGAATTGGGACAAAATTTAAGCTTTAGTGTAAAGAGTGAGGTGTTGACGAGGGGGAGACATATACATAATAAAAACATAGGAATATAGAAGTTCGTTACGTAAGTTAATTCGTAAGTACTGTATATTTTTTACTAATAAAAACGTTCGTAAAGAATTAAAAGTTGTTCAATTTTCGAGAAAGAGGAGAAACATCCCCCAAAATTACAGGGTTCTTATGAAAATCCCACCATTAGAGCCAACCTATCAGAGAACCCCATGCAGAGGTTTCAAGCTCTCATCTGCAAAAAAGTGGAATTTTGTAGTACTTGCCCGAAGAAAGACTACAGATACGTATTTATTTGTTTTCTTCGCCAGGGGCGATGAAATTTAAAGCTCTAGTGCCCTGTTTAAGTGGCCAAAAAGATTGGAGGGCAATTAGCCAACCATCCCACGCCCCTTTTTCCCTAGAATCATTGAAACAAAATTTTGAAATAGCCATTTTGTTCAGCATAATTGAAAGGTCAAATAACTATGCCTCCAGAGGATGACGTACACAGTTTCTGGAAAAAAGGCCGTAAGTTATGGATTTTGCCTACTGTTTATCTATAGAATTTGTCATTGAGATGCAAACAGACATTTGAAACAAACAGAATTCCTGTGGGGAGTGCGATTTTCCAGAGATGAACTTTCAAGGGGGAATTTTGCAAGGTAGAATTTGTCAGCTATTCCTAACAAAATTCTTTTTATTTGTCTTACTTTTTCTATGTCTAATCAGTTTTACGTGTGGAGATGTTCCAGGGAAATTTTCCGGGGGGATTTTAAATGGGGATGGAATTGCCTGGGGAATTTATTTCGTGGGGGGGGGACTCTCCAAGAATGAATAATCCACAGGAGAAATTCCCCATGAGGGAAAATCCGAGGAATAAATACTCAATGAGTAAATTTTACTGCGGGAGAAATTCTTCATGGAGGAATTTCCCACGGGAGAGATATTTCATAATGGGAGGGGTATTTTCAGGACAAATAGGGAGGGGGGTTTCCGGCATGATTCGAAAAATGATTCGATCGAAAAGAACTAGTATTTTTTCAAATGCAAGTAAGCTAAGAAGAACTTTACAGGCGGAATTGTCCACAAAAAATTTTCAGCGAGGATGAAATGGCCTGGGAGAGGAAGAGTTTACAGGAGAACTTTTCATGAGGTGTGGGAGGGGTGGGGGTTGGCTTTCCAGCATTATTTAAAAAACGAACAGAAATTAAATTCAGAAAAAAAACAAGTTTATTCAACTGAAAGTAATGAGCAAGATTAAAACCTAAAACAAACAGAAATTATTACGTATTTTAGGGGCAACCCCCCTCCTCAATATCTCACTTTTTAAGGTAAAGTTTAACTTTTTGCCCGACACTCCATGAACAACTCCTGGAATACAAGGGCAGTACAATTAGAACGAGAAGCTCTTTTAAAATACTAAAAAACTTTAGAGTGAAGAGCGACGTATTGAGGAGGGGACATCCCCCCTCATATACGGACTAACTTATGTTTATTTTAAGCTTTAATGTTATTCCTTACTTTCAGCAGAAAAAAAACTTGTTTTTTTATTTTAATTAACTATAAAATGCACAGTCTAAGCTCTAGGCTATAGTAATCATAGGAATTAGTACGTTATACTTATTATTAACATTTTAAATTATGTTTTATGAGGAAATATAAAAACTAAACTGGTATGTCCAATAAAACCGAAGATAAGATACAGATGGGTAGGTAAGAGGGGGCTCTTGGGACACCCAATACTTAAAAATTGCTGATTCTTAAAACAACTTATATTATCTCCTAGCCATCAGGGGAGGGAAGGAATCCCCAAGGCTTGGGCCTCAAAATGGGGCCGGGTTGAATATGTTATTTTTAATGTTGGAATTTACATCACAGGTTTTTTTTTATCTAGCTTATTATTTATACTTTTTTAATCCTACTTAACTTTTCAATTCTTAAATTCATAGTGAAAACATTTTTATTTCGCAATTTGTATACTCTTTTTCCCACTGTTTAGCCTACAAAACCAAAAACAAAAAGACATCAGCTGACAAAAAGTCTGAGAAAATGAATGATCTGGCATCTAACACAAAAACTGAATTGCTGAAATACTACACACTGTCCCATCTTTCATTCTAAGGAAATTTCTGCCATCCTACCTGGTGAGATCATAAGTGCTTGAAATACTTTCTATAAAATTAAGCTTAGTAAAGATTTTCTATGATTTCCAGGTAATTCAACCCAACCCCTGTCTGAACCAACCCTCATTCAATTCATCCCTCATCCAGCTCAATTTCAAATCAATTTAACCCATGCAAGGTTAGGTTGAATGGGGTTTGATGGTTTTTTAGTTGCATGAGTGTTGAGTTGAGCGACATTGGTGTTGAGCTACATGCACACCATTTTCTATATAACTTAAATCTGATTGTGAAAGTAGGATTAAGTACCCAGTTCGTTTTTTTCTTTTTTTTTACAGTTGAATCGATGCCTGCAGAGCAATATTCAAATGCATTTCAATGATGTCAAAAACTTATAAATACCTTATGCCAGCATTGGTGAAACATGTTGATTAAATTTATTCCATGCATAGGTTTGGATCACAAAAGAAATACATTCTAAGATCAAACTGGCTATACATTGTGGCTATACCACAATCTTTTAGAGAGGCAATTGAGATTAAAAAACATATAAACAGAGATACTGGAGATAAATCCATAAGCACAATTTATAATAACTTAATATCAAAAGATTCAAATAAAATTTCTCTCAGTTTAAAATAAAGCTACCTGTCTGCATTTTAATGAAAATCAAATCTGTAGACAAGCTAAATCTATTACTAAGCAAAGAATTTACGCACAATTCTATTAATGAATGGTTCTTTCACTTATTTTGGCTTGTTTGATTCAGTGTGTATTCATCTCTTGTCAAGTTTACTTCAAAAGGTTAGATTTTTTTTCGTTTTTTTTTCTTTGCACTGAGGACAACTTGTTGGAGGTTCTTGTCAAAATATATGTTTGTTTTCGCTTCATGTTGTTCCACTGACTGACACTACCCTTGTCATTCTTGGCTATTTGATTTTATTTTTCATTTATTTTTTTCTTCTACGTTTCATTTGTCACAAAGAAAGAAAAACGTTCATGGAAAGAATATTCTTAATTCAATACCAGTTTTTTTTGTAACTAAAGGCAACTTGAAAAATATCTTAAGGAGAGTCATTGCTTATAGAATGAATAATCTGATAGGCCATTGTAATACAAAGGTCTTCTAATTGGAAAACCAGTTTACTTCAAGGTAGGTTATTACTACTACTTCTGAAAATTCACTACAGCACCAAGTCATCTGAGGCCAACACTGTTGCACATGCTCCCCCTCTATCCAAAGCCTCTTTACACCTTCCTCAAAATTTGAACTGTCGTAAAGTTCCAATTTCCTTTAATACTTCCTTAGGATTTCGGTTTTATAAAGTTCATAATAAATTAAATGAACATATATTATGCAAGAAACTAGTCATTTCTTAAGGTTTGTTGTTTTGCATCTATTTGATAGTTTTACATACATCTACAATTGCATTTGACACTTTACTGACAAAATGTCAAATAAATCAGCTAATTGCATTCCCTCTTCTTCCTCTAATGTATTAAAAAAATTATCTTGCATTTTCTATTGGTCAAATAATGTGTTGTTCCATAAAATACCAGATGGATATGCAACATAAGTTCTCATATCCACTCAAACTAAATCTGGACAGAATTTGTACAATATTTATGGAAAATCTTTGCTTCTGGTTTTGTTCCTCATCTCTTTTTCAAAGAAACAAGAACTTTCTACTTCATAATCCAAGTGACATAAAAGTTGGAGAAATTTTTTTTTTTCTAATATCAAATTTGTAATGAGTACAGCAAAATTTAAAAAATGGTGGTCATATTTCAATAGCTCAGTGGAAAATTGTATCACAAGGGCTTATTTTCCATGCATCACCAATGCATCACCATGCATCACCAAGCATCAACATGCACCAAGCATCACATGCATCACCAAGAACCATGCATCACCAAGTTCTTGTAGCCAACTCCATTTTCAGTATTGGTGACACTTGTGTTTCAAATAAAAAAAAAATTTAACATTGCAAGCCAACTGTGATAAAGAATTGTTTATTTTTTTAACTCAAACAAAAACCAAAGAAAAATTATCTGCAATAAAATTCTGCAACAATGAAAACCTGAATTTTGACTGCTTGTGATGTGACAGTAATTTTTCAAGGGATCCATGCAAAATATGTTTTATTAATTGTTGGTTTCAGAGAAAAATTATTTTAAGGGAATAAGAATTCAGAATATTCCAAACCAACCATAATGAGAGTCAATAATGTTTTTTTTATAATATCAAAAAACTTGCAAATGTGTCCTATTGCATTCCATAAAGATTTCACATGTTACAACCATTGTGAAATTGATTAGGAACTAGCCTAGGGACTTGACAAAGAAAATTACAAAATTGAGGAAGTACTTTTTGATTTTTTAAGTACCTGCTTAAATATTTGTAGTGTGTTTTATCAACAACAAAAATTCACATCAAAATAAAGAAGAAATACAAACTTTTTATTTTATTTTTAATTTAACCAAGTACAGTAAGCCATAGTGTTCTTGATGTTTTAGATATGATGTTGAATTCTAAGCAGTTTATTGTACAGACACATTAGTAAAGTGATCACACAATAATTCACTATCTATGCATTTAAGACAACCAATGTCCCTAGTCTCTGATGGGCCATTAAAGTTAGGTTTTTCTGCCAATACTATGATCTAGAAATATTGCAATGGCAATGTGGGGGGGGGGGGGGTACCAACATTGTCCTGTAGTGCTGGAAACCCTAGCTACACCTCTGACTTTACATTGTTGTGATTTTAAGCACAAACCCTCATACATGGCAAATATAGCAAAATGTACAGCTGTTTATATCAAATCAGTTCTTTCTACCTGTTAGAACAAAATTAGTAAAATCATAAACAGGATTTGAGTAGAAAACATTATTTCAATAGATACATCTTTTAATTGTTTATTTGGAATATTTCACTGAAGCCATTGCCAGCTATTGAACATACATAGTATTCAGATCAATTCTCAATAACAGTTGGTTCATAGTACCAAATAAAGCAAATCTGAATGGAACACAATCAGACAACTTGTGTACATATTCTTTGGCTATATCTGGCCCTATTAGGGGGAGGCCCCAAGCAGAAATTGTATTAAGCTTATTGCACTTTTTTTCAGAAGGTTTATATAAAGCCACAAGCTATGTCTGGTAGCAATCTAAGAGAACAGTTTTGCAGAATATAAATATAATGTCCACTAGTCTGACAATGCACTCTATCCACCTGCCTTAAGTTACAGCCATCAATGATAAATTTCTCATTTTATATCATAGGCTTGTGAAACCTAGCAAAACAGATCTTCTGCTGAAATAAAGTACAACAAAACTGTTTTCAGCTTCAGAACTTTGCACAATCCCAATTTATGAGATTCAGATCTGCAGATACATTTCCTAGATTTAGGGGAAAAATATCCATATGGCTTAAAATTTTACTCAAGTGACAGGAATAGCATTTTCAGAAGTAAAACTAGAGAAAATAAACTAATAACTGAAAATTACAGCAAAGTGTTGTTTTGTCAAAATCTCAAGTAGGCAATTTTTTGAAACCTAGAAATCAGAAGAGGGTTAACATAGAAGCTTGGGAATACTTCCTAATAGTGTTTTGGCCCAGGATTCATTACTGGAAGTTTCATTTTCCTAACCTAACCCCTTTCCAAGATAGCAAAAAGCAGCCAAACTAGAATTTTACCATATCAGTAAAATTCTAGTTTAGTGACTTCTTGCTATCTCAGAAAGGGGTTAGGTTAGGAAAATTAAACTTTCAGGAAAGGGGCTATAGGCTAAGTATATCCCAGGAAGGTATTTTAAAGTACCCACCTCCACTCCTTCTCCTTCTAGAGGGCCCTGAAATTTGCCTGTATAACAGGTCTATACCTATTGAAATTTTGACAAAACAACATTTTACCTTAATTTTCAGTTACCAGTTGCTTTTTTTCTGCCTTTAGTTCTGAAAATGCAGTTCCTGTTATTTGAGTAGAACTTTGAGCCATATCAATGTTTTTTTTTTCAAAATTTAGGAAATGTATTTGCATATCTTTAAAACCTTATAAAATGGAATTGAGCAAAGTTATGAAGCTGAAAACAATTTGTTGTACTTCAATTAAGCAGAAGATCTATTTTGCAAGTTTCATTTTTATAACAGACATATTTTTAAAGGTCTTCAAAGGACAGGGCCCTCTAGAGGGAGATGGAGCGGAACTAGGCCTAGTTGCTTCAAAATACCTTCCCAGGGCATACTTTAGTCTGTTGATTCATCTCTGAAAGGTTCATTTTCCTATCCTAAACCCTTTCTGAGATAGCAAGAAGTCAATCAGACCTAACTAGAATCTTACCCAAAATTCTACTCAAATAACAGGAATTGTATTTTCAGAACTAAAGGCAGAGAAAAAGCAACTAGTAACTGAAAATTAAGGTAAAATATTGTTTTGTCAAAATTTCAACAGGTATAGACCTGTCATGTAGGCTAATTTCAGAGAGGGAGAAGGAGTGGAGGGTTGGTACTTTAAAATAACTTCCTGGGACATACTTCAGCCTGTAGACCCATCCCTGAAAGCTTCATTTTCCTAACCTAAACCCTTTCCGAGATAGCAAGAGGTCAATTAACTAGAATTTCACCCTAATTTATAATGTTCTAAAGTATCTTCAGGATTTTATAGCCTAGTGTTTCCTTCAGGAGAGTGGGAGTCCAGTGCTAAATACCCTTTTCTTTGCATAAAAACTTTTTTGCCTTTAGAAGTGACCAGCCACTAAATATTTACCCTGGCATTATTTGGGATCCATACTTGTGTCACATAGGCTACTTGATAGAGCCTATCCTAGTAGGTTCAACATTTTCTTAAGTTCTTACCTTTGAGTCATTTTAATGCATTCACTTAAGGACTTATGTCAATGACCTTGTCCCCATAATAATGATTCTTTTCAACAAGTGTAACTAGGCCAAGGATAAATAATAACACAAACTTTATATTTTTCTTTTTTGAATTTAACGGCAAATTATAGGCCTTTTTTCGCGTCAACCAGCTGGTTTAACCAATGACAGCTTTGGTTTAACCAGCTTGAATGTTTAACGCGAAAACGGAAAAAATTACATATGGTTGAGCTCAAACAAAACTGGTTCGCGAAAACACATCTTTTTACTTGTCGGTTTGGGCAAAAAATTTCAAACATAAAACATCCGTATAATGTTAAGAGTGTCATTCTATTATAATTAAATGATTTAGCACTGGCTTAATTTCCTCCGGATTTGACATATTTCACATTAGTTTGAGGTCAGAGAGAATTGAAAAATGATCTAGCATACTCTCTGGTATATTTGAAGAGATAGGAAGGGTCTGATTTAGTGGAATCTTTGGTTAAATTGTTCAGGTAATATATTGGAAAATGTTGTATTCATACTGTAAAAGCAAAATTATCTATAAAAAAGTCCTAAATGATAAGACTTTAGCTTTGTTGAGCTACCCTAAACAGAGGATAAAATTCTAGTTTAACTTCTTTTTGTTTTGATTTGGAATTCTACTAGCCTACCAGGCTATATATTAAATTTCCACTCAAATTCCAGTTTAGCTACTTTTTGCTATCTTTGATTGGGGTTATGTTAGGTGAATGAAACTTTCAGTGATTAATCCATAGCTAAAAACATACTCTGAGAAGCTATTGCTAAGCTTATGTGATAACCCTCTTCTGTTTTTAAATCTGGGAATTTTGCATACTGGACTGGTCTGTAACTATTAAAATTTTGGTAAAACAACATCTTACCTTAATTTTCAGCAAGCAGTTTCTGTTTCTCTGGTTTTAGCTCTGAAAATGCAATTCTTGTTATTTGAGTAGAATTTTAAGCCATATCAGTGTTTCGTATTTAAATATAGGGAAATGTATATCCTGAAAGTTTCCAAATCTTGGAAACTTCATAAATTGAAATTGAGCAAAGTTATGACACTAAAAATGCTTTTTTCTTGTCATTTAAGTAGAAGATTTATTTTGCAAGGGTTTCACTTTTATAACACAAGCGTTTTTAAGGGTGTGGACCAAATATTGAGATTTCCAACTGTCATCATCACTAACCAGCAATTCTACAGGATTTAATCCTTATTTCATTAGACAATGTGATTTAAGGTAATTTAAGGCAAACATTTTTAAGAGAGAGAAAGAGTAGAGTTGGATGCTCCAAAATACTTTCCCATGATATAGTTTCATCTCTAGACCCATCCCTAAAAGTTTCATTTTCCTAACCTAAACTTTTTTCAAGATAATACAAATTTATCTAAACTAGAATTTTACCAAACAGAAGTTTAACCTAATAATTTGTAATAACATATTGTTCAGGCTAGCCTTTGCAATCCCTACAAATTTTGACTCTTCACAATAAAGCACTATTACAGGCTTAGCCTAACAAAAGAAAATAGCAAACTGCTTAATCTTAATAAAAAAAAATCCAAAGGACTTTATATTTCTTCAATACAAAATATATATTAATTTTTGTTTTCAGTAGAATACTGGTTAAGTATAAACCAGCAAATGTTTAAGAATTTTTTGAGGGGGGACAGCTGCCTAAAATTAACAAAATATTTCTGATAAGCACAAAAATATAACAAATTAAGCTAAACTAGGAAAATAGTTTTTTTCTCACTGACAGTTACCATAACACATAATGTGTTGTAAGATTTTTGCAGTACTTGTGCATTATAGCCACCACATTCAAGTTCTATTGAGAAGTTTAGTTTGGCTAATGTTAATGACATAAAATAAAAAATGATGAATATATAAAACTTTATCAACAAAATTATGAAAACCACAACAAAGAATCCTGGAATTTGTAAATCAGCATCATATCTAAATATACTGTATCTTACATTGTGATAGATTGTTTTAATGCCCTACTGTACAGGGGTAAATATTTAAATTATGTATCATAGGCAATTATCTGAAGAGTAATCTATTAAAAGTCTCCTGAGCTAACTAGGGAAGTTTTTTCTTTCTTTTTTACTTGCTTTAGCCTGTATCCAGTTCCTGATTGCCATTTAAATTCCATATTCATAGTTAAATAACATAAGCCTTTGTATATAGACTATACCTTGTTGCTAATTTTTCTGGGCATAGAATGTTTGATTTGGTAAAGCCCTAGAGAAGGACCTGAAGAGAAAGAAACATAATAAAAAAAAAATTCATGCTTCATAATTTTTAGAATAATAGCTGGTAACACATTTTATATTCAACTTTGCTCTACTTTACCCCTCAATCCTCCCAATATAAAAATGTATTGCTGAAATTTCCTATTTTCCATTTGTTTTGTCAATCTGTCTCTCTAACTTCATCCCATGTAGCTGTAAATTAAACAAATGTGACAAACAATAACTAGAAAAACAGGTGACAGGAGGTTAAATGCATTGAAAATATGAAATTTGAGCCATATTTCTGCACATTGGGAGGGGGATTGAGATAAAGCATAGCCTAACTTAATGATTTTCTCTTGCTATGTAGGGTAATTGGAAGGTCACTTGTATATCATGCTGTCCTTTTCAGTTTTAGTTGGATAGAAAAAATCCAAAGAAAGTCCCCTTTGAAAAGATAGGAGCCACAAAGTGAGATTGTATTTGTCAAAGCTTGGAGGTTTGTCCCTTCTGTCTGTTTAAACAAAACAGAATCTTAATTGAAGCTTTGTTCATTTCTATCTTAAGGGTGCACAACAATTATGATATAAGGTACTTTTCTTTATTCAATTGTCTTCTTTGTTGTCTAAAAGACTTTTTTTTAATCTAGATGTTTCATAAATTGCTCATTTTTACCACAAGTTCATTTGACCTACTTTGAAATCCCTGGTCTTAAAATTACACTTGACTTTGTTAAAGCTAGGAGACATAGACCTTGTGTTTGTTTAAAGAAAGTGAATAAACATTAGTAATTTGTATTGCACTAAAGCCCTAGGGCCATCACAATTCCAAACAAAAAAGAAACTTCACTTTAGAATATTCAACATTGTCTAACATAACAGAAACAAAGAAGAAAAATTATAAAATTTTACTTCTGCACTCTGCTGTCAACATGAGAAATTGTCCAAAATTTTAAAATCTTGCAAAACATTCATCCCTCATCACATTCACCAGCATCTCTCATCAAACCTACACTTCATTTCTCATCTCACTCAATCCTACAAATGCATCAAATGACCCACTCTCTCATTAGTGCTTCCATAGATATGGTCAAAGTAAGAGCCATCTTGCTTACATTTTATTATATCTAGAAGTTTTCTGTAGCTAAGTCAGTACTTAAATATTTCATACACCTTTGTAAACAACCTTAAGATGGTAAAATAGGTTGGATTATCCAAATTTTTAGTTACCACAATATATTTCAATCATTATTGTAATATAAAGGGCAGCCAATAGTAAAGGACCTGAATAAATATTTTAAGGTAATTAAAAAGGTTTATTACTCAAAAACTTGATAAAACTAAAAGGGACTTCTTAATGATTGATTACTTTAAAATATCTACATTATACACAACAATAAACCTTTGCTATAAAGGAAAAGTCAGTAAGGCCCAAAAACTATTCGATACTAATTGTGGTTTGAGACAGTTTGCTGAATGTCTGAATGATTTTAGATAGTAATGAAGATAAAATGTGGGCAAACTCAACACCAATATGCAAGTAAGTAAATATGGCAGCACTGACACATCAAGGTCTAAACTGGCAGTGCTAATTTCCACTTTGTGACCCTTTGGCCAAGAATTGCAATTAAGGGCTGGGGGCCAGAAATCTTGTGCTTTTGTACACCCTCCCTGCTTACCTTTTGCATATTTCTCCATTTGCCTATTTAGAGCTGGTTTAGATCTGTCTAACATCACTGACCCCCATTTAAATAAAATAAACAGACAATACTTGGAATCAAACCTGTACCCCATGGACAAATGATTTCTTACTAAGAGTGCTTTCCACTTAGCCAAGAACATTATTACGACCAGAGTAGAACAACTATTAAAAAAAAAAAAATATTGAAAAAAACAACAAGATGGATTTGCAGCCATTTTCACTAATCTTCAATACACATTGTATTTTACTTAGACAAGTTATTGTAAGGCAGGTGTCAACAAAGCTCCAGCAGGGATTGCTTTACTTAAGATACAAACTAGCATGGTGAATACTTAGCTGGTAAAAACCAAATACACTAGCAATGCCAGGAATTAAACCTGTACCCCTTGGACAAAGGATTCCCAAACCAGAGTGCCAACAACTTAGCAAGGAACACAAATGTGACCAGAGAACTATTATTTGAAAAAAGAAATATTGAAAAAAACTCAATTCATGGTTGTTGCCATTTTCTCTACTGTCCCATAAACAATATATTTTATTTAGACAAATTAATTTTAAGACAGGTATCAACAAAACTCCATCAGGGATTGTATTTACTTAAGATACAACAAGCAATGTGATTGCATAGCTTTGTGATATTCTAGTCTTAAATAATGATAAAAAAGCAAATTTACATTTGCTATTTGTTTTCCAAACCATTTTAAGCAAAACCATTTGCAACAGCAATACATCCATGGTTAGATTAGTGTCTATCCAAAATGCTTTACAACAGAAGGGACACATTTCTTGCAAAGCAAATACTCAGCTTTGATGCTATTCTGTGTCATCTCTAAAAAATTAAACTGTATCAGGTGTATTTTGATATAAGATACTTCTAAGACTCTTAGCAAGGGGGCAGGCATTTCTTCACAATTTATACAATGTGTAAAAGAGCACCAGGGGTGAGAATGAAAAAAAACTTTCAGGGATGGGTCTAAAGGCTAAAGTATGTTCTGGGAAGGTCTGCTTACATGGAGTACAAAGAAACTGTTTCACAGCTTTCCTCAATCCACTTTATAAGGTTTTAAAGATATGCAAAGACATTTCCTAAATTTTGAAAAAAAAATATTGATATGGCTTAAAATGCTACTTAAATAAAAGGAATTGCATTTTAAGAGCTAAAGCCAGAGTAAAAGAAACTGATAATTAAAAATTAAGGTAAATCTTGTTTTGTCAAAATTTCAATAGTATAGGTACAGACCTTTTGAGTAAGCAATTATCTAAGACTTAGAAATCAGAAAAGGATTGACATAGAAGCCTGGCAGCACCTTCCCAGAGTGTTTTTGACCCTGGATTAATTACTGAGTTTCATTCTTGTAACCTATTCCCTTTCCAAGATAATGAAAATTAGCTAAACTAGAATTTTACGTATTTTTTGCTTTGGATTCATTATTGGAAGTTCTATTTTCCTGACTTAACCCATTTCTAAGATAGCAAACAGTAGCCAAACTAGAGTTTGACCTGAAAATTTATCCATGGCCCTATAGGGTAAGGCTGAAATGTAAAAAGTTCTGACAAAGATGCAACACATCTTGAAGCATCTAGTAAGAATAGTAATTGGATTAACAATGCTTTATAACCACTAGGGTCTTGCTTCATCAAGGTTTTATCTCTGAAGCCAAATTACCAAGCTAAGGTCAAGCCTAGGGCATCAAAAGGATGAAACAAAGATTTCCAAGTATCTACATAAGTTTTCAAAAGCATATTCAAACTCTTGACTTCCTGTCTTAAGGCCTATGTGAATCAAATTGCAGGATATAACCCAACATTTATCCAAATAGCCCTAATACGAAAAAAAAAAAAATTAAACCTTACTTTTGCGAGGCTAGAATTCTATTTGTCAGCTTATAATTCTTATTTTATATAGACTTATTTATAGCCTACGAATTCTTCTTTTCGAAATCTACGCCTGAAAAGGTCAACCAACAATTATGAATGGTAGAACCCTACGGTTAAAAACAATGACAGTTCTGGTTAAATTAGAGTTCAACCAGTCAATTGTTTCACGCAAAATCACTTTTCATGACAACCTGGTTTGTCACTGTTTCACGCAAAAACAGCGGTTGAGCTCAACCACACCGAGTGGTTGAGCTCAAACAGTCTCTTTGGTTGACGCGAAAAAAGGCCTTATCTATGTTTCCATATACAGCTTTATGCTTCAAACGCCCAAAAGAATAGGAGAAAACGAGGCGAAACATTCTGGGTCTTTGAACGCTAAAATTCGTCAAAAAAGCTTTTCGGAGAAAACTAAAAAGCAATATTATGCCTCAAATAAGCAAAGATAAAGTGGTATAATAAGTCAAAAATTAAGAAACTAGTATGAATTAACTTAACACAAATAGAAATGAGTTTACAAGAACTTTCGGCCAAATTTCAAATTACTTTCGTGAGACAAAATTAACATATAGACCGTGTCCGAAAGCTAATTTCACAAAGAATGCTGCATCCAGATGCAGGGTTAATTCTGAATACTCAGTCCGAAAGCTGTTTTCGTCATTTGTTCTTTGAAGCTCAAATCTCTACTCAACAGCAACTCAGTAGTAGGAGAAGAAACAGAAATCAACCATCAGATTGAAAACAGCTTCTATGTAGCTCCTAATCACTTTGCTACTACTGCAAATTAAAGTACTGGACATGTTTTTGCTTTGTCTGATGGAGGAGCAATTTTTCTCTTACAGATAATGCATGCACAATTGTCAAGATTTTGTATAGCTTAGGTCAGACACTGGGTATATCTAGCATTTACCATAGTCTTTGGTAGGCCTATGCCTAACAATAAGTAAGGCCCAAGACTTTCTTATAATGCCAATCAAGATCGAAGGTCATCACTAGATTCAAGGATCAAATTTTCTCTGGCCCTTGAAATCTAGTGGTCATGCAAATTGGGTGATCATTAGATTTGTAACATAGTGCATATCCACTTATGCGCTAAATATACCTCTAGAGAAAATAAAATGTAAATGTCTCCATAACCATCTAGACCATATCTAGTAGGCTAATAGAACTGAGATTGTCTGTTGCCAAGCTGCTGCTAAGAATCAGAAACACAAAGAATTCAGAATAGAAAACTGTTGTTTTTATAGGCATTGATTATTTAGACCAATAAGATCTGTCATATATTTCACCAATTTTTAGCTGAATTCTTATGTTTTGAATTTGCTTTGCTAAAAAGTTGTCTTAAAAAGTGCCAAGTTTAGAGAGTTATGTTAATATTTTTTTGCTGATCAGAACAATTGTCTTTACAATTCTTTCCGTTAAAAGCATTTCAGAGAGTTTATAAGTGCACTATGGGCATATTGCAGTCTCAAATGAGCTTGTGGAAAACAAATAGGAAATATAATTTTTTCTTATTTTGCATTATTTCAAGACTAGAATATCACAAAACTAAGCTTTCATATTGCTTGTTGTATCTTAAGTAAATACAATTCCTGATGGAGTTTTGTTGATACCTGTCTTAAATTTACTTTGTTTAAATAAAATGCATATTGTTTATGGGCAGCAAGTATGACTTGAGTTTTTTTTCAATATTTTCTTTTTTCAAACAATTGTTGTTCTGTGGTCACATTTGTGTTCTTTCCTAAGTGGCTGGCTCTCTAGCTTGAGAATCCTTGTCCAAAGGGCACAGGTTTAATTCCTGGCATTACCAGTTTATTTGGTTTGGGACAGGGATCAGTGATGTGACTCTGTCAGCTTGGCTAGAATTGGCCCAACTTTAAAAGGTTACCTAAAGAAATGTGGAGCAGGAAGGGCATGCAAAAGCATAGGATGGCTGGCCCCTAGCTTCCTATTGTACTTCGTGGCTAAAGGAACACCTGGTCCTTTACTGGCCTACTGACTTGGCCATTTAAGCTTTCTTTTAAACTTATCAAACATAAGTACAAATCAATTTAAAGATTAAAAAACAATCATTTAGAATTCAAACAAGACAAATAAATAAATAAAAGTATCCCTTTATAACAATTTAATGAATTGTCACAAATTGTAGGTCACTCTTAAGATTGAAATGAACAAAGCTTCAATTATGAATCTGTTTTTTTTAACAGACTGAAGGGGCAAACCTTCAAGCTTTGACAAATTCAATCTTACTTTTGGGCTCTTTTCAATGGGGACTTTCTTTGGATTTTTCTTGACCAACTAAAAACAGTGGGGAAAGCCTCAGGTATAAGTGACTTAAGAGACTTCACAACATTTAGAAAAAGCTACATGCAACCTGATCTAAATGAGGATGCTATTGTAGAGTATCAAAGAGAAGTCTATACAGGTATATCCCAAATACAGTAAAGGCATATTACAAAGAACAAGAACAGGTTCATAGAATACCATTGAAGTGGTAAAGAAACAAGAAAATTGCAAAAGTTGAGATTATAGGATTAACAAGAAATTATGAAAATTGCAAGTACAGTACTAGCCTCCTTCAAACAGGACAAATAAGGGGATTCACACCCCAAAGCTCTGACTATTTTCAATCACACCTTTAGGAGCAAAAAAAAAATTAAATACATTTTTTCACATGTCAAATATGACATTTGACTCAGGAGTTAAGGGTCAGGGATTCAACACCCTGTGGTGCCACACATGGAAGGACCTTTGCTGTCATAAGCATTGTTAATCCTAGCACACACCCACACTCAAGTATAACATTCAGTAAAATCATAAACATCTTAAACAGCAAAAATAAAAGACTTTTTTTTTATTTTTGATAAAGACACTACAAGGCAAATATCAGGTTCATCAGCATGCTAAATTTGATGTGTCAATGATAAGATTTGTTAAATCTTTTCTGGGATCAAATGTGTTAGCTATAGATAACACAGACATTGCAATATCCATTTGTCCATCCATCTGTTTGATTGAAATTCTGAGACTATGACCCAAAGTCAAAAAAGCTAAGGCTTTTAAGTTTTTTTCATTGACCTTAGGTCAAATAGGGAAACAGGAGGGGGTTCTATAAACAAAAAGTAGAATTTTTTGTTGATTTGCTGAAGTCAGTGAAAGGAGTATAAAAATTTAAATGAAAGATGGAAAAAATGTACATAGCAAAATATCACCAAATTGGATCCTACTAGGATTTATCAGATTTGTTTATTTTAATTTCAAGCATAGGTAAGGTGCTGTCTCTGATATTTGACCAAGTTAAAACAAAATCCTTTAGACCAAAAAGCTTCAAAATAAATTTGTGTCTGATACACAATATAGTTAAATATATGTAATTAAAGGAAAAGCTACCATATTTTTCATCCCTGGGAAATTAGTTTAAAGCCCTGTCCTGATTAGAAGAGGTAGCTCACATCAGGTTACTCAAACATAATTCTAAAGGAGCTAGACCATGGTTAAAATGCTAATACTGCACTGATACTTAGTGAATTATACTGCTATTTCACCTTATTTGCATTGTGATGTTAACAATGGGTTTGCAGCTTTAATGTGATGATTGTTTGAAGACAGGATTATCACCGTATTTAGGGCAGATCAATTTTACTTGAAAGAAAATCACTTGGTAAAATTCTAGTTGATTGATTTCTTGCTATCTCAAAAAGAGGTTATGTTAGGAAAATGAAACTTCCAGGGATGCATCTACAGGCTAAAGAATGTCCTGGGAAGGTATTTTGAAGTGCCTACCTCTACTCCTTCTCTCTCTAGAGGGCCCTGACCTTTGATGACCTTCAAAATATGTGTTATAAAAGTGAAATACTGCAAAATAGATCTTCTGCTTGAATAAAGTACAACAAAATTGTTTTCAGCTTCACAACTTTGCTGAATCCAAATTTATAAGGTTTTAAAGATATGCCAATACATTTCCCAAATTTTGAAAAAAAAAACATTGATATGGCTCAGAATTCTACTCATAACAGGAATTGCATTTTCAGAACTAAAGGCAGAGAAAAAGCAACTGGTAACTAAAAATTAAGATAAAATATTGTTTTGTCAAAATTTCAATTTTGACAAACCTGTTAAAACTGTCAAACCTGTCATGTAGGCGAATTTCAGGGCTCTCTAGAGGGAAGAGTGGAGGTGGGTACTCTAGAACTCCTTCCCAGGATATACTTTAGCCTGTAGGCCCACCCCTGAAAGTTTCATTTTCTTAACCTTACCCCTCTGTGAGATAACAAGAAGTCACTCAACAAGAATATTAACAATCACTTTATTAAACAACTATCAACAACTGCTGATACGTTATCACTCTGCTTAGAGATAACCTTTAGCAAGGCATGAGAAATTTTATGTTTTCTCTTTGTTTGAAACAGCTTAATTTTTTTGCTTCAAGAATAACAAAACAAGAAGTCAATGATCATTGTATTTAGCAGTTATCATAAAATTAAAGCTCTATGATCAAAGAACGAGGTGAAGATCTACATACTTAATGATAATAATCTAAAAGCTGCTAATCACAAATGATTATTTTTTTAACTGAGATATTCTAAGCCACTTACATTGGAAGTTTTTTTTATCACACATTTCTGGAATCTGAAATCTCTCTGGAAACAGACCTTTCTTCCTTATGCTCTGGTCTTCCTTATGCTTGGATATGGATCGCCACTATCTTTCTTTAGTTTCTTCTGAAAAACCTCAGATAAATGCTGCAATTTCGTAGAATCTTTCGTAGGGTTTTTTGACGTCATAACCCTGCGATAATTACAGATGAAATTCTAGTCCGGACTGAGAATTCTTCGAAGAATTCCAGACGGATGCGAAATTAATTCTGCATACTTGAGCTTTCGGACACGCTCATAAACTTAAAAGGAAGACGAAGAAGTTGTCATCCCTGGGATCGAGAATACGACAATTTGAATGGAAGGATTCTGAAAGAGTCCTTCTAAAAATATATAATGGTTTATAATTCGAAATTTGCTAAATTCCATCTTAAAACGAAAAATTACCAAAAAAAAAAATAATTGAAGAAAAATTACCACAAACAGGAGTGGGCTTTTTTTCATTCAAACACTGTGTCATTTCTGTTTTATTGAAAATATATTTACAAGCCCTATTAACAATGCTAATATTCTTGCGTGAATTTCTCGTCTTGCAAAACGTTGTTCCAAATTACTTATTTTGGATGGATTTAACTTACTGTTCATAAATTGGTGTGTCCATAATACAAGTCAGCCAGGTCTGTCTTATGAACGGCAATTTTTAGATAGAGTGGATTATCTTTACTTGTATCAGCATATTGATAGGCCAACTCGAGCCAGAAAGGATGCTTACCCATCTATTTTGGACCTTGTTATTACTAGATCTGTAGATTATGTTTGGAATATAGATTTTAGACCACCTTTAGGTAAAAGTGATCATGTTGTCTTTGAGATTTATATGGATACTAAAGTTCAGAGAGATGGGGTTGATACTTTGAGGTATAATCATATTAATGCAGATTACTAATGTATGAAGAATTTAATTTCGTCTCTTAATATTATGCATGAGCTAAAACTGGTCAGGTATCCTCAGATTCAGCTTTTGAATTTCTGAAAGAAGTTTTGAAGTGGACTAAGGAGAAACTTGTTTTATTGGTAATTAAATGTTCTGACCATAGAAAAAGCCTAAGCTTCAACGTCAAATACTCCAAGTAATTCTTGAAAAAAAAAACAATCTTTGGCGGTCTTATTTTGAACCGCGTATTAGCAAAAATAAGCCACAACAGTCACAAAGCCAACTGCAAAATAATGACAAATGGTCCGCATACACAAGAGCGAAAAATAGGGCTACTAAGCTCCTTAGCGCCAATCATGGAGAATTTGAGACGCGTATTATTTAATGTAGTACAACATCACCAAAAATACTTTGGAAGTATGTAAATAGAAACAAACCAAACCTGGCACCTTCTGTACAAACATTCACATATCTAACTACACAATTAAACAATTGATAATGATTTTGAAAAGTCCAACATTGTTAGTGAGACATTTGCTTCTGTTTTTGCTAGGCCAAAACCAATACCTTCAGGTTTTGAAATACGAACAACATCACCTGAAACTACTTCACCTTTTAATGATTCAGATTTTTTTTTTGTAATTGAAGTGTTTGATATTCTTGAAAAATTAGACACGTCAAAATCTTCAGATGTAGACAGATTCGCGAATGAGATGATTGAAAAAAAAACTAGCTGCGGAAATTGCAGAGCCACTTACTTTAATATTTAATATACCTTTTGCACGTGGATGGTGTCTCTCTGGCTGGAAGAAAGCATTAGTAAAACCCCTTCATAAAAAGGTTTCCAAATCAGATTTTAGAAATTATCGGTCAATTTCAATCACATTTACTTTTTTGTCGAGTAATGGAAAAACTGATTGTAAAGCGAAATTCAGAAGTTTTTCGATGACAATAGTCTTTGGAGTCCTGCTCAACATGGTTTTCGAAAACGAATATCTTGTAATACCCTACTTCTTGCGGTAATTGTTGACTTTCAGGGCTTTGTAGACCTAGTATACCATTTGATTGTCTTAATATTGACTTACAAATATCCATACAAATATCCATTCTGAAGAAATGGTGCAAGACCTTGGTATCCATTTTGATATCCAACTAAAATTTGATAAGCAATTTTCGGCAATCGTGAGAAATGCGAACTACTGTCTATCGTCTTTGAAGAGAAGTTTCAGAAAATTCAATTTTCGAAATTTCCTTTTGCTTTACAAGTCTCTTATTCACCCACTTCTCGAGCGTAAAACTCAAGTATAACACTTAAATGTAATGGATGAACTTTGCGTAGAAAAAGTACAAAAGAGGGCGTCAAGGTTGATTCCTTACCTTCAACAGCTTCCCTACAGAGAGTGATTTTCTAATTTTGGTGTTCTGTCATTACATTACAGACTACGACGTGGTGACCTTACCAACGTGTTTCGTATTATTAAAGGTATAGAAAACCAAGATTTTGTTCCCTGTTCAAACACAGTCACTATCACACAACCCGCTAACACCATTAGAAAATTTACCCTCCAAAATCAAATAAGAAAATAGAGCAATGAACATTTTCCAGTAGGGTTGTTTCACCTTAGAATAGTGTATCCATTAAAGACGTGGAAGCTGGGAATGTCTAGATATTTAGACGTTTTTTAATGGAGACACCTTTCTATTTGGAAGTTTTTGATGTTTAGCTATTAGTTATAAGTCATTTTTTCGGTTATGAGTTTTGTTGGAGTTTATGAGTTATGAGTTTTGGACATGAGTTGTTTTTTTTTTTCTTTCTTTCTCCTTCTAACATTTATAAGTGTTGCTAAGTACATTCTTTCTTGATTTGTTTTTATAACGTCAAGCATTATTGCTTACCGTTTGATGTATTAATAAATAAGTAAATAAATAATAGTAAAGAATACGGCAATAGATTTTAAAGTCCTTACCGGCGGTGCTGATTTCTATTTTATGGCCCTTTAACCAAGAACTGTAATGGAGGGGTTGGGGGCCAGCCATTTTATGTTTTTGTATACGCTGAATCTGATGGTGTAATTTTTGTTAAGATTGTATGACTTTTAGGGGGTGTTTACCCCTATTTAATAAAATAAGGCAAATTTTTTCAGACTCCGAACTTCTGATGGGTAAGCCTAAACTTGATGAAACTTATATATTTAAAATCAGCATTAAAATTCAGTTCTTTTGGTGTAACTATTGGTATCAATATTCCATTTTCTAGAGTTTCGGTATTGAGCCGAGTCACTCCTTACCACCGTTCGTTACCACGAACTGTTGGGTTACCACGGCTTTCTATATTTTAATCTCAGTTCGTACACTTATCTTTCTGTCCTTCCAAATTTTTTCAAACTTGAAAAAAACCTTGCGCCTTGGCTATTGGAATTTTGGCTATTTTATTTTTGTTTCTTCACCGCATCCATTATTTTTACTAATGATATTATTCAGGTACGTAAAGCTATTCACTTGATAGATTTGGTTTTACCTGGCATTACCTCCTTAAGCTTATTCAATTATAGTCTAGAAAAACTTAATTTTATTAACATTAATTCCGAACCTACTCTTGCACAATGGTTTAACAAACCCCAAGGAAAGTGTGGCTTTGATTTGAAGATGCTAGTAACTTCAGGCCATTTGTACCAGAACTTATTCTACGATATATTTTCGATTGATTTTTAGAAGAAGCTGAGAGAACTTGGGATGTTATTTGTTACTTGATATCGAACAATATCAGTCGGAAAAATGTCTCTGGGGGCCAGGCCTCCAATTTCACCGCTCATTTCATTTCATCTACACGACCCGAAACATTAGAGTGGCTAGGAATATTTGGATATGCGTAAGATTACCATTGTAACCAAGTGCAATTTAAAGCACTAGAGAGTGATAAATGTCTAAAGTATGTTAAGTTTTAAATTAAGTTTAAATATCTAACTAAATTAAGTTTGGAGTGAAAGGCTGAATCTTGGTGCTTAATATTAGACTTTGATTCTTGGACTGACCAGTAAAGCATATCAACAGCTTTTTAAGACAGCTTCGTAGGTAAGACCTAGGTCTTTTTCTTTTAAAATGGTTTCGTGAAAAATCAATCTTTAAAGTTAAGTGTGTTCTGGTTTCTTAACCTATAGTTGTCTTACCAGGGGCGAACCTCCGGCATTTCTATCAGGGGGAGGGAGGGGGTTGGCAAAAGGGGTTATATCTGAATAGACAAGGGGCAGGTGGGATCCCCCACCAAATGTGTGGGGAAAATTTTCCCCCCACATTTAGTGGACAACTGTCGCCCCTGCCCTCCAAAACGTCGCCCCAGCGTTTTACATCTGCTAAGTAATCTTTCATAGCTGTTGACTTAGGGTCCATTAGTATGTAAACTTTTTTCAGGTTGATTGCTTATTTTTAGTTGAAAATCAGAACGTTTTACATCAGAATCCGTGACGTAAGTTCTTAAAGACTATTTCTCTGGTTCCAAGTTCAACAGAAAAATACAAATTTTTTAATTTGAACTAAAAATTTAGTGAGCGACATGCAAAACTTCCCAAAATATTCGGAACAAATTAAACAGAATCTTGATTTACTTTTATCAAACTGTTTGTAATAGTTACCGAAGGCGTGTCGAAAATCGGCAGCGCACCGCATAAAAAGTACGGGTAAGCTGGCTCGATGGCAAACAAACAAAGGGCGCGCCGGCATGGCTCGATGGCAGTTGTCCTTGCTGCACCAAACATTTTCAAACTTAGAACTTTACTAGATACATAGCGATCACTAGAAACACACAACAAAGAAGAGCAAAGAATCTTGACTTAATAGTTACCAAGAGAGCCTATAACTTGGCTGGGTAGAAAGAAGTCAATTATCTTGATCTTAGCATTCTTTAGGGGTTTCATTGGTAGCAAGCAATCCAGATTTTTAGTTATGAACAATCGTAATGGTATATTGATTTCTTAATCGGAGTAAAGGACTAAGAATGTACATCATCTCATTTACCAGACATAAACTTGAAAAATACGTTTTTTGGTTCGTGTAGCCTCATTTCCTTGGGTTAATTTTAATAATTCTATTGCTGGAACGTCCCTCTCTGTCTACTTATTCCTTGTATTTCCTAATTGTTTTTCCACTTAGAATCCTTAAACCATGTGGTAAGCTGAAGGAATTCTGATAACTATTTCTTATGGTATTTAGCTGTCCAGCTAAATGTGTTTGGCATTTATTAGCACAATAAAGAACCCTAACAAATACTACACTATAATCTACCCATTCGTCATTAATATATGTTCATAAAATGTACCTGTGAGCACATTCAATTGGGTAAGCATATTCAATCGTAACAAACGTGAAAACGAATAAATAGTCTATTACGCTTTCTCAAGCTCTTTGATGTTAGATTACATGGGACTATTTATAATTAAAATCTAGGAATTGTATTGTCATGAACTTCACAATCTCAAAATATTTGATTGATGAGATAGTTCTAGCTTTGGAGATTGAAAAACTGGTTAAGAAAGCTTGATTCACTGGAGAGGCATTTCGCAATAGGGGCCTAACCATGAGAGGGGAGCTACACTTCGACTGTTCCGAAAATTTCTCCCTGCTTAAAATATTTAGTAGTCTTAATATTGTTCTTAATGTTGATACTCAGTTGCCAATTTTCTAGGCTAGTGGCAAATCACCCCTGTGACACCATCAGAGCACTTGTAAGAGAATTTTGAATACACGGCTCCACTATTAAATGTTAGCATTATCGGATAGTAAGACAAGACATCATTCCAGATGGTTGCGATTAGGCATTCAAGAGTGCTTCTTCTTACCCTTTTCCCTGCTTTTCCTATGTACAGAAGCCCTTGGCAGAGGATTTAACTTTCTAATCAAGAAATTGATGAATTAATTTAAATTCCCTAGAAATTGTCTAACTGTTATTGGTATATATTTGAATTTATAATTGTAAAAAGACAAAAACTGTTTATCAGTCAACCACCAGCGATAAGATGTTATGACAAGAATTTGCATTCAAGAGATGAATATTCATCTCTGAATATACTTGTCTCCCAAACTAACACCGAGTTTTTCACTCAGGTTTTCGAACCCCAAGTGGTCCAGCATCCATCCTCACTCCTATGCTCCGGATGTTAAACAACGCTCATGGGTATAAATAATACATCCATCTGAACAAGAAATAGTCGAGTAAAAAGATAAATACAAAGGTATAGTTGTTTCATCCATCAGTGATTCACCAACTGAAAAATATCGTGTTGATTCTGGTTTTTAGATAAAGTTTTGAACATGTTCAATGATTTAAGAAAAAAATCCTAAAGCTAATAGTATTGCAGGATACTGATGACAATTATCAAAATAAGGATGATCACGTCATCGGAGGTCAGGTAAATTTCTTCCAAAATCTTGCAGTATATGGAGCCCTCCCTCTGAATTCTTCTTTAGCCTCTTCGGAAAAGCATTTGTCCAATTTCCATGGGCAGCAGTTTAAGCACGGAAGGTGCTAGCCGTCACAAAATAAAAAAAGCTAATGAAGTAGCTCCAGCTTTAGAGATTGAGGGACTGATGAAGAAAGCTTGATTCACTGAAGAGGCATTTCACTAAAAGGGCCTAACCACGAGAAAGGAGCTATGCTTCGACCGTTCAGAAAATTTCTCCTTGCTTAAAATATTTAGTGGCCTAAATATTATTCTTAATGTTGATACCCAGTTGCCGATTTTCTAGGCTGCTGACCATCAGAGCACTTAAACATGATTTTTTACAAAGCGGAATACTACCTTATATAGTTTAGAGAATTTTTAACACATCCCTCCACTATTAAATGTCGTTTACAAGATAATAAGACCAGCCATCATTCCAGACTGTTGCGAATTCCCTAGAAAATGTCTAATTGTCGCATGTATTTATTATACTTTATAATTATAAAAATACGAGAAACTGATGATCACTCGTCAGCTACTAGCAATAAGATGTATGACAAGAATTTTCATTTAAGAGGTGAATATACTCGCGTTTAAACTGACACCGAGTTTTTACCTGGATTTTTCATACGATAATTTCATATGACAGCAGTTTAAGCACCTAAGGGGCTATCCATATCAGCTATGGCTGCATTAGCAGCAAGGGTACCAAGCTATACTGGATCTATTGTAGCAGCCAAACCTTCCGCCTGGGCACCGTATATGGTGTGGTGATGACTAAAAATTAACTAAAATAAAAACTGTTTTTCGTGATAAGCTTCTCAAGGCCTTTAAATAATTAATTTTTCGTCAGGTTAACATGCTCTAAGCCCCTTGTTTCATCATTACTTTTCAGTTAGCTTACCTTTCAGTTTGAAAGCGAAATTATTTCCTCCTTCCCCAATTGACATGCCTGGTGAGTTTTTTTCATTCATGAGCGCTAATTCTAGAAAATTTAGGGGGCAAGGTTTTATCTATAAAGATAAAAAAAAAAAGATGTTTTTGACATGTAGTCAAAACTTTTGTGTTTGACCTGTAGTCAAAACATCTAAATGTTTGACATTTAGTAAAAAAAAAAGATATCTTTAATATATTATGTAAAACAGACCCACGCCCATAGACTTTAAGCGCGTTTTTGACGAAATTTCGGTAGTGTGTCGCCAAGAAAATTCACCGTGTCGACTGAACTAGTTTGCTAGTGAACTTCGGCCAATTCTGAAAAAATATAAACTTTTTATCTTAGATATTTTGTCAGAATTGTGTTTAGTACTTTTGAAAACAGACAAGGAAGCTTTTCGAGATAACCATCGTAACAAGCATGGATATTCGGTCAGAATCCCCTGAGTTTTGTCGACCAAAAAAGAAAATTCTGCATGGAAAGATGAATCCCGAATTAATTGAGAAGCATTTATTTACTTCAATAGTCAACAATGCCGAATAATCTGTCAACAATGGACGGCTGACTGCTGCTGAAGAAAAGATTTGTAAAATAAATCTCAACTTGAAGTATGGTTGAAAATAAGTAAGTTATCGCTTACCATCTTCGTATCTTTACACGACAAATGGATGGTTGGTATAGGGCTCATATTCTTGGCTATTGTTGTGTGGACTAAATTATAAATTATTGAAATCGTAAGTCAACTTCATTCTGTGGTCTAAATTCTGTCATGCTAAAATGGATTTCTAGCTTAGGCCTAGCTTGACAATTATGATCTTCATGAAAGGATATAGTAGTTTTATGGAAGGTAAGGGCTAGGCTTAGTAAAATAAGTCGACCTTGGAAACAGCATATTCTCTGTTCATATTCACCTCACTTTAACTTAGGCTATAGCACACCCTGGTCCATATCAAACAGAGCATAATTTGGTAAAATTCTAGTTAATTAACTTCTTGCTATCTCAGAAAGGGTTTAGGTTAGGAAAATGAAACTTTCAGGGATGAATCTAGAGACTAAAGTATGTCCCAGGAAGGTATTTTAAAGCAACTACCTCCACTCCTTTTCCCTCTAGAGGGCCCTGACCTTTGATGACCTTTAAAAATATGTGTGGTATAACAGTGAAAGCTTCCAAAATAGATCTTGTGCTTAATTGAAGTACAACAAAATTGTTTTCAGCTTCATAACTTTGCTCAATTCCATTTTATAAGGCTTTAAAGATATGCAAATACATTTCCTAAATTTTGAAAAAAAAACATTGATATGGCTCAAAATTCTATTCAAATAACAGGAATTGCTGAACAAAAGGCAGAGAAAAAGCAACTAATAACTGAAAATTAAGGTAAAATGTTGTTTTGTCAAAATTTCAATAGGTATAGACCTGTCATGTAGGCAAATTTCAGGGCCCTAAAGGAGCAGAGGTGGGTACTTTAAAATACCTTCCCAGGACATACTTTAGCCTGTCAACCCATCCCTGAAAGTTTCATTTTCCTACCTTAAACCCTTTCTGAGATAGCAAGAACTCAATTAACTAGAATTTTGCCCATAATTTTAAGAAATAGACCTACTCTAGTTTGTATAGTCTCAAAATTAAGAGCCAATCTACTTTTGAAAGACAATGCTGTAATTGATAGTATCCATTTTCTATGTGATGAATTAGGCAAATATATTTTTCATTTTATTGATTTATGAATAATGCAAATGTACTGCTTGACACCTTTTTTATTCTCTTTACAAATATAATAATTGCTTCTCTTGCAATTTCAAAATTAAGCTCTTTTTGAACCTTTGAAAATGACCTAAAAATTTCTAGTTTTTGGGTATTAACAAGGCTTTCCCCACAGCATTGATTTATCATGACTAAGTTAGATCAAATGTTCAAAACAATTTTTTCATTTCCATCCACTAGCCTATGTTTCTTCTGTTGGCTTTGATATTTTTTCAACATATAGGTAAAACAGCAGTTTTTAAGCAGCCTAACAGAGCAAGTAGAGAATATGGCAGATTTGTTTAAATTTTTGAATCAACTTAATCTTAACTAATCAATGTTTGTGACTTATAAAAGTTTTACATAATGGATTTAGGCCTATAATGAAATTGTAAGTTTGAAGCAAATATTATAACCCATTTTTATGTCCATAAAATATAGAATGAAATTTTTATTTTCAAGGGTCCTAAAAGGGCTTGAAACTAAATTTACAATAAAAGCAATTATTTTATTCAGAAAGAGCATAAAAATTTATCTAGTGGTATGATCAATGTCAGTAATATGAACAACAAAGTATTTACTGTGAATTTAAGATTTTTACAGTGTCAAAGTGGTGATTATTCCACAAGACTATTATAGGAGATCACTGGTGCCTCAAGGCATTAAGGATAAATAAGACAAGTTAAAGACTTGTCATCTGTGAAATCTTATAAGCTAGAAATTAGGAAAGGGTAAAAATATCACTGCCTATATACCATCATTAATTGTGAAATAATGGGAATTGTTAGGTAAATTTAAGGTAAATATATTGCCATATTTGAAAAATGATTATAGCATATTGATTGAAGTGGAAGCTATTATAAAAATTGATCAATACAAAAATATATCATATCATAAAATACAGTATGAGGTTATTATTATAGTAGGTTCCTATGGTCCTGTGTATATTCAAGAGTTATATATAGTGCAATGTCATTACATGGTGCAATTACAGTTATATATGGTGCAATTGTCATTACCTTAAATTGCATTTGCCAGCAAGATAAGGTGGTAGATCCTCCTGTAGGTTCTTGCTGGTGGTATGTGATGTAATTATGTTGGCTTAACTTCCCAATCCAGCCTCAACTTATTAGTATAGTGGGAATGGTAGCAACCATTATGAAACAGTTTGTGGTAACAAACTGTAGTAAGGAGTGACCCTGCTCAATAGTAAACAAAACTTTAAAAAAATTGGAATTTTGATGCTAAAATATACATCAAAAGAATCAGATTTTCATTCTGATTTTAAATATATAAGTTTCATCAAATTTAGTCTTTGTCATCAAAAGTTATGAGCCTGAAAAAATTTGCTGTATTTTAGAAAATAGGGGAAAACACCCCCTAAAAGTCACAGAATCTTAACGAAAATCACACCATCACATTTGGTGTATCAAGAGAACCCTATATCAAAATTTTCAAGCTCCTATCTACAAGAATGTGGAATTTTGTATTTTTTGCCAGAAGACAAATCATGGGTGTGTGTTTATTTGTTTTTTTTCCAGGGGTCATTGTATTGACCAAGTGGTCCTAGAATGTTGCAAGAGGGCTCATTCTAACGGAAATGAAAAGTTCTAGTGCCCTTTTTAAGTGACCAAAAAAATTGGCAGGCACCTAGGCCCCCTCCCATGCTCATTTTTTCTCCAAAGTCAACATATCAGAATTTTGAGATAGCCATTTTGTTCTGCATAGTCAAAAACCATAATAACTATGTCTTTGGGAATGACTTACCCCTGGTGGAGGGGCTGCAAGTTACAAACCTCGACCAGTGTTTACATATAATAATGGTTATTGGGAAGTGTACAGTTGGTTTCAGGGGATTTTTTTTTTGGTTTTGGGGGTGGGGTTGAGGGGAGGGGGCTATGTGGGAGGATCTTCTTTGGAGAAATATTTCATGGGGGAACGGAAATTCAATGAAAAGGGTGCAGGATTTTCTAAAATTACTATAAAAAAAACAATGAAAAAATAAACATGGAAAAGTTTTTTTAGTTGAAAGTAAACAGTAGCATTGAAACTTAAAACGAACAGAGATTATTACACATATGAGGGGTTCTAAAAATACTTTAGCATAAAGAGCAAGGTATTTAGGAGGAGATAAATACCTTGCTCTTTATGCTATAGTATTTTTATTAATTTCAACTATTTTTTCTATGGCCTCTCTGATTCAGGGGTCATTCTTAAAGAATTGGGACAAAACTTACGATTTAGGGTAAAGAACAAGGTATTAACAAGGGTACAAACCTCCTCATATACATAATAAAAATTAAAGAATATAAATGTTTGTTATGTAAGTTAATTCTTAAGTTACGTATATCTTTTACTAATAAAAAAATTTGTTAAAAATTAAAATTTATAGTTGCCTTTTTATGTAACTGAAAAATTGCATGGCAACTAGGCCTCCTTCCCCATCCCTTATTTCTCAAAATCGTCTGATCAAAACTAAGAGAAAGCCATTTAGCCAAAAAAGGAATTAATATTCAAATTTAATTTTAATAATTTATGTGTGGAGAGCCAAAATCAAACATGCATTAATTCAAAAACGTTCAGAAATTACATAAAAAAAACTAGTTTTTTAACTGAAAGTAAGGAGTGACATTAAAACTTAAAATGAACAGAAATTACTCCATATATGAAATGGGTTGTCCCCTCTGCAATCCCTTGCTCTTTACACTGAAGTTCAACTCTTTGCCACAATTCTGCTTTTTAAAACAATTAAAAGCTTTAGTGTAAAGAGCGAGGGATTGCAGAGGGGACAACCCATTTCATATATGGAGTAATTTGTGTTTATTTTAAGTTTTAATGTCACTCCTTACTTTCAGTTAAAAAACTAGTTTTTTTATGTAATATTTGAAAGCATTGAATGGAAAAATCAGTGGTACCACCCTTTTTTTTATTATAGTCTTTCCTTCTGAGCAGTCTTCATGCAATATTACCAGATATATTTACAAAAGTAGTGATCAATATATTTGGAATCAGCTTTAAAAAGACATCAAGTGGTATGCTCATCTTTTAGCTTGTGAATCAACCAAGAAAACTAATATTTACCATAATAATGCAAGTAGTTCTTGTGCTTAGCCTAGTAGTATATTTTAAGTGTAATTATTTGGTTAATATTAAGTATAAGTATAATTGGCTAATAACAAGAAACTACTCATTTAGTATTAGGTCTTACATCTGATGGGAGATCAGATAAAAAAGAAGAAATTCCCCATTTGGTTCACAGTATTACCAATTTGCAAGAATATTTCTTATATTTCTTTAAAAAAATGATGATACAAAAAAAATCCAAATGCTGGGAGGGTATTTTGTTCTTTTTTCATGGGGGGAGAGGAGGGATTACCTCAATATGGACTTATGAGTGAAAAAGGGTCCAATTCTGGTCCGTTTGGCTCTGTTGTTGAAATGGCAACTATTTAAACCCTTACACAAATATGAATTTAGAAGATCAGTTATACTCTGGGGGCCTGTTACCATTGGTGGATCAAGGGGGCAGGGGGAGAACCCTGGCTCTCCCCAATATTTTTTTGCCCCCTCTTTCTCTGTTTTTTTCTACTTTTCACTCTGTTTTTATGGCACTTGGTATTAACCAAGTGACATATAGCAATCACAAATTCTGTCAGTCTTTCTGTCTGTCAGTCCTGGTTTTGCTACTTTAGGCACTTCCAGGTAAGTTAGGACAATGAAATTTGGCAAGCATATCAGGGACGGGACCAGATTAAATTAGAAATAGTTGCTTTCCCAATTTGACCAAGTGGGGGGGGGGCTGTTAATTTGGAAAAAATTGAAGTATTTATAACTTACAAATGGTTGATCAGATCTTAATGAAATTTGATGTTTGGAAGGATAGTGTGTCTCAGAGCTGTTACTTTAAATCCTGACTGGATCTGGTGACATTGAGGGGAGTTTGGGGTGGGGGAACCAAAAATCATGGAAAATGCTTAGATAGGACGGATCAAGATGAAACTTGGTGGGAAAAATAAGCAGAAGTCTTAGATACATGATTTACATAATTGAAATGGATCTGCTCTATTGGGGTGGTGGTGGTTAATTCTTAAAAATTAGAAAAAATGACATATTTTTAACTTATGAAGGAGTGATTGGATCTTCATGAAACTTCATATTTAGAAGGACCTCGTAAGTCAGATCTCTTATTTTAAATCTCAACCAGATCCAGCATCATTGGGGGAGGGGGACCAGAAATCTTAGAAAATACTTAAAGTGGAGAGATCAGGATGAAACTGGATGGGAGGAATAAAAACCTGTCTAAGATACATGACTGACAAAACTGGACCAGATCTGCTCTCTTTGGTGGAGTGGGGGGGGGGGGTAATTTTGAAAATTAAGGTATTTGTAACTTACAAAAAGGGTGACCAGATCTTAATGAAATTTGATATTTAGAAGGAACATGTGCTTTAAAGCTCTAATTTTATCTGACCAGATCCTGTGACATTGGGGGGAGTTGGAGAGGGACACCGGAATTCTTGGAAAATGTGAAATGGGGTATTTTTATCTTACAAATAGGTGGTTGGATTTTAATGAAATTTGATAATTAGAAGGAATTAGTGTCTTGGAGCTCTTATTTAAAATCCCAACCAGATCTTTTGACATTGGGGGGAGTTGGAGGGGGAAATCTTGGAAACACTTGGAGTGGAGGAATTGGGATGAAGCTTGGTGGATAGAATAAGCAAATGTCCTTGATACTTGATTGATGTAACTTTACTGGATTTGCTCTCTTTGGGGGAGCTGGTGGGAGGGGCTCAGTGATTTGGCGAGTTTGGTACTTCTGGACATGCTAGGATGATGAAAATTGGTAGGCGTGTCAGGGAGCTGCACAAATTGACTTGATAAAGTCGTTTTCCCAGATTTGACCATCTGGGGGGACTAAAGGGATAGGAAAAATTAGGTATTTATAACTTACGAGTGGGTGATTGGATCTTAATGAATTTGATATTTAGAAGGACATCATGACTCAGAGCTCTTATTTTAAATCCTGACCAGCATTAAGCCTCTGATGGTCCTTTTAAATCAATCTATTGATTCTTAGAATTTTGTTGGAGCTCATACCATATGAGCTCTTGGCTCTTAGGTCTTCTTGCCTTTTCACAAGTGCCATACGAGCTCTTAGCTCTTATTTTTTTAATTTGTTATTTTGGTCAATCATTGACACCCTTGTCAAATTTGGCCCCCATCAATATTTTGCTTTCAATCCATCTTTGCCTGTGACTTTACTTCTTTACCTGTTATTAAGTATTCATGTATCTCTGGTTATGGTCTCTGCTAGATATATACTTCCAGAAAGTTTCTTTCCTGTCTTAGGCTAGCCATTATATATGGTAAGGTCTTAGGGTATGGGGACATTTTTCTATTGTGTTCTGCAGTTTCACATTTGTATAGGTGTTGGGCTGTGCATTTTTGCAATACCTGCTGCTCTGTTTGTGGAATGATTTTTACATTAAAGTTAGTCAAGTCTTTTTCCAGTGGTAGCCATGGCTTTCAACTTTTCAACAAGCACCTTATGCCTAGTTCTGTCTTCTCTTGACATACGACTGTAGAAACAGATTTCTGACTTCAGCTGGGACGAGTTTTTGATAATGGTATGTTTGATCAGGACTGTAGGTATAAAAATAAGTAGCAGGGAGATCTTTGAATTGATTCACTGGCAATAGGGAGCCCAGGGGAGGTAGACATTTCATGCTATAGAAGTTAGGAAGGGATGGGAGGCCATACTGGGGCTCTAAATTGTTACTAACTTACATGTTGTCTTCTGTAGTAATAGGAATACCATAAGCAGCTAGGTTATTTTTCTGCTGCTCTATGTTTGTTTTGTTACATACTAATTCAGTTAAATTGGTTTGCACTTGGTTGCTGATATCCATTCTTAGGTTGTTTCTTCCTGCCTTTGCTGCATCATAAATAATTTATTTAACTTCAGTGACATTGCACTTTGACTGTATTGTAAGCTCAATTGTTTCTAATTGGCTTTAATTGCTTCTATGTTGCTGTTCAGTCTCTTGGATAATGTACCAATTTGCTGGGATAGACTTGTTTTTAAGGCAAAGATAGCAGTTGCAACAATTTTTGTTACATCATCCATGGTAGCAGTAACTGGATTAGCTTGAAGTGTTTGGTGGGTTAACTTTACATAGGATGCATAACCATTGACAATCTATTTTGGACATAATTTCATTAATTAGGCTGTACTCTAGCTTATAGTGGTTATACATAGGAGATAACACAAAAAATATCAAAAATGTCATCATCTCACAATTTGGTTTTGTTACACCAAACCACAATTTGGTTTGGGTAGCTGCTACTGAAGTGATTATTTATTTTAAAGCAGGAATTTATGAAAAATCAAATCATATATTTTTTTTTTCTAGCCTTCCTCTGTCCAATAAGTAACCTTAACTGATATTAGGTAGGGGCAGATCTGGAGCAAAATATTGTGGAAGGGGTGGGGCAAAATGTAACAAGGGTGCCAATAAGCATTGGGGGGGGGGGGTAATGCAACAAGGGTGCCATTAACTGACTGGGGTGTGAATGCTGGCTAATGTAAGAAGTATCATTGAAGTTCCAACTACCAATGATTAATAATGTATTGCACCTTGGGTTTTAAAGATGGTCTTAAGTGTGATATTACATAAAAAAAAACTAGTTTTGTTTAACTGAAAGTAAGGAGCGACATTAAAACTTAAAATGAACAGAAATTACTCCGTATATGAAATGGGTTCTCCCCTCCGCAATCCTTCGCTCTTTACGCTAAAGCTTTTAATTGTATTAAAAAGCAGAATTGTGGCAAAGAGTCAAACTTTAGCGTAAAAAGCGAGGGATTGTGGAGGGGACAACCCATTTCATGTACGGAGTAATTTCTGTTCATTTTAAGTTTTAATGTCGCTCCTTACTTTCAGTTTAAAAAAAAACTAGCTTTTTTATGTAATTTCTGAACGTTTTTGAATTTGTGCATGTTTGATTTTGGCTCTCCACACATAAATTATTAAAATGAAATTTGCATATTAATTCTTTTTTTGGCTAAATGGCTTTCTCTTAGTTTTGATCAGACGATTTTGAGAAATAAGGGATGGGGAAGGAGGCCTAGTTGCCATGCAATTTTTCGGTTACATAAAAAGGCAACTATAAATTTTAATTTTTAATGAATTTTTCAATTAGTAAAAAATATACGTAACTTAAGAATTATCTTACATAACAAACTTTTATATTCTTTAATTTTTATTATGTATATGAGAGGGTTTGTACCCTCGTTAATACCTCGTTCTTTACACTAAATCGTAAGTTTTGTCCCAATTCTTTAAGAATGACCCCTGAATCAGAAAGGCCGTAGAATAAATAGTTGAAATTACTAAAAATACTATAGCATAAAGAGCAAGGTATTTATCTCCTTCTAAATACCTCGCTCTTTATGCTAAAGTATTTTTAGAGCCCCTCATATGCGTAATAATCTCTGTTCGTTTTAAGTTTCAATGCTACTCTTTACTTTCAATTGAAAAAAACTTTTCCATGTTTATTTTTTCATTGTTTTTTTTTATAGTAATTTTAGAAAATCCTGCGCCCTTTTCATTGAATTTCTGTTCCCCCATGACATATTTCTCCATGGAAAGATCCTCCCATATAGCCCCCTCCCCTCAACCCAACCCCCAAAACCAAAAAAAAAAATCCCCTGAAACCGACTGTACACTTCCCAATAACCATTATTATATGTAAACACTGATCGAAGTTTGTAACTTCCAGCCCCTCCCCCAGGGACTGTGGGGGAGTAAGTCATTCCCAAAGACATAGTTATTATGGTTTTTGACTATGCGGAACAAAATGGCTATCTCAAAATTTTGATCTGTTGACTTTGGAGAAAAAATGAGTGTGGGAGGGGGCCTAGGTGCCCTCCAATTTTTTTGGTCACTTAAAAAGGGCACTAGAACTTTTCATTTCCGTTAGAATGGGCCCTCTCTGCGACATTCTAGGACCACTTGGTCGATACGATGACCCCTGGAAAAAAAAAACAAACAAATAAACATGCACCCGTGATTTGTCTTCTGGCAAAAAATACGAAATTCCACATTTTTGTAGATAGGAGCTCGAAAATTTTACTACAGGGTTCTCTGATACGCCGAATGCGATTGTGTGATTTTCGTTAAGATTCTGTGACTTTTAGGGGGTGTTTCCCCCTATTTTCTAAAATAAGGCAAATTTTCTCAGGCTCGTAACCTTTGATGACGAAGACTAAATTTGATGAAACTTATATATTTAAAATCAGCATGAAAATCTGATTCTTTTGATGTATATTTTAGCATCAAAATTCCGTTTTTTAGAGTTTCGTTTACTGTTGAGCTGGGTTGCTCCTTACTACAGTTCGTTACCACAAACTGTTTGATTTCAGTTCTTAGGAAGGATTCTATTCCTTTCCCCCCTACGATTAGTCAGAAGAACTTGGCCTTCAGAAGCATTTGAAAAAAATGCTCACTAACATACATTGTGATTTCCCTCTGCCCTCTTGATGGTCAAACCTTCTGCAATCCACCTAAAATTTTGTCTGTTGTTATGCTGTACAAGAAAGTTGAAAAATCTATTAATTTCAGATCTTAATTTTTTTTATTTATTTAGGGAGAAACCTTCAGGGGGTGCCTTGGCAGGTGCTACTAAGCTACCAACAGTTCCTGAGACCCTTCTTAAAAGGAGGAAGAAGCTCCAAGAAAGCAAGGCTCTTACAACTAAAAAGGCTATTGAGGTTTGTTTTTACATTAATTTTTGTGATTTGTATCATGTCTTGGAAAATATAACTTTTCTTTGGAAACCAATTAACACAGGAAAACGTTTGCAGTAAAAGTCAAAAATCAACAATTTGTATTTACCCTCCCTCCCCTAACCACCCTATAAAAAAATACTGGTGCCTGGGTAGGTTGTGCTGCTATATTTGCCATATTTGGCTGAGCCAGAAAGTATAGGAAAATGATAAGAAAGGGAAGTCTGCATGCTCAACAGAGCTTATTGCAATTACTTTTATAACTCAATGAATAAGTTTAATTATTGTGCTACAATTATTGAATACAGTTTTAAAATCAAAATAAATATATATATATATATATATATATATATATATATATATATATGTATATATATATATATATATTGCATATGCACAGAACCCTTGAAACTAAGCAAAAGTATTGTTAGCTTATACTACTAGATAAATATTCCAAGAATTTTTCTGCAAAAAGAGGAATTGAGTTCTGAAGTACAATAAGCAAATAATTAACTGAAATTGGCTTTAATAGGTACCTTTGTATACTTTTCAATAATTGGAGCTGGCTATTGAATGCCAAAAAATATAAAATCAATTGCAATAAGCTTATTGCAATTGTTGTCTAGTACTACCAGGCAAAATCAGGGTTTATAATAAAAACAAAGAAAAGGGCCTCTTGAAAAGAGGCCCTTTTCAAGAAAAGATCCATATAGGTTTTAGAAGGTGCTGAATCCCCAGATTATCAACTTTCTGGTCATCCTAGAATTGCTGAATCTACTGAAGTACTATAGAGGGGTAGGCAGCCTGCAAAAATTGTTGTAAGGAGTTTCTATGGTTCGAATTTTCTCCAGAAAAAGATGTAATCCAGAAAAACTGAAGGAAATATGAGCATTACTGAATTAAGCAGTTTGGTTGTTGTTGGACTTGCAGGGAGAGGGTGTTGCTACCCTGCCCTGTTGAATTGAATCAATTTGTATTAGGAAAATGCATTATAAAAGATATAAAAAAACGAACTGGCCAGCCATGACAAAAACAAAGAAATGAATATAAAGATAACAAACGGGTCTTTGGCAAGTAAATGAAATCAAAGAGAACAAAAAATCAAAGGAATATTTTGCTCATATAGGCTACAACGAAGTGTCTTCAGCATAGAAAAAAAAACAACCTAGAAACTAAAGCTAAAAAAAACGAAAAAAAAAATGTAAAACTAAAATAGACTGAAAAGTAAATACACTTGCTTGCATATACCATTGGGAGCTAACTTCATGAAACCAGAAAAGTAATTGAATTAGTTATTTTTCTGGTTTCTTGAAGGTAGCTGCCAATTGTTTTCTATTTTTTGTTCTCTTCTTTTTCATTTACTGGCTATAGACCCGTTTCTCATCTTTATGTTCATTTCTTTGTCTTCGGGAAATGTATTAAAACTGGATGTAAGGAAAATACCTCACAAATAGGCTGTCAAATCCTTTTTTTTCTATAAGTTTATCCAAGGTTTTCAAGTCAGATATAAAAACTTTTAATTGACAAATCAGAGAAAATAAAGCCAATTTTAGTGTAATTTATTTCTCTATCGCAAGAACAACAAGGTTTGGTCATTTTCATTGAGCCATTGCAATTAGTTGTGTAAAACTTTTTGCCATCAAAATATTGTAATAAAGTTGCTTTGGAAATATTAAAACTGAACGACATGTGCTAAAAGTGGCCTTTGTTAGTATTTCCCTATCAGCAATGAAACTAGCTTTCTCCAATTTGTTCGTTACCTGTTGAAAAAAATATGAAAGTTTTATAGTAATTCTGATTTCCAACATTCCTCCTCAAGCTGAAAAAAAAAGATTGAAGTGGTAATCCTGACCTTGAAGAGAAGACTGAATTACCTGTTAGTAGTTTTTGCCTTTCTCTATAGGAAGTTTCAAAGCAAATACGATTTCCAACATTAATCTCGAAATTTTAAGGAATGTCAAAAAAAACTGCTGAATTTTGATGTGACAAATAAGTGTATATAACGATAAAAGAATAACTTGTAAAGACTGGCGGTATCTGATGAACCCTGGATAATAACATTTGTCTAATTTATTTGTTTTATTTTGGCTTTTATATATTATTGACAGTAATTAATTGTCTATTATATTGAGTATACTTTTGTATTAGGTCCTTTATTTTTTTTTTACTTCTTTCCTTTTCTTAGTTAAGATAAGCTGTCTTTTCCCTGTCTATTCTATGGGTGGTGGTCTTTGGCTGTTTTTTTCTTGAAATCTGGGATATTATATAAGAGTGTTTTCATTCAAGTTTATATTTTCTGTAGTATCAACAAAGGTAGCAGTTCTTTTTCTATATTCTCCTTTGCTTTTAAACTTCTCTTTAATTTTTAATGCTATTTCTTGCTTTGTTCTCTGACTTAATTTTTTTTTTCGTTAGATTCTGACAACCATCCTATAATTTAACCATATAAACTTAACGGGATCAGTAGGTGGTTTATGTTACTGAATAAATCGAACCTGTCAATCTTGTCGATTTGAAATATTTCTTGTCTGCTATAGTTTATGGACTGTTATTACACACGGTACTTAAAAATCCAAGTTCTAGTTGCAATTAAAAACACGTCAACAGCTAAAAACACATTAAAATTGCAATCCGAAGCAAATTAAATAGTATCAAGTGATATTTTCACTTGTACTGCCCATTGAATGAATGCGATTTTTTAATAGACTCCATCCTTATATAGTACTTGAGAGCTCGTCGTGCCCGTCGAGTAGAGATCTTCAAAAGAGCCGAAAAATTCGCCAAAGAATACAGAGACAAAGAGCGGGATGAAATCAGACTTAACAGAGAGGCTAAGAAGGAAGGCAACTTCTATGTTCCAGCTGAATCTAAGTTGGCATTTGTTATCCGAATTCGAGGGTATGTTTTTAAGATTTCTTAGAGATTATATTTATTTTCTAGTTGTCAAAAAAGTTTTTTTTTCTAGTTGTCAAAAAGAAAAAAGTATTTTCTAGTTGTCAAATGCAAAAAAGAATGTTTATTTTTAGTAGTAACAGTCACAAAGAGTGTAATCCCAAGTAAAAAGTCTCCTTAGTTTTTTTTTTAATTTTCACCGGAATATTTGACGGCCTTCTGCAGAGAAATGTCAGCCAGAAGTGGAGTCGTGTAATTGGCTATCCTTCGCCACAGGGATGTACTTATGATGAAGTATAACCTTATACTTATGGTGGATAGATTTAACATTTGGCAGAAGTGGTTAAAAAATTTTTTCATGCAACAGTGCCTACATTTGTAAACCAATATGAGGGAGAGTAAGGAAATTCTTTATTACCCTTCTGTGTAGGTACTACATTAGAGCGAGTAGCCTATTTCAGCCCCAAATATATCTATTCTGTGAAATCGTCATGTGACCTAGCAACGTCGAAATAACCATGTCAGGTTATTGTATGGTACATCCATCATCTGTTCATTATTGTATTTTGTAATTCCTAGATGAAAATAATGCAATAAGAAATCAATTTACAGACAGAAATCTTTCGTGTTTGAAACTCAGTGTGAGGGCCAAGTACCGTCCGGCCATCAAATATACTTGGACTCGAGGACAGTTGCTCCTTTTTCAAATGCTCATTTGACCATACAAAGGATCAGTACCACCAGCAGACTAAGCACAAATGAACCCCCATCCCTCCTTCCCCTCTTATCACTTATATTAACAACTGCAAAATATCGAGAGTGAAATTTAAAAACGAGAAATATTTTTTTTTCAAAGAAGGATGCAATTTTTTTCACGTCGTACACAAAAGTCAAGCAATGAGGACTAATTGTAGAATATGCACAAAGAATGATGATGTTAAGGAAAAAGGGGACAAAGGGGATTAATTGGCATGGTAGCGTTTAACTGGAACATGATCATTTGAAGACTTTCGTAAGTGCCTTTTTAACCTCCAACCTTGGGCCAGAACATACGTCCGATAGTCCGATTGAGTGAGAGGCAAATCTGCCATAAGCCCTTATTAGTATTGTATAAAAATGAAGTCAGTTCATTTGTCAATAGATAAGTCTATCATCCGTCCAGGCGTCATTCCTAGGACAGAAGAACTAAGGTAGATAGTCATAGAACCTATAGTTTTCCAAGCGTTTGGTTAATGGGACTTGAGAGGATTATTGTTCAATTCTTGGTTTTAAATGGTAGAAAGAATTTGGCAATAATTTTTTTTAGACAGTCAAAACTTCTGCCTCTATTTCCACGAAATTTTGGCTCGTGCTTTCTAAAGACAACCGTCCTATAAAAAGAAATAATTATAAAATTTTTACTCAGAAGAAAAAGTAGGCATTCCTTTATTTCTTGAAAATAAAGATACGAAACAAAAATAATTTTCATGATCTATTTTTTTAATGAAAACACCAAAAAAGTATTTTGCAAAATTCTTGACAGACACCAACAAAAGAAAGTCAAGAATAAAGACACAAAAAGGAATTGCAAGTTGCAAGAAAATGCTTTGTAAAGACAGCCAAATTTCGTAAAAAGATATTTTGAATGTAGCCTAAATGTGCTGAAGTTATATCGTTGGTAATTATCGACGAAATTTGTATCTATAATAATGAATTTGCACTTACACTTTTATTTAATCGTCTTGTGTTAATGTTATGCGAGCGAATGTTTTTCGAATTTATTCTAGTATTATTATGCGAATTCTATTGTTATTAAATTATATGGTACTTGTGCATTATTCGGTACACACTCGAGAATGTGGATCTACAGCTAAGATAATAACCGATTTTTGGCAGGCAGTATCCGAAAAAAAACAGCTTAGGCTCAGTTGAAATCTACGTTGTAGGTGTATTTTTTATTGAATATTTAATAGATAGAAATAGTATTTTGATTGGGTTAGGTATTTAATATAATGCTTTCTGAGACCACCCTTTCTGAGACCAAAATTTTATAATTTTGTTGCTAAATTATTGTATTTCTACCATATTTTGGTATATTTCATAATGATTAACCAAAATTCATTTCTCAAGTGTGTTCCGAATAATACGCAAGTACGAATTATAGTACCTAAGAAAAGAACCTTGACTGAGACCCCAACAAAGGAAATTTTCGAATAACAACACAAAAAATGCGCAATATTTGGAGTTAATAAAAACAAAACTTTTCAAACATAAAACCTCCTCCCATTACATTTACAGATTTTTTTTTATAGTTCATTCATTGCTATTTTTATGTTTGCAATTTTAGTATTAACCAAGTGGCGCCCAAAGTGAAGAAAACGCTTCAGCTCCTTCGTCTTCGCCAGATTAACAATGGTGTCTTCGTGAAATTGAACAAGGCAACAATGAACATGCTGAGGATTGTCGAGCCATACATCGCTTACGGTTACCCCAATTTGAAATCCGTTAGGGAGCTTATCTACAAGAGAGGTTTTGCCAAGGTTCGACAGAGGCGAATCCCCATTACCAGCAATGATATTGTTGAAAGAAAATTGGGTAGGTGCTCAGTTCGTGCTCATTCAAATTTTTCTTTATCTTACTACTACTTGTGGTACTTGAAAAGAATGGGATGAGAGCATAATATTCCTAAATTGTTTATAGGAAAAGATTTTTTATGTTTTGAATTTATCCCTCCTGAGAATACAAACCAAGCCACCCGAGAATAGCATAGTTGCGGACCTTCCTTTTCTACCCCTATCTTTCCAAAGCTTCGCTCCTTACTTCCTCCTGGGGAGTATTAATTTCGTTTAATTCCTCCCTTGAGACCTGTTCTATCCCTCTCGGGAGCGATCTGCTTTTCTTTTGGCCCAATGTAGATGGCTGAAAGTAACAATCTTTGGCAATCTGTCATCCGTAAAACGTGTCCTGCTCAACTGAACCTTTATTGTTTTTCTGACAAGATTTGATTAGCAGAGCTTGTTTGACATACGGTCATTCAAACTGGTACCTAATACTCCTTAGATAATCCCCAAATTATTATATAATTAGATTATTAAATAATTCATTAGATTTTAGATAATTTGATAAATCTTCTTCTGCCTTTTGAAGCACCCACTTTTCAGACCCATACTCGAGCTTAGCTTCCAATATTTTAATCTTGGTTCTCAGACTTATCCCCTATTCTTCCAAACACCTGACCTTGGTTATTCTACTTCCTAGCACCTGCCACCTTTTACTTAAAACACCGCCCAGATAAGTTATGCTATCTGCTTGATCGATCTTCTCGTTACCCAACGCTGACTCTTCATTCATTCTTAGGCTAAGGGACTTGGTCTTCTTTACACCAATTTTCAAACCTGTTCTTGCATCCTGAGCTCTCAAAACCTCCAATAATGCATTCATTTTGCCAATATTTTTTTCTGAGATATTCTAATCATCTGTAAAATCTAAGTCTAACGAGTTTTACCTCTGCATTTGATTCCGTGCTTTTCCATAACTTTTGATGTGTTCCGAAGGCCAAATTTAATAAAAATAATCCATATCATGCTGTTAATCTCCAGAAAATGAGTAATAAGTTCAGCTCAAACGATTTTAAATCTCCCGATGAAACTTCCTGTATAAGACATGCCAGTATTGAAGGAACTTGTCTTGATCAGTTTAACCAGAGCCGTTTCTAGGGTTGGTGGCTCCCGGGGAAAAATTCTTACAACGCCCAATATAAGACTCAAATATAAGCAAAATAAAGTCGAATCTGAGTAAAAAATTCGATCATAGTGGGCAACCCCACCGCTGCCCCCCCCCCCATTCACGGCGCCCAGGGCAGATAGGCCTGGTAGCCCTCCTTTGAACGTCTCTGAGTGTAAACTTGTTCTTGCTGAGAGTCTTTGCAAGAAAGCTAGCAGGAAGGATTTTATAGTCACACGGCAGTCAATTGCCACATGGAATTTTTTCCCTAGCAGTAGTGAACTGGAATTTCCTATTTCTTACGATTTTCGGTTAGTTTTTTTCGCTAAATTCCATCTGTGCGACTTAAATAACTCGTAAGGGCCTTGCTCATGCTGATATGTCCTCAGAAGAAAACTTGTATGCATGATTGTATATTAAATAACTTTAGTTGGCTATCCGTTACCACAGGAAATATTTTCTCAGCAGCAGCAGTCCAGAGAACACTTAAAATCTGTTAAGCTGTGAACAAGATAACTGCCAGGGCTAGAGCCACATCTTTATGGCTAGGGCTACAGTTATGTCTGTTATTTTACTGTTGTGTTATAAAAAGAAAGAAACTGCTGTTGTGTCGGCTGACTTCACAAGCATTATGCTTAATATGTCAACTATCAGCCTGTAGCAACTGATTCTTTTTTCTTTTCTGTCTTACGTGAGACATAAAGTAAACTCAGACATCAGTGACTGATCGTGGTTGTCGAAGTATATTTTCTTTCTTTTGTTTCCTTTTCTTGTTTTTACTCTGTCTTTTTTTGGGCGTGGCCATTTTTTTTTGTTATAAATAGAATGAAGGAATGCCTCATCTCTGAAGTTTCACGTGATGAGTTGCCTGTTATTGTGAAAATGTGTTGTTTTTTTTTCGTCTGTTACGTCTTGATTGATTAGAAAACCAGCTTGAGCATAATATTATTGATTTCAACACACAAGAGAGTATAGCTCTGAATCATCTTTTGCACACATTTATCTAGGATGGGACAAATCAGAATGGGTTTTGGCGATGTTTGTTCATCTTGGGCTTACTTTCTTTTTTTTTTCTTTTTTTTTTGAAGATCAGAAGTAGTACAGATTCCCATATTTCTGTGAAAAGTGATTTCTCTCAAGCACTATCAAAACGTGGAAGGATGTGGCTGTTCAGGGTAGGGGGAGGATGGGTGTTATGACCAAGATATTGTAAAGGTGATTACATTACTCATTTGCTAGTTTTCATACTGCTATTTTTTTTGGGGGGGGGAATTTTGCCTCGAGCTCCACCAACCCTGGGGAAGGATATTTTCTGTGTACATTGAGTTGGATGTTTTGTCCTGGATGCATAGGACTTTTCGTGGCTCAATGAGGAATCAGCTTTAATAGCTCAAATAGCCTTATTTGCTTCCTTAATTTTAAACGGTACATAAAGTGACTTTGACAATGGTCAGTAAATGTGATTCATGGGTGGGTATATTGTTGGGCATTGTCGAGTAACAAAGTAATTGTTGGGAGCAGCACTGGAGGGATAATATTGTTGCTGTTGATGTGAACCTTGCTTAATTAGGAAAGAAACATAAAACGGCTGTTACCCTGGCTGATTTTTTTTAGCATTGTAAGTTTTCACATGCTTATCGTGCCAAATATCAGCCTATAGCAACTGTTTTCTTTTTGTCTTCTGCCTCATGTGAGACAAGAAGTAGACACGGAAAACGACACATCTGTAAAACTTCCTTATGAGGAGTTGCCAAATATTTGATACGGTGTGTGAGAATTTAACTCGTACTGTGTACTGGCTAGCCTTTTTTTTTTTTTTTTTTTTTTTTTTTTTTTTTTTTTTTTTTTTTTTTTTTTTTTTTTGCTAAGCATAATAGTATGCTAGTAACAACTAGAAAGGCTCATTTATGTTTGATGTTATATTAACTCATATCTCTATGTTACGCGGGGTATTTGTGTGTTATAGCGACCACACTCAAGAAGTGAAGTTAGATTAATCATAATGAAATATTCCAAAATCTGATGAAAATATCGTACTTTCGTAACAAAACTATGGAAGCTACAACAGAGAATTATGGAAAGCAGGCCGCCCAGAGCGTATTATATTAAATACCTAGCCAAATGTATATTAAATATAATTTAATTATAGTATACCTGCATAGTAGTTTGTCTCATTCAAGCTAAGCTGATTGTCCACAAGTGCACATAGAGGAAATGGTTTTACGGAATATCAAAAACAATAGTGTGGTCGCTATACTACACAAGTACCGTTGTGCATTTGCTCATTTTGATGATATTGTAGGATTAGGCATTCCATAAATATTTGCATTAAATTGTCAAAGACATCCAAATAAGGCATTGTTTGGTGCTGGACCCTTCATAGGTCTATTCACACCTGAAAACCGCGATCCATTTATCTTTTGGCTGTTTCGAAGTTTTGAAATTTTTAGGGCAGTGCCATATTTTCGTCAGCGTTGCCTTATTCAAACATCAAAACAAATGAGTAAAATTAATTAGTTAGGTTTAATAACGCTTTTTGTCTGTAAAACTTCGAGCATTAACAATCTGTTTATTCTCAGAGACAACTAGAGCTTCAAAGGAAAGCCATAACTTGTAACATACTGTGTCGTCTTCTTATTTTTAATGTTTTATATTGGTGTTTTTTACATGCTTGTCAAGTTTTTTTCATTATTATCATACAATATTTCATAAGCCGGAATTTTAAGTATTATAGGTTATATTCTTGCTATGCTACGCACCTTCTTATAGCGATCGTTTCTTTCTGTTATATTTTGGGAGCTTCCACTAATGAAGTTAACTGCATAACACACTGAAAAGTCTTTTTTTGCTTTAATTTATTGTTTGCACTTTTTTTTTGGAAATTCTCATCGTTTACATCTTTTCACCAAATTTGCTGTTACGGGTGGGGGATTAATGGTGGAAGATAGAAACAATTTCGACCAAGGGCTGTCCTCTCAGGGGAAACCTTGGTAAAAAATGACAGACATGCATGCACATTTCTTTTTTTTGGTGGGGGGGGGGGAGAGTGTAAGGGAGGACATATGGTTATCGAAACGACAAAAATAATCGAATTAAAAAAAAAAAAACTCGAGCTTTTTGATGAAAAAATCATAGGATTTCGGGGCCTTAGTGTGGCCCCTCTTGCTGTTCACCTGCACATGAATGAGTGATTGTCGCGTACATATTGTATTTGGCTGGTTTTTAAGCATGAAGAGGTAATTATTCTTTTTGTGCTACGCACCTGCCTATAGCAACTGTTTTCATCTGTTATCTTTTGAGTTTCGTCTGAAATCTCAGTAAATGATGTCAACTACATAGATTATTGAAAAAAAAATATTTTTTTCATGTTTCTTACTCTACATAACTGGTAAGTTAAGAGAATACCTGTTCATAGGCAATCCTTTTGTTTATGTAGGTATTTACAAATGAGCAAAGGTGTGCCAACTCAAAAAAATGAGCCAACTAACAAGTCTAGCTAACAAATGAGAGAGCGTCAGACTACTAACCCCGGAGTAGCCACCTGGGTTCAAGTCCTACTATAAGATTTTGTTTCTTTGGAAAAAGTAAAGTATTGAGAACATTTTCCTTTTGGGTGAAAGTTTTTTTTTTCGTGAAGAAAAAAAACTGGACTATTTTACTCGTGCAGATGGATGCAGAATTATGTTAAATGGAAGGGGGAGGGTATTTTCTCTTTTAAAATGAGTATTTACAAAGCTCTATTTTTGATATACCTTTGCATTTTTTCACAACTAGGGGATCGAATTGAAACTTCCAGGGAGAGTTTTGTTGCAGAAAGGGGGGGGGGGGCACGTCACTTCGAATTATCCTCACAAAATCATGCACGGTACTGTTTTTCTTCTTGTGCCTATCGTTGGACAGGCTTTGCTGCTACAAACGTAATGAGGGCCAAGGGTAGGGCCGTATCCAGAAGAGGGGGCTAGGGGTTTAACCCTCTCCTGCTGAAATGTTGGTCAGATTCGTATAAACATAATAAAAATGCATAAAAACAAATTTTAATGTGTTTTTTTTTGTGTCCCCCCCCCGCTGAACGAAGAACCTGGATACGTCCCTGGTCAAGGGTAGGCCGAATCCTTTTCTATGCAACCAGCTCCTTGTTAGTCATCTGCATATGAAGTACGGATTGTTGCGCACATTTTATGTTTAGCAGGTTTGTTATGTATGATAGGCTATGTTGTTTACTTCATTTTGCACCTGCCTTCCCCCTTAGCAACTTATGTTTGAATTTCTTCTGAAACTAAATAAACGAAGTGAACAGCAGAACTTGTTTAGAAGATCCTTTGTTTTTATACTTATTCGTTTTAGCTGTTTCTAAAGTTATTTGAATTATTCTATGGTTTACAATGCCTCCGAGATTTGTAATACATAATTTATATGCGTCACTAACTACTTGATATGAATTTAGTTATTAAAATTTTTTTATTGGTATCGTCTAGGGATTTGTCTTTTGCATATAATTTTACCTTCTGCTTTTAGGTAAAGTCAATATTATTTGCCTAGAAGACTTGGTACATGAAATTTTCACAGTTGGCAGTAACTTTAAATATGCCTCCAACTTCCTTTGGCCATTCAAGGTAAGAATGTTTTCTTATTTAAAATATTACTGATTTGGTTCTTATTTTGTTGTTATATTTCCTTAAATTATTATTTTTGTAAACACAAATTTTTATATTTGTTGCAGAACCGTAGGCCTAACTGACCCCTGCCATTACTTTAGCTTCCAATGTTCTAATATTGGTTTGCCGGCTTATCTTCCTACTCTTCCAAACTTTTTTTTTAATTCTAAAACAAAAAACCTATACGTCGCCTGTTCTACTTTTAAGATCTTGTCTGTATCCGCCATCTTTACTAATAGTGCTACCTAGGTAAGTGAAGCAATCCACTTAATCGATCTTCTTGTTAGCCTACATCACTTCTTCACTTGCACTTATTCCCAATTTAAGCATCTTGTCTTCTTAACAATGATTTTCAAGCCTATTTTTGTGTACTGAACTCTCTTAAAATTAAAATCTCCTAAATCATTCATTTTGCTAGTATTTTCATCTAGGTCACTTAAAACTAGTGGTGTCTAGCCTTATCTTGGAAAATCCTAGTTAATCATTTAATAAATGGATAATTTTTGTTTTTTAATGGCACTAAGTATTTACCTAGTGACATTTAGCGATTGCAAATGTGTCGGGTCTCTCGGCCATGTCTTGTTAGTTTAGGCACTGCCAGATAAGCTAGGACGATGAAATTTGGCAGGCGTATCAGGAACCTGACCATACTAAATTAGAAATAGTCGTTTTCCCGATTCAACCATCTGGGGAGAGTGGGGGACGGTTAATTCAGAAAAATTAGAAAAAATTAGGTATTTTTAACTACGGGTGATTAGATCTTAATGAATTATGATATTCAGAAGGATATTGTGTCTCAGAGCTCTTATTTTAAATCCCGACTTGATCATGTGACATTGGGGGAGTTGGAGGGGTAAACCTAAAATCTTGGAAAACGCTTAGAGTGGAGGGATCGGGATGAAACTTGGTGGGAAAAATAAGCACAAGTCCTAGATACGTGATTGACATAACCGGAACGGATTTGCCCTCTTTGGGGGAGTTGAGGGGTGAGTTAGTTCTGAAAAATTAGAAAAAATGAGGTATTTTTAACTTACAAAGGAATGTTCGGATCTTAATGAAATTTCATATTTAGAAGGACCTCGTAACTCAGATCTCTGATTTTAAATCCAGACCGAATCTAGTGTCATTGGGGGAGTTGGGGGGGGGGGTGGACCGGAAATCTAGGAAAACGCTTAGAGTGGAGAGATCAGGATGAAACTCGGTGGGAAGAATAAGCACAAGTCGTAGATACTTTTGACATAACTAGACTGAATCTGCTCTCTTTGGGGCAGCCGGAGGGGGTTCTAATTCGTAAAAATTCGAAAAGTTGAGTATTTTTAAATTAAGAAGGGGTGATCGTTCGTGAGAAATCTTGGAAAACGCTTAGAGTGGCGAGATCGGGATGAAACCTGGTAGGTAGAATAAGCAAATGTCGTAGATACGCGATTTACGTAAAAGGACTGGATCCGTCCTCTTTTGGGGAGTTGGGGGGGTCCAGTGCTTCGGCGAGTTCGGTGCTTCTGGACGTTCTAGGACGATGAAAATTGGTAGGCATGTCAGGGACCTGCACAAATTGACTTGATAAAGTCGTTTTCCCGGATTCGACCATCTGGGGGGGGGGGCTTAAGGGAGAGTAAAAATTAGAAAAAAGTGAGGTATTTTTAACTTACGAGTGGGTGATTGGATCTTAGTGAATTTTGACATTTAGAAGGACCTTGTGTCTCAGAGCTCTTATTTTAAATACCGACCAGCATTAAACCTCTGATTTTCCTTTTAAATTAATCTATTGATTCTTAATTTTGCTAGAGCTCATGCCATATGAGCTCTTGGCTCTTCTGACCTGGTCACAAGTGCCATATGAGTTCTTATCTCTTATTTATTTACTTTTTTTACTCTAGGAAGAAGACACTTCGCTAAAAAGGTGTAACTGGTGTTTTTGTATGTTTTCTTTTAAACTAGCCTACGCTCTGTTAGCTAACCTAGGCCTAGCTATTTTCTATAGAGTAAGTCTGATAACAAATGAATGCCGACTTACAGAAAATTTCAAATTGATCGCCAATAAACTTGGATCTTTTTATTGAAATTTAGATTTAGAGAATTAGAAGTAATTTTGCTTTTAATGTTTTCAGTTCTACTGAATGACTGGTATTGTTGGTGGCGTTGATAGTTTAAATTTTTTAAATTAGTTCTGTCAACCCACTAAGTACTCAATTTGATGAATAGACTGTTTCATAGCCCCCTCCCCCTCTCATAGAGGTTTGGTTAGGTGCAAAACATGGAAAGCCATAACTATAAGCATATATCATATTTCTAAGCAAATTTGGCTTGGATCCAACCTCCCCTTGTGGATGCGCTTATGTAAATAAAACAGATAGTTTCTGGAATCCCCCTCCCCACCCCCGCCTTAAAAGAAGCAAAACCAGGATATAATCTCCTACATTTCGTCAATTTTAGCTCATTCATCTGAGCATTACCTGCTACCTCTCTTCAGTCTTATGTAGTAGATATTTTGATGATAAGGATTTAAAGACCCTTTCCTTCCCTGTTTTGACTATGAAAGATGGACTATGAACTTACTTGCGTTTTGTTTTTTTGCGTTTACTTGTTGTTTTGACTACGAACTTACTTGCTTACCCTCTATTACAGTTGTCAGTTTATCAGCTTAGCATCTGTCTACCATTTTTTGTAAGCTTAATTAGAGGTGTTCTTAATCAATTTCTATTTACAGTTGAACACACCTACTGGTGGATGGCGTGGGAAGAAAAACCATTTTGTTGATGGAGGTGACTTTGGTAACCGTGAAGAGATGATCAATGAATTGCTAAGGCGCATGGTTTAAACTAGTGCTTCTTTTGTCGGCAAATAAAATCTGTCGCCAAGTAATTTAACTATAAATGATATAGGATTTCTGCTAATGAGACTCCATGACTGGGGTGCTTCGTATAGAAGGAGTTGTTGTAGAAACCTCGGAAAGGGCTTATTCGATTGGGAATTGGAGGGGCTAGTGCCCTTTTTGATATTCGGAAGTGATTGCAGTGTAATCAACCCCCTCCCACGCCCATCATTTCCCCAAAAACATCCAGTCAGAATTTTGAGATGGCCATCTTTTTCAGCGTAGTTGAAAGGTCCAGAAATTATGTATTTGAGGATGATAAGCCCCTCATAGCCCTCTGGACAAGCATTGTAAATTATGCCCTGGGGGTATATAAGACTTATAAAAAGGGTGGTCATATAGGCTTCGGAGGTGGCTTATTGGATTGGTAATCAAAAGTTCTATTGCTCTTTTTAACAGTCGAAAGTGATTGGAGGGCAGTTACCCTCCTCCCACGCGCGTCTTTGCCCAAAACACGTCCAGTTTAAATTTTGAGATAGCCATTTTGTTTAGCGTAGTTGATAGATCCAGAAATTACGTATTTGTGGAATACAAAACCCCCATAGCCCTCAGGTCAAGGGTTGTAAGTTATGCCCTGGGGTTATATAAGGCTTTATAAAAAGGTTGGTCATATAAGCATCGGAGGAGGCTTATTGGATTGGTGATCAGAAGTCTCAGAAGAGAAAAAATTGCTAACTTGGGTCAACTTGAAGAGGTATAAAACTAAATTAAACACTACTATTTGTGTCCAGATTTTTAAAAGGGTGTATGTTGTTAAAAATTGTTGAAAAAGTTTCTCCAGCATACAAAAAGAAGACCAATCTATAAATTCTTAAAGAAGAACAGAAAAGATTCAAAATATTATTTTCTTTTTCTCTGAAAAGACTCTGTCAATATAAAACGAACAGAAATTAAAAAAAATCTTTTTCTATTAAATAAGTTTTCAAAGAAAAGTTAAGAACTTTATTGAACCAATAATCAGCAAAATTAAAATCAAATAATCTACCATGCATTAAACTACCACAAATCAGCATCGATAAATACATGAAACCCAAAACAATAGAAATTACAGTAAATAGCCGAGTCAAACTCAAAACGAGCAGAAATAAAAATGAGTTGTACTCGAAAGCCGTATGCCTTCGCAAGGCCAGAATATAATTTGCACTTTACTGAAAAAAATGAATGTACATTGTCAGTTTAATATACACATGCTGATATTTATTACACAAAATATAAATAATGTTTGGTTTATCAAAGTTAAGTGCAATTTATATTCTGGCCTTGGGAAGGCATAGGGGTTTTGAGCCCTACTCATTTTAATTTCTGTTCGTTTTGGGTTTGACTCGGTTATTTATTATAATCCCTGTTTTGAGTTTCATTTACTTATCGATGCTGATTTGTGGTAGCTTAACGCTTGGTAGATTATTTGATTCTAATTTTGCTCATTTTTTGTATAATGGAGTTCTTTAATTTTATTTGAAAAACTTCTTTTGTAGAAAGTTTTTTTTTTTTAGTTGATCTCGAGATAAAACGTCTTGCGCATACATTTGTATTGGGAAGAGGGAGACGGAGAGATTTGACATTGCGATTGCTCTGAAGAATTCCATAAATTTTCCCGTGTTTGTGCACTTTTGATTAATCTTCCTTCCTCCCCGCCCTGTGGGAAATCCATGTGCAATTATTCCTGTAGGTGATAGAAAAAGGGTTATAAAAAGCTTCTAAGGCAATGTTAGAGCTTAAAACTGTTATTTAAATGCAATTGCTTAGTTTAAAGTTTGAGTTCCTGGGGAACTCAAACTTTTAATCTTGAATCTAGCTCCAAGGATGTTGTGGGTCTTCATGTGAGATCCTAGAAGAGAAGAATGTATAAATGGTTTTACCCGTGTTTATAGTAAATAAAAGATTGGCTGGATCGATACAAGAAAATACAGCATATAGAATTGCTGTAATTGATGTTAAAAGTAAAGATAACTGTCTACTTGCGTCTTGAGTTCCAAAGCTGGAATTTAGGAAGGATAACTACCTTCCGGGAAGTTCTGAAGTTGGTAGACTCCAGGATAAATTTTGATGGAAAATTTTCAGGAACAGTTCATCGTAAAACTGGAAAGTCCGAAATTTGACAATTTAGAAGAGGGATGGAATAATTTTAGGAAAATGGCGTCAACTATATGCATCATTGTTACATTGCCCCCCCCCCAAAATGATCATTCGTGCCCTTGTCACATTGTGCCCATGATTTGTCTCTAGATCTGCCCCAGTTTGAGAACAAGATGAATGTAAGGAAAGTGGAGAAAGCATTAAATTAGGAACTAAGTAGATATCCAGTGGAGGCCATGGACAAAATTGCTCTTCTAGCAAATCTAAGTCTTCCAAAATCTGGAAGATGCACCCATTAGGCATAAATAATAATATAATGTTCTTGCATGTTGAAAAATTTACCTGGAATTGGCCCAGTTAAGGATGGGAACGGGAACTTAACTAGTGATAAAGAAAGTGTTAAAGAGAGAAAGGCAGAACATTTTGAGAATATGCCAATCCATGACAAAGTTAGAGGAAATGAAATAGAAACGAATGAAAAGGCTTGTAAAAATTTGGATAGTGAAGGAAGATTCATTTTTCGAGGAAGAGTTAAAAACATTACTAAAAGGATTGAAAAATATTCAGGGAAGCTTCAATTAAATCCCTTATAAGGAAAGTGATAAGAATGATGGTGGTTACCGGAAGCATTAGCTTGGTTTCTATAAGAAAACAAATTACTTAGTATGATGATACTTTTTGTTAGACCTAGAGATGCTGTAGATAAAATTTTGAAAGAAGAATGATGTGGTTTTAGTAAGGAAAGAGGATGTGTCAACCAAATTTTCACTATTAGATTAATAGTTGAGCAGTGTCTTCCTCCAATCCCTTTGGTCCTCAATTTTATAGATTATGAGCAAGCGTTTGATTCAGCTGATAGAAGAGCTTTATTGAAGGTCCTATTCCTGTATGGCATACCATTCATAATAAATATATTTAAGTGATTCGTGGTGCTGCGGTAGCAAATGGGATTCGTAGCTGGATTGATATCGAATCTGGAGTTAAGCTGGGTTTTGTTCTATTCCCTTTATATGGATCATTTTGATGCACTGTGTCCTAAGGAGTACCACAAAGACTAAGATCTAATCAAATATAAAGGTAAACCTCTCTTAGACGTAGATTATGCTGATGATTTAAGCATAGTAGATGAAAATGCTAGCACACATATATCGGTCCAATAAGAGAGGCACACTTACTCCCGCCGTCGACCTGTGCCTTCTGAGACCTAGAGCTATATTGATTTTCTAAGTAAACCAGCTTTGTCTTTTTTTTATGTAAAACTAGTCTAGCTTTAAATAATTTAAGTAAGATTCTTCCAGGGGGGGTATCCCCCTGGATCTGCCGGCGATATTGCAAGCGACCTGGTCATCTTGCGCTGTCGTCTTTGAAAAATCAAGTTTATCAAGATTAGGACCCTTCCACAGCTCAGTTCGAGTTTGTACTCTGTCCGTTCAGTATGCGATTTAGGAGACGCGATTAAGGAAGTTGGGTTTTCGTTTTGCGTCACGGAATATCTCAATGCTAACCGTAACTCTAAAAGACAAAATTTTGATATCAATAGACACAGAAAAAGAATTGGCTTTTAATGCTGATTCCAAATGCAAAAGATTCATCACGTTTAGTGTTACCCATCTAGAGCTACGAGCCTGAGAAAATTTGCCTAATTTTGAAGGGGAGAGACCCTCAAAAGTCAAGGAATCTTAATGAAAATTGCACCATCAGATTCAGCGTATCAGGTAACTATGCTGTAAAGGCTTCAAACTCTCTTCTTCAAAAATGTAAAGTTGTGATTTTTTTTTTGCCAGAAGAAAGTTCAAGGATGCGTGTTTATTTTTTTATTCATTTATTTGCCCCAAGGGTGATCGTATCGATCCAATGGTCCTAGAATATCGCTAGAGGGCTCATTCAAACGGAAATTAAAATTCTATGCCCCTTTGAAGTCACCGAAATGATTGACCGTCATTTTGGGAATTTAGAAACCATCTACGAGGCTGTAACAGACATTTTGAGGACCATAACAGATTAATACTTCCAACGCTGCAATGAAGAGTGGGAACAACGTCTCCATCGGTGTGTAGTTGCCCATGTGAACCACTTGAAGAGGATAATATTTATGTTGGGATTTCATAAAAACCTTGTTAGGAAAAAAATCAGTCTCATTATTTTTCTACCCCACCTTGTATATTAGGGAAAACCGCACATAGCAAAAATAAGGCGTAAACCAGGCATGTTTATTGTCTTAGTCACCGTTGAACATGGAATCGTAACATCATCGCAAGTGTTGAGGGCTCGTTGCCTCGTCTCTGGCGGATTTTTCCTTACCTTGAGAAATAAAGGTAGATAGTTTTTGAATACTTTTGTCTCTTGTATTCTTCAACATTGAATGTCATCCGTTAGTGAATATCATTCTTTGGCTTCATGGTTGAGCCCAAACTTTGATCCTTCTAGACAATGATTCCTTTCCCTAGACCAAAGGGCTGAATCCGTATCTGACGGACCTATGCCAGTCTCTGGAGCACGGGTTGACCGTACCTTTACAGCTAGGCTTTCTTCGTCAAATCATAACGAAATAGAATTATTACCAAATGGCTGAAGTGAGCATTTTTGTATAGGCACTAATCTTGAATATTTCTCAAGGGTACCTAGCAGGTAAATTGGCGATTTATTTAGAAGGACTCTTATGATCACATCTGCAAAAATCTTGAAGAAGCAAATGGCTTAGAATTTCGGTAACAAAGGACCGATTTTTTTCACGGAGGAGTGGGTTTTCGAAATCCTATCGCTGGATAAGCATGTAAGACCGAGCCTTCTTTTAAATTAATTAAGCCTCAATATATCAAAAGCAAGTATTTATGAGTTCTGCTCAGCCCCTTTCAAGCCTTTATTGTAGAAGCTCACCCGCCACCGCAACCAATATTTTGGAAGGGCACTAATTCTCAAGTTTTGTGAAGTTGTTGGTTATGATATTTTTAAATCAATACATTTTGGAGAAAGATAATATTCTTTTCTCAAATTTTCTCAGAATTTTAAATGCAATCCTATGTATATTTGACTAAGCTGTTATTTTATTTCTTACGGCCTAATTAACCACAGATAATGTCACTATCATTGAAAATCATTTCTTTTTCAGTTTCATCAAACAAAAATTCTATGTTCTATTGATAAATAATTTGAAAGTTGAAAAAAAATTATAAAGGTGATCGCTATACGTTCTTTTAAAGTCTTGAAAATTTATCGATTCTCTCTTAAGGCCCATTCAAAATGAGATTTTAATAATAACGAGACTTAGCAACCGCTAATTTGAGCCAATGAAATTTTTCTTAGAATTTTCTAGTTGGCTAAAAAATCTATGAAAGATTCCGATTGGTTCAAATTAGCATTAGCTAGATTCGGTATTGATGAAATCTAATAGTGAATGGACCTTTAGTGCCCCCTTCAAGCCTTTATTGCAGAAGCTCACCCGCCACCGCAACCAATATTTTGGAAGGGCACTGATGCTCAAGTTTTGTGAAGTTGTTGGTTATGATATTTTTAAATCAATACATTTTGGAGAAAGATAATATTCTTTTCTCAAATTTTCTCAGAATTTTAAATGCAATCCTATCTATATTTGACTAGGCTGTTATTTTATTTCTTACGGCCTAATTAACCACAGATAATGTCACTATCATTGAAAATCGTTTCTTTTTCAGTTTCATCAAACAAATTCTATGTTCTAATGATAAATCATTTTGAAGTTGAAAAAACGATGACGGTGATGTCTATATTTTCTTTTAAAGTCTTGAAAATTTATCGATTCTCTCTTAAGGCCCATTCACAATGAAATTTTAACAATAACGAGACTTAGCTACCGCTAATTTGAGCCAATGAAATTTTTCTTAGAATTTTCTAGTTGGCTAAAAAATCTATGAAAGATTCCGATTGGTTCAAATTAGCGTTAGCTAGATTCGGTATTGATAAAATCTAATAGTGAATAGACCTTTAGTGCCCCTTTCAAGCCCTTATTGCAGAAGCTCACCCGCCACCGCAGCCAATATTTTGGAAGGCCACTAATGCTCAAGTTTTGTGAAGTTGTTGGTTATGATATTTTTAAATCGATACATTTTGGAGAAAGATAATATTCTTTTCTTAAATTTTCTCAGAATTTTAAATGCAATCCTATCTATATTTGATTAAGCTGTTATTTTATTTCTTACGGTCTAATTAACCACAGATAATGTCACTATCATTGAAAATCGTTTTTTTTTTAGTTTTATCAAACAAATTCTATGTTTTATTGATCCAATTTTTTTTTTGCACTTTTTGTGTTTTTCTTTCACCATATATAAAAGTGAAAAGGAGTGAGTAAACGGTGTGGTATTTCCCCTCTGACATTTAAATAGAAGTATTGTCTTAGATGCATTGTTATCTTTAATTATTGCATATTCGTTATCTAGTTGGTTTTATCTCTGTAAAAAGAATAACAGCTATGGTAAGTAAAGAACAAAACTAGTTCCGATTTGCGTTTTGTTGTTGCTTAGTATAAAAAGGTGAGTGCTTACACCAAGTAATCCGTTTCATACTTTATGTTTCTTTTTGATAAAAGTAATGAATTCAAGTCTTTAAAATGGACTTGACCCTTTTGGATTCCATTGTGTCATTTGTTATTTTCAAGTTTTCTTCAGTGTCCTAGCAATATATCATAATGAAAAACTAAGCACAGATAACCAATAGATTACATAGGAGGAAATAAGCACGTTCGCTGGAGGGGGTATTGCTTTGTGGCCCTGGCATTTAGGAAGGGGCACAAATTTGGGACAAAAACTGGGAAAATAGGCAATTTAAAGGAAAAATATAATACCAATAAAAACAAATCGTATTTTTGCGAGGGGGAGGACTTCGAACAACAACCTTAAAGCGCGGCTCCGCTGCGAATAAAAACGAAAACTAGGTAAACAATGTGGAACATACAAGAAAAATTTGAAAATATCCAGATTTTGGGCGCTATAAATCATTGTCTAAGAAATCAAGAATTAAAAAAACAAAAAACGATGCACATTTATCTCCTAAGTGGGCACCCGGTAATAATCCTTTAATTTCAATTGGGATATCTATGAGAATATAAAGTAATAGTTGCCCATGAAATGAGGCATATTTAAAATGTATGCTGAAAAACAAGATTCACAAAAGAAAAAAAAATCTGGAAAAAGGACGGATAGAAAAATTCTTATGAATCGCACCAAGTTCTAACAATCTTCTAGCATATCTGACTAGCACCAAGATTGGACGAAGGGAATCTTTATAGTCCATTTTTTTATAAGTATGTGAGTTAAATCAATATGAGGTAAATCAATTGATTTTAGTTAATCAATTCTCCAACGTAGAACGGGTTTTTCATCTTCCTTTAAAATAACGAACGGCACCCCCTAGAAAATATTGCAGACTTTTACAGCCAAAAAGAAGCAGGATCTATTTCAGAAGTCTCTTAAAAGTTGTCCGGTGTTCGCCCGACATGTCTGTAGGGATGTTGAGGATGTCAACCCCAAAGCCTTTAGAGCAATGGCCATAAGTTGTAATCTGTCCATTGTTTATATAGTATTTGTTATTGGGAAAGAGAGCACGTTTGACCTCTGGTGTTCAAAAAGACCTAGTACATTCAAGCGAAGATTTCAGGGAATTTTGAGGAGAGTCCTGAACTAAATCACAACGTGTTATGTGCATAATGGTTGTCAAAAGGGGAGGAATGACCGAGGATACTAAGTTGGAATTTTGAGGAAATGATGTGGGGGATGATCAGTTCATCAAGGGCATGTTGAGGGGGATGTTGAACTAACTAAAAGGTACTATGTGCATGTTACCACTATTGCTACTGCTACGACTGATACTTGTTGTGAGGTTAAGTGTATTAAGATGAAACTTTCAGGGAACATTTAGGGGGGGGGGGGGTTGAAGCAAATCGAAACACATTGTGTGCATTCAGGCTGCCAAAAGTGTGTATGAGCAATTTCTCACGAATAGTTTCGAGTATTAAGTTGATATTTTCAGGGCGTTTCGAGAGGGACATTGAACTAACTAAAATGCCTTCTGTGCGTACTGCAACTGCTGCTACTTCTGTTACTATTACTGTTATTGCTACAACTACTACTACTGAAGTTAAGGGGTAGGAAGTTGAAACTTCCAGGGGATGTTTAAGGGATCTTGAACTAAATAAAACATGGTCTCTACAAGCAGGTTGTCAAAAGGGGGTATCAGCAGCATCCCAGAACTGTTCTTGGGTATTAAGTTGAAACTTTTAGGACATGTTAAGGGGGATTATGAAAATACAAAATGTGCATACTACTGCAACTACTAACACTACTACTACAACAACCACTGCTACAACTGCTTCTTCTGCTACAACTGCTTCTTCTGCTACGACTGCAACTTTCTACGACTGCTACTAAGGCGTCTACTTCTAGTACTACTGAAGCTAATGGCGTTATAGTGAAACTTTCAGGGAACGTTGAAGATGATAATGAACTAAATTGAAACATGCTGTGTGGATGCAGGTTATTCAAAGGCCGTAACAGCTATATCTCAGGAACAGCTTAGAGCATTAGTGAAAATTTCAGTGCATGTTAAGGGGGATGTTGAACCAACCAGAAAGTACTATATGTGTACTACCCTTACTAATTCTACTACTACTACTAATACAACTATTAAGGCCAAGGGTATTAAGGAGACATTTTCAAAATATGTTGGGGGTATGACAAATTGAATTGAAACACCCGATAGGTATGCAGGGCGTCAAATGGCCGTATCAGCAGTATATAATACACTACGTTCATACTCCTACTACTAGTAATAGTACTACTACTACTGCTGTTACTACTAATATTACCAAGGCTAATGATATTAACTTGAAGCTTTCAGGAACTATTAAGGGGGATGTTGGGCTAGATCAAAACGTATTATGCGCATGCTGGTTACCAACAAGACGCATAGACACATCTCAGAAACGGTTTAAAGTATTAAGTTGAAACTGTCATGGCATGAGGAGGGGATGCTATACTAGACCAAAAAAGCACAATATAAATACCATTACTGCTTACTACTAATGCTACCGCTGCTATTACTAATCCTGATCCTTCTGCTCCTATTATTGCTTACGGTAGGATATAGAGTATAGAGGTATAGCCCTATACCCTAGAACAGGGTATACAGTAGAAACTTTAATTGAAAAAGTATAAATTTTGTTCTGGTCCTCAGAAAGTATGGGGGAAGTTACCCCTACTCTTCTTAATTTCTGCTCGTTTGAGTTCGACTCAGTTATTTATTATAATTTCTGTTCGTTTTGGTTTTCATTTATTGTTGATGTGATTTGTGGTAGTTTTACGCTTGGAAAATTATTTGACTTGATTTCAGCTCCTTTTTGATTTAATGTAGCTCTTTACTTTTATTTGAAAAACTTGTTTTGTGGAAAAGTTTTTTTTTAGATTAATCAGGGGATAACAATGCAACGCCTCTTTCGTAGAAAACCTGGCTCATTATGAGCAATTCCACAAATATACTAAATCATTTGCTAATCCCTTTTCCTGGATATTTCTTTTTTTATCCGCCTAGTTATTTAAAGTGTCTAAGCTGACACGTCACGTGTCTTATCTATGGTTTTATCGTATTTATTCAAGAAATAAACTATGGAATTGTTTCGGATAGGCAGTTTCTAGAGCTTTGGAACCTAATAATTGTATTTTTCCTATTTGGATTTTTTTAAACTTAGAAAGTAATTCACTGTAACTAAATTCTAAGCCGGTGGCAATAGGATTTTTTCATTTAAAAATTTCTGCAGAAGTTGCCATAATTTTAGTGTTGTCAATTCAAAAAAATGTAGAGGTGGGAGGGCTAAAATGTTTTCCCGAATCTAGGGGAGGGGGCAATTTTATTTTTGGAAATATTTCCATGAAAACACAAAAAAAAACATTTTACACTAAAATTCATGAAAACGATATTTTTCAAAATCTGGGGGGGGGGGAGAGAACAAATCTGTGAGGAGCAAATGCATCCAATGGCCCTCCTCCCAATTAGTACCCCTGTATGATTTGCCATGCGCTCAAACCTGAGCTGAATTGTTACTTTTATCAGTCCTCAGACGAGTGCTCCTTAAGCTGTTTTGTTTCTGCAGAACTCTTAAAGATTGTTGAAAATTTTGCGGTACAACATACCACAAAAAAAATAACAATATTACGCCGCTAAAATAGCGACTGAGGAACAAATGTGTTATAAATTACCATAAAGTGACGTGAAAGAGTTGCATAACAAAAAGCGTTTTTATTTGCTTCAATATGCTGCAATTTCAACTGCCACAGGTTTAACGAAATTATGAGCCCGAGGCTGTTTAGTAATGATAAGCTTGTATGCCTGGACGAATATGAAATAATTGTTAAAATTATTTATAATTGAAAACAAGTTTGGTTAAATAGGAAGATGAGTCTGTGAACCAAGATTAGAGCATTGGAAGCTGCAAAAATGACATTGGTCAAGAATGGTTTTGAAACGTGGATGCTTTAAACGACGGAGGAGGTTTTGATAGATATTTTCCAGAGGAGTTGTCTGTTGATTCTTTTGGGCCGTCTGACTGAATTTATTTCAAACAACAAGCCGTCCAGAAAATGTCGTTCTATCCTGCTTTATAAGGCTATATGGAGAGAAAAGTTGAGATGGCTAGGACACGCTCTAGGGATGAAGGATGTAAAATTGCCAAAATTTATCCTTTTTGGTCAATCCTCTAGAACTAAACGAAAAGCAATCGTCCCCAAATGGTAGAGGAAGAGGTCGTAGGAAAGGATTTAAAGGGAGCTGTTACTTCTTGGGCGGGTGTAAATGGCTAGGCTGTGAATATATTGGAGCAAGAGGAGGAGCACGCACAGCTGTGTTGGCTTCAGGGGTCTTGGTGCTGTAGTGAGTTGTTAGTAGTAGCAGTAATATGAAATAGCATTTCGTCATGTCTGTCGCCAATTATCTAATTAGAACTTTGAATAAAGTTGAATACCAATCTCACCCAAGCATGAATTAAAACTCTATAGAGTATTGGGATTCGGGATTTCAGGATCCCTGAAAATGTAGTCTAGAATCCACGTTATGCATAATATACCACAGCGCAAAGTTAGCTCTGCGCTGTGAGGCTAATGGGATTTCAAGATCTATGTCAGACTTTTTATCCTCCAGAGGCCTACCAACACCTTTTTTTGTGTCACAGGGATGAGTGTTGGATCACCTATTATTTCTTGTATTCATTAATGATCTAAATGGATGCCTCAAACAGCTGTCAACGCCAAGGTACAATGATGGCCCGGTGCGAGCAATACTTCCAAGTTTTTCTGATGATACTCAGTTTAAAATCGCAGCGAAAATAGATGCGGATTTGAAAAATGACATGAAACAAGGAGTGGAGATAATCGAGTGGTGAATGCGAGTGGACAAACTACTTGTTAATCAGAAGAAAGCAATGTTCATGTTATATGGGAGAAATGCAAATTACTATCCATGGATTCAAGAAATTGAGTTAAAAAATGGACGTATAAAACGGAAAAGCATTGTAAAGTATCTTTATGTCATGGTAGATAAATGTCTAACTTTTAAAGATCATATTACATTTATAATTACTAAATTAGCCAAAAATGTTGGAACTCTGAGGAAGCTGAAAATTTTTTCTCCAAAAAGGTTATTAGAATGTTAGATCTTTCTCTTATTCATCCCTCTTTGTTGTACTGTGTTACAGTTTGGTCGTCGACATTCACTAGCCTTTTATATCCGCTCCGTATGTTACAAAATAAAGCAGTATGAGTTTTGATCAATGACTTCTCCCAGAGATCGGTAAGATTAAATTGGTCCTGAAGTCTGAAATAGGCTTCCGACGGAAGTAAAAGGTAAGAAGGCCCTTGATGAATTCCGTTCCTCTTTGCGATGTATTTGTTTTGACCAGTATTTTATACATGAATTGAGTGACTGATTTGGGAGTGAGTATATGCTTGTGAGCGTTAAAAAAGAAATTGATTCGTGTGCTGATTGAGGTGAGTGTCGGCACGTGAAAGGAAGCATCATGAATCATAGAGCATGAGTGAGGGATTCCTTTAAGCTCCCTGTAAAAATGTATTATCTTTGGAACTGTTTAATTGTTTTGTAGGGGTATGGCAGGGGAAGAGGGGTCAGAGAGTTTTTTTCTGAGGAACTGTATTAGTGTATTAGTTGCAGAAGTGGCCCTTTTTTGGGTCGTCCCAAATACGCTAATATGCGTCGGGAACTATTTTGATATTGCTAGTATTATACAGTTTTGTTTCTTTAGTATTATATGGACGTTTCTATCTTTTTTGTGAGCCATTTGTTAATAAATAAATAAAAAACTGCACTAAACCTAATGTTGGCCAATTTGATACGTATTACTCTTCAGTATTATTTTACTCCTGATATACGATTCACGAATAAACTCATGGTTTAACTTAACTATTAATTAACTAATTAACTAATTAATTAACTAATTATTAATTAAAATTAATTAATTAAAATTAATTATTAAATTAAATTATTAATAATTAATATTAATTTATATTTAATATATTTAATTATATTAATTATATTAATTATATGTATATTAATTATATTAATTATATTAATTAATATATTTAATTAATATAATTAAATATAATTAATTATTAAAATTAAAAATAATTAATTAAAATTAATTAACTAATGGCAAAACAAGATTGTGAGAGGTCTCTCATTCGAAAACATCTGGAGAAGAACTTCTAAGTCAAAAAATTCTAAGTCGGAAAATCGAATCCAAAATTATTGGTTTTAATGAAATCCGCGTTAAAATTGAAGAGACAATGTCGGAGGCCTTCCTTTCATAAAATTCAGATCTACTCATGAATTGACTTAAAGTCATGGCACAATTGAATCCAAAACGCTTGTTGAATTCATAATTGAATTCGAAATTTTAAGTTTAACAGCTTATTTTACTCTATGTTATAACTACTGGATCCATAATTTCACCCACAGTTAGAAAAAATGGAAACGTTGGGCTTGATACCTCTGCTCTGGGGCTCTTGGGCACTTTTGAATTCAATGTCGTAGGCCTCGACCGAGTCCGTTGGGTTTTTTGAATTGAAAATTTCCCACAATTCAAAAACCTCTTTCCGATTCAAAAATCAACGGACTCGGTCGAGGACTTCGGCTTCGACCTCGATAATGTGATGAAATTCACATAATTATCAAAAATCACCCCACAATCATTACCAAAACAGAACAACAGTGGAATGCTGGGTCCTTGGATTGCCTTATAAGGAGAACTATGTCTAGCAAAAGCTATAATACTTTATTGCTTACGACTTTAAAAGCTATGGAGTTGAACCGCTTGCCGAATTCGCTATGTAAAATATAGAATCCCAGTTTATGTAATTTTATCACCATCATATATTTCATTTAGTTCTAGTTTAGTAAGTTCAGTCTGTTCATCTCGATAAATTGGACAGGGAATTAGCTGCAGATATTCAAGATTGCTTTCTGATGCTTTTTTCAAGTGCTACTTATTGGTCTAACCCCTTTAACCTGGTGGACTGTATGGATTAGACCAACGTGTTTTTTTATTTGGTTTTCAGGATGCTTTCAGATTTTTGTTTGTCTTTTTGTTTTATTTACATAAGAAAGTTTAAAGATTGAAATTGGAATTTGAGGTTTAAAGGGTGTGGCTGTAATTTCTAAGGCATAAGAAAGCCTTTTGGTGCTCGAAAAAAAGAGGAAGTGTTTCCCTCGTGTCTCCTGAAACTTTTGTATTTTTATGGTTCCCTCGCTGCCTCCTTTGCTTTTCACACAGGTCACCATTTGTTGTTTTTTATATATTTGAATTTGAGTTCTCTGAATATAACCCCCTCTCCCAACAGAAAATGAAAGCTCACGTGTGCCTGTCTATGACTTGTGTTACAAATCATACAAATCAAAACGCCTGTCGATGCGTTTTGTGTTACCGCATGCGGAGCCTTTAGTTCTAAAGTTACAAGCAATCATTTTTTCAGAACTGTATGAAGTTGAAGAAGTGAGAGTGATTTTTGTGGAGCAGAAGTCGAAGCCGACACTGCACCATTTAGGGGAAGGCTACTATAATACTGTTCAACTGCATATAGTTCTGAGGACGGAGGAAGCGATGTTTTTTCCATAGCTGAACAGGAAACTGATTTTTGTAGAACTGAAAGCAAGGCAGATTTCAGTTTCTCCACTAGCATTCACGCTCAGCGAAAGGGTGCCTCAACAATATAATATTTTTCAGCCCTCTATGAAGCTGGAGAAGTAAGAGTCTTCTTCTTCTTCTTCCTCTTTGGATTATAATGGAGCCACTTTCGAATAATCTCATCACCGGAACCCATTTCTGGACCTTGGAATACATTCCTGTGTAAGTGAGAGTGATTTTTGCGGAACAGAAAACGATACCGGCTCCACTTTCCCTTAGTATTAGTGCTCTACGGGAGGCTACCTGACTTATCTAGACTTTGAAAGTCAATCCATGCTGGTAGTAGTAAGTTTTCTTGGCTGGGCGTATTTAACGCCAAAGTCAATTTGCTGCAATCATAGTTTTAAACAAGCTGTTTTGGCTTGTCACGAACATACTAGTTCAATCATTGGTACAATTTATGAGTTAGATGTTCAATTTATTTAGATGTTTAATGTTATATTTATTCATTTGTTTTTCCCATAATGCATAAAGCTTTCGCTTGTCGCAGTGACTTCATATGGTTGGTAAAATTCATAAATCTGTCAGCAATTTGAAAACCTGGAAGATCAATCAAACAGCATTGTATGTTGCATTGCAGGGCTTTTCAATGGAACAGGATTGTCAACAACTAAGAGCTGGACAACTCTCTTATAGTAGTCTATTAGGATCCTACTCTAACTGTAATATGGTATTTTGAAAAATGAGCCATATAGTAACAAAAAAGGTACAGATATACTAAAGGAAACTGACCCATTTCTGTGGATGCTTGAATTGTGTAGGCTTATCTTAGATTTGGTGAGACTTTGAAGAAACTAACTTTCAGATGGGAGGGGGGGGGGCAAAATGGATTCTAAGAGGGGTAATTGCACCCTTTTCTCACGCCACTTGAATTTTGCCACTTCAAATTACGCCACTGAACTTACGTTAAATACTCTCAGCTAACTAATGATGAGTGTAAGCTTCCACTGAATACAAGACATGAATAGACACTTTCGAAAAGGTGATAAAGGTATGTTATCTGTTTTCATGAGGAATTGTCTATGGATATTCGTCTGACTGACCTGACATCAAACAAAAACCTTACCGAAAATTGTGGTCCTATCTAACTTGCTAGTGATTTCCAACGTGAGGTGCAGGCCCAACCGATGGGGCGTGGTAATATTTTGTGGGTCATGGAAAGGACATACACCCTTCAACTGACTATATTTTAGACTAGGGCTATAATTTAGGAGATACTAAGATGTGTAGGCCATGTTTAACAGGTAATGGATTGTCAACGATTGTGCTTTTGGCCATCTATCTAGGGCCAAACAAACAGCAAGTCGTCTCCGAACGAAGTAGGAAGAGGCCGTAAAACAGGACTTCAAGGAAGATAGAAATTCGTGGCAGGAGGTAAGGCATGAAACTTATGGTATATTAGGGTGAAGAAAGTGGGTGTACAGTGTGTTGGTCTCAGGTGGTTTGATACTGTAGTAAGTAGCAGCAGCTGCAACTTGTCATTTTAATCAGTTAGAATCATTGGGATTGCCACCAAACGGAATGCAGAAAGTATCAGTAAGTCGGACAAAGATGTATAAAGTGATCTAAAGCGGCCTTAAAAACGTCCATTTAGTTTTCATTATTTTGTGAGCTATGGGTCTTTGTTAAACCTCATGTCCATCTGCATCTGTATACTCACGGTAAACATATAGCTCTCCATTATTTAACAGTTATTTCTAATGAATACTATAAATATACAGCCTATAAAGAAAATGCTAAATATGATTAAGTTTAAATCACTAACGACAAACCGTTGTCGATAGTGATTTAAACTTAGTAATTGGATGTTATGGGATGCATAAACTCCATCCATATATTTACCCCACCCCTCCCCTTTTTAAGCTGATCTGTCATGAAAGATTGAATTCCAAAATTTACAATACACAATATCAGATTAAATTCTGAAATAAGAGCGTGAACTTATGTTTATTATTCTTTTTTTTATGTTCGAAGATATAAACTTCAGCCATTATGAACAATTAATAGAAATAGTTATTTAAATGAGATGAGCCTATAAGCCGTATAAAGTATAAGCAACTCTATAAAACAAGATCAATAAACCTGTAAGAAATCAAAACGGTACATGCACCCACCGACCCGCACGCTAGCATTTATTTAAGGGAACGTATATAATTCTACAAATGAACTAGTGGGGACATACTCACTAAAGGAATATTTATTACTTTCTAAATCTGGTTAAACTTAAAAAATGTTATATGTAGCCTCTTCTTTTGGAGCGATTCTATGTTATCCCTTGCATTAAAAGTTTACTTTCTTTATTACTTTCTAAATCTGGTTAAACTTAAAAAATGTTATATGTAGCCTCTTCTTTTGGAGCGATTCTATGTTATCCCTTGCATTAAAAGTTTCTGATCTTGAGCCTGTTCCAGACTCAACAAGAAGTTAATAATATTTAATAAAAAATTAAATTTATCTTTCCAGGTGACAGCAAATTAACAGCTGGAGCGATTAAAAATGCACTTTTCATTAAATTTCGTATTAAATTTCTGCAAATATTGTTAACTAGCAGCCCTAGTGCATTAACTTCTGCATAATCATCATCAAATAGGGAAAAATAAAGGCGAAAAAACGATTGAATGAAAATTAATAAGCAATAAGGTATCGAAACTCATATTCTTTTCAAATTTTACTCGTTACTCATTATAATTACTTATATCTTAAATATAATGCGCATTGAGGCATTAGTTAATAAACCGTTCCAGGTTCGTAGTCAATTCACAATAAATTTGAGTTAAATTATGATTTTCACCTGGAACACACTCTTATTCTTATTTTACTTATTTTTTCAGTTCGGATGATTCTCATAGGCGAATGTGGTTCAACAAAAAGTGAATGGTCAGTTATTAATTCCGACGAGTCCTACAGATTGACTACATGTGGTATAAACCCAGTTCTGCAGGATACTGAAGAAATTATCGATACTATTCAAGTCGTAAAAAATTTCTTTGAATCCCGCAAAATCCGGCCTAACCACGTATTTTTCTATGGTGCAGGTTGCGGTCTGAAAGATTACAAGGCCAAGGTGAGATTCGCGTTGGAGTCAGAACTATCAGCAGATCATATTGAAGTAGAGAGCGATCTGTTAGGAGCTGCAAGAGGTTTATTTGGGAAAGAAGAGGGTATTGCTTGTATTATTGGTACTGGATCTAACTCCTGTCATTTCCGCGAGGGAAAAATTCAGGAAAGTATTCCTCCTTTAGGAATTTTTCTTGGGGACGAAGGAAGTGGAGGAAACCTTGGAAAAACAGTGATTAAGAAGTACCTTCGTAGGCAACTACCGGAAGAAGTATCTAATAAGTTGTGCAAAGCCTTTCCGGAGATTTCTACTGCTGAAGTACTTAGAAAAGTGTACAGGTAAGAAATCCAATTTCTAATAGTGGTGAGTTTGCAGAGTTCCGTAGATAGGCCTAAACTGAAATAATTATGACTAGAATAGCAGAAATTTTTATTATAAAAATAAATTAGGTGAATTTATAAAATGACCTATCTCAGCTTTGCTTCCGGTAAGGAATTCTTGACGCAATATTGACAGCCAATTTTTATTGTAATCAAACTAACAAATTTTAGTTATTTAAGTGTAAACCTAATAACGGTCAGTTTAAAATAGTGTAAAACAAGCCTAAAACATTTTTTTGTTTAACTATTTGTTTTGTAAAATATTAAAATCAATTACTGTTATAGTCAATTCCTCCTTTGGCAGTTGTACAAAATAATAACATGTTGTAAAATATCGAGGCTAATAAATGCCATTTGTGTTTAATGTCTAAATATATGTCCGAATCAAACTTGTAATGAATGCAGATAGTAGAACACATCTAGCAACCAAAAATTTAAATATTCATCTTAATTTTAATTAAAATTTCTACTGCTTCTATAGCAGGTGCCTACATGGCATTTTTCATGGAATGAGAGGGTGGGGGTTAAGCTTCTAAAGACTTTAAATTACCAGTGAATTTACCCAGGTTAGGTAACATTATCCCTATTCCTACTAACCTAGGCAATAAAATCTCCTAAAACATACTTTATTTTCACCTGGGATCCTGTCTATTTGTTCCTGTAGCTGTAAGTAAAGTTCGTCTGCGTCGCTACTATCTCCGTCAGTCGGTTCTCAGGGGCATATTCTGTTATGACTGATACCTTGCACTTTTTAGTCGTAAAATGAGCAACTAAAATCTTAATATAAATTTCTTCCCAAACTAAGCAAAACATAAAAGCTTCCTTATTTATCATGTGTCCTATTCCTTCCTTATGCGCACCATCCTTCCTATCGAGAAGAAAAAAATTCTAACTAGAATTGAAAGTCTTATCTTATTCACTTCATAAGAGTTCAGCAAAGACTGGCAAAAAAAGGTTATTCACTAATACGACACATGAGGAGTTATTTTGGGTATAAGATACTAGGCTCCTGCCAACATGTTTAAGTCGTTAGAATGATATTAGCAGCACAGCTTGTCCAACAATAGGCATTAAAAATATTCTTGTCTGGATTGGAGAAATAGCATTTTACCTCCCCCTCCCCTCATCAATAATTTAAATAGCTTTGTTTCTAGTAATCGATCAATGTACTTAGTAAAGTAAGTTTTTATTTCCCTTAATCCTTAGCCCTACCCCTAAAAAACCTAAAAGTTTCAGTGTGATCCCTCAATCGTGAGACAAAAGAAGGTAGGCTTACCGAAACCACAGCTACAATCTGTCACTATTCCAATGAAACATATTATGAAACATATCCGCTTTGTTCAATGACTTCAGGTATCCAAAATATGTTTTTTTTTAGAGATAAGAGCTACTGATTTAACCAATTATAAGTAGATTAGCAAATAGCCTATTTGTAATATTCACATCAAACAACCAAGTACAGCATTATTTGGAGGAAAAGACATGCTTAAGGTGGCTTTTGACACCTTGATCTTAAACATTAAGGTGGTCAGAATTCATGAATTTTTGAAAAATAAAACCTCCTAGGCTGAAGTGGCCCTAATTATAAATTTCCTTTAGGAACCAATTAGCCCACCAGCCAGCGACCGATATTTTTATAGTAGATGGATAAAATTGTTAAATAATACTTTAACCTCTGCAATATAAATTCAAATTTATTGTGCAAGAAGTTGAGTGCGTCATTTTAGCGTGTTAGTATATGTTATTAGTATTTACAAAAGTATCATAATTCATTGATTAAATTTTAGTGAAAAATTTCCAAATCGTTACCTGGCGTCTTTCGTTCCATTCATTAAGGCAAATATAGATGATCCACTCCTGGCGAAGATAGTCGAAGAGAACTTTGAGGAATTTTTTGGGAACATTATTGATTTATATTCAGTTGCCAAAGGGCTTCCCCTCCGCTTTGTAGGCTCAGTAGCAGCGGAATTTGAGAAGGAACTAAGAAAAGTTGGAGAGAAAAAAGGTTATAGAATTGATTTCATTAACAGAACACCAATCAAGGGACTTGAGGAATTTCACAGAAGGTAAAACCGACTTTGTTATGTTTTTTTCTGTTTTCAAAATGTATTCCGTTTATTTTGCCCTAATTTTGTGCATTACTTGGAATGACAGCTATTTCCATCAGTGAGACCAGAGGTAGCATTTACCAAAATTTAGGGGGAAAGGAAGTCTTATATTTGTTTAATGAATATTGGGAAAAAATGCGTCTTTCAAAATCTAAGAGGGAGTGGGAATTTAGTTTTTTTTCACAATTTTTTTAATACAAATATCGTTAAACAGTGTTTTCAAATCTACTGGATGATGGGAAATTGCCCCCTGTCCCCCAAATGGTGCCCCTGAATGATATTAAACTTTTTTTTAATTTATAGAGTTTACTTTTACACAGCTTACCGAATACATAAGGAGTCTGCGTCCAGATACCCCTCTGTAAATCTCAGTAGCTTTGCTATATTGACCACAATTTTCAGTATCTTTCATATGCTTCATCTGTTCTTTATTTTTTTCAGCTCTATTCCCTCCACAGCATCAATAACTTACGTCAAAAATGCATCAATTTAATCATAAGGCATAACCAGCTTAAAAAAATCATTATTAGAAGTAATTAGGGTTTAAAAAAAGTCGCAAAAATTAAAGCCCAATTTGCAACTACTGCTAGTACGGCTAACAACCCACATCAGCCCCAAGCCACCCCAGGCCAATGTAGCTGCGCGCGGTCCTCTTCAGTCCCAATGGCATTTTTGACTTATGTCAAAAACGCATCAATTCAAGCATGAGGTATAATTAGCTACCAAAAAAATTATTGTTGGAAGTAAGTAGGGTTTAAAAAAGTCGTAAAGTTTACAATTGGATTTAGCAACTACTGCCACTAAGACTAACAACTCACATCAGCACCAAGCCAGCCTAGGCCAGCATGCTCCTCTTCCACCCAACGTGCTCAAAGTTGCAGTCTTTACCCCTCCTATGTAATATCAGTTTTCTTCAATTTTTTGTTGTGATCCCTTTCCACTCCATTTCGGTGTGACCTGATTTTTGTTTGACCTTAGACAGATGGCTAAAATAACGATCTGTAGTGATGTGTCACCTTTCATCCGCGACTTATACTCCTAAATTTTCTTTTATAATAGTCATAGAAAGCGGGATAGAATCTTTTTTTCGTGCAACTTACTGTTTGATATACAGTTAGTTCAACGAGCATCCATATCATTAAGTGAGATGAAACAGATCATCTACGAAATGAAAAGTAATGCCTCTGGCAGTGATTTTATATCGTTAAGAGTGGTTAAATTTATTCTGCCTCTAATCCATAAGCCATTTTTGTCCCTAATTAATTTTGCATTAAAAGAGGGTTTCTTCCCGTCTTGTTTTAAAGTAGCTCGTCTGACTCCTGTTCATAAGGGTGGTGATACAAATAATTTAGGAAATTATAGGCCGATTTCTATTCTTCCTGTGCTATCACGTGTTTAAGAGAAGTGCTTTTGCAAATTTCAGTGCTCTTTATGCAAATTCAGAGCGTCTTAATGTGTTAAATCCTACCCAATTCAGATTTTGGCATGGTTACATAACAGAACAAGCGGTCGTCTATGTGAGCAACGCAGTCAATCAAGCACTGAATGAAGGCTACAGGGCTATATCAATATTTTAGACGTAATTGAAGGCTTCGACACAGTAGATCATGACTCTTTCCTTCTAAAGTTTAAGGTTTATGGCATAAGAGGTCCTGGGCTTAACTTTCTAAGTGTATTCTTTGGCAGAACGGCTACAGTATGTTCAGGTTAACTCAAAGCGTTCATTAAGTTTTCCTATTACATGTGGAGTTCCACAGGGCTCTGTTGTTGGACTGCTATTATTCTTAATTTTTGTAAATGACCTAAGTCAAACCATTATTAATATCAGAAACAATTTCAGTGTGTTATTCCATGATCCACAAGAGATAATAGTACCGATGTTTGTTGATGACACGTCGCTTGTTTGGCTCGCAAAAACTGAGAAGGGATTACTTGAGTTACGTAAAAAATCGTTAGACAGAGTTTCAACTTGGATGCACGTAAATGAACTACAAGTTCACCCGACTAAGAGTAGTTTTATTATATTGCCGTCAACAGCTACATATTACCCATGGATTTTTCGATTAAAACACAGATATAGTGAGATTAAAAGGAAGTCTTGTGTCAAGTATTTATGTATTACACTTGATGATACTTTGTCGTTTAGGAAACATGTTAGGAACATGTCAGTGATTTTATGACGGTACATTGGAAACCTTAGAAACTCGCACACTTTGTCCAGCATCACATTTTAAGGTTGCTGTACTTCTCTATAATACATCCGTATATTTTGTATTGTTTTTTCGGCATGGTCAGGGTCATTTCTGTTTAAGTTCTCCAAATAATACAATCCGTTTACTCTGCAAGAAATCTAACAGTGATTCGGTGAGATTGGAATATGGAAGACAAAAAACTTTACCACCTGCTGGCCTACTGGATTTTTATCACCAGCTATTTATGTTCAAGTATAATAATAATAATTTACCTTTATGCTTCTCAGGCATGTCCCAGATTAGGTCGGATTGCCACAATTATAATACTCGAACAAGCAAGGCGCTGTCTGCTCCACTTGCAACCTCTAGGCTGCAATGTCTAAGTTCTCCTTTATATATCGAGGAGTAAAATTATGGAATAGTAATGGTAAGAAAATTAATGACATAATAAGCTTTGAAAAATTTAGAAATATAGCTAGGGAAAAAAATATTCTAATTACGAGTTTTAAGTTATTATTTGTCATTTTTATTTGTATTTTATATTTAAATTTATGAATTATTAATAATATGATAATTTATGATACAAAAGGGTTTGAAAAATTTAGAAATGAAGTCAAGGAAAAAATGTATCCTATTAATGACTCCTAAAAAAGGCATTATTCGTCATTTTCTCTTCTTCTTCTTCTCTTGTTGTTTGAGGTGTGTGAAAGAGTATAGTGGATTATTTGGATAGTTTTTTCTTTTTTTTTGTCGTTACAGTGACTCCAGCAGCTCAGCAAGGAATAATGTATTTTTATTTATACTCACTATATATATATATATATATATATATATATATATATATATATATATATATATATATATATATATATATATATATATATATATATATATGTTGTATGTATATATATATATTTTGGTATATTTAATTTGTGCTTATAACTTGTACTAAAATTTTTTCTTTGTTTCTTGTATTCCTGGCACGCCCTTAGGACAACTTGCCTTTGCAAGTTCATGGGCAGGCTAGTATATTTAGTTCAATGACTTTGTTTTTCATGAATTATATATATATATATATATATATATATATATATATATATATATATATATATATATATATATATATATATATATATATATATGTATGTATGTATTTTGCCAAGTACTATTTTATTAATAAACTTAACTAACCAAATTCTGAAAACGAAAAAGAATTCCTTAGGAAAATACTTGACAAATCTTTGGCATTTTGCGAAAATGGCTTAAGTTCATTTTTTTCGAAAATGAGTTAAAATGGGCTTATTATTAATTGTGACACAGCTATAAATTTTTCCAAAAGGGCGTAAAAAAGATTGTAAGTCTCTTATCTTCTAAATAGCGAACAATACAGCAATTCGGACATTTCCAGTGAATTGTGATCGAAAATTTCACTAGGGATCAGTCTTTACAGTTTCAGTTTTCTTATTGCGATTTTTGAGAAAGATCTTTTCGTTGTCTGTTTTATTTTCCGCTCTTGTAAAATTAAGAAAAGTGAACTTAGGCCCTTTTTGCAAAACACCATGGAAATCTTCCCTAGCTTTTAGAAGCACTCTCGTTTCAGAGCCATTTTGTTTACACTACACTGGATAGGGACCTATAATAAATAAAGCTGCTAGGGAAACACTTTCATGCAAGAAGTCCATCAAAATAAACTAAACCCAGAAGAATAGTCCATTTTAGTCAAAATCCAGCGCAGTGCTGTGCCCTTTACTAGAGGGGCACCATTACCTAAGGTCACCTTGCAGCGTAGTTTGCACTCATGGCTCTGGTTAGGAAAAGTCGTGTAATGTTCATTCCAATACCCCTATGAGGCAGGACAAGTACTTCCCCATCTCGTTTCTGGAGATAGGGAAGAAGGAAGGAGCTTATGATGGAGCGGGGACCCACATTGTCTCACAGTACCAGTGCACGTCTATCCTTCAATTGCAGCCTATTCTTACCAGGTCCTTTACCAGAGTATAGTTCTTTCTTCATTTTCAAAACTCAATTTTATTCCTCGGGACCTTGTTTTAAAATTATTGTTTTATACATGTTTATGTGTTCGTGAAATATGTACAGTATGTTTTTGAATGACATCAGAGGAAGCGAAGGAGCCATATACCCAATAAAACAATTATGATTTTTTTGGAACAGTGAGCATAACACATTTATATGGTCTTATTAGCCAGTTTTTTTTTTATCAGAGATAAAAAAAAGAGAAATTGCTTTCTTTATTTTTGCATTAGAAACTATACTTTACTCCCATTGAGCCATATAGCCAAATGAGCCATATAGTACCATAAGGGCAAATATATACTAAAGAAAATTGACCTGTTTCTGTGGATGCTTGAATTATGCAGACTAATCTTAGTTTTGACACGATTTTTGAAGAAACTAAATTTCAGCTGGGGGACTGAGGTCAGGGGGTAAACTGAGCTCTGGGAGGGCAAGTTGTCCCCTTGCTCCATAGAAAAATTACACCCAAGGGGTTCACTATTTTGCGACTAAAGGGGTAGCTTGGGCAATTGCTTTTCCAAAAACTTCCAAATTCAAGGCAAAATAACAAAATAGTCATTTACACAAGAATAGAAAATATTATACTTTAAAGGTAAAACTTTTAATTAAGGCAATGAGAAAAAAAAATTATAATGAAAGTCCGAATATTTCGCATTCACTTCGGGAAACTTTTTTCATTAAACATAAAGAAACACTTTTTAACACTCATGCATGTTAAAGCAGAGGATTTACAACAAATTGCTGATCTTTTTTATTCAAGAATTAAATATAAAAAAAACAAGTTTTTATTTAACTGAAAGTAGGCTAACGAGCGACATTAAAACTTAAAACGAACAGAAATTACTCCGTGTTTGAAAGGGGCTGTTCCTCCCTCAACGTCCCGCTCTTTACGCTAAATTTGTACTCTTTCTCTCAATTCTACTTTATTAAACAGTAAAACAGAATTAATGAATGTTTTTATTTTGGCTCCCAAATGAATAATTAGAACGAAATTTGCGTATTAATTTTTTTTTGCTAAATGGCTTTCTCTTAGTTTTGATTAAATAAAAAAAAAACTAGTTTTTTTAACTGAAAGTAAGGAGCGACATTAAAACTTAAAACGAACAGAAATTACTCCGTATATGAAATGGGTTGTCCCCTCCGCAGTCCCTCGCTCTTTACGCTAAAGTTTTTAATTGTTTTAAAAAGTAGAATTGTGGCAAAGAGTCAAACTTTAGCGTAAAGAGCGAGGGACTGCGGAGGGGACAACCCATTTCATATACGGAGTAATCTCTGTTCGTTTTAAGTTTTAATGTCGCTCCTTACTTTCAGTTAAAAAAACTGGGTTTTTTTATTTAATTTCTGAACGTTTTTGAATTAATGCATGTTTGATTTTGGCTCTCCGCACATAAATTATTGAAATGAAATTAGTATATTAGTTTTTTTTGGCTAAATGGCTTTCTCTTAGTTTTGATCAGACGATTTTGAGAAATAAGGGGTGGAGAAGGAGGCCTAGCTGCCCTCCAATTTTTCGGTTACTTAAAAAGGCTACTAGAACTTTTAATTTTCAACGAACGTTTTTATTAGTAAAAAATATACGTAACTTAAGAATTAACTTACGTAACAAACTTTTATATTCTTATATTTTTATTATGTGTACGAGGGGGTTTGTACCCTCGTTAATACCTCGCTCTTTACACTAAATCGTAAGTTTTGTCCCAATTCTTTAAGAATGACCCCTGAATCAAAAAGGCTGTAGAATAAATAGTTGAAATTACTAAAAATATTTTAGCATAAAGAGCGAGGTATTTATCTCCTCCTAAATACCTCGCTCTTTATGCTAAAGTATTTTTAGAACCCCTCATATGCGTAATAATCTCTGTTCGTTTTAAATTTCAATGCTATTCCTTACTTTCATTTGAAAAAACGTTTTCATGTTTATTTTTTCATTGTTTTTTTTTTATAGTAATGCTAGAAAATCCTGCGCCCTTTTCATTGAATTTTTCTTCCCCCATGGCATATTCCTCAAAGGAAAGATCCTCCCACAAAGCCCTCTCCCATCAACCCCAAACCAAAAAATCCCCATGAAAACGTCTGTACACTTCCCAATAACCATTACTATATGTAAACAATGGTCAAAGTTTGTAACTTGCAGCCCCTCCCCCAGGGATTGTGGGGGAGTAAGTCATTCCCAAAGACATAGTTATTATGGTTTTCGACTATGCGGAACAAAATGGCTATCTTAAAATTTTAATCTGTTGACTTTTGGAAAAAAATTAGCGTGGGAGGGGGCCTATTTGCCCTCCAATTTTTTTATCACTTAAAAAGGGCACTATAACTTTTCATTTCCGTAAGAATGAGCCCTCTTGCGACACTCTAAGACCACCTGGTCGATACGATGACCCCTGGGGGAAAAAAAAAACAACAAACAAACAAATAAACACGCACCCGTGATTTGTCTTCTGGCAAAAAATATGAAATTCCGCATTTTTTTAGATAGGAGCTTGAAATTTTTGCTATAAAGTTCTCTGATATGCCGAATGCGATAGTGTGATTTTCGTTAAGATTCTATGACTTTTAGGGGATGTTTCCCCCTTTTTTCCAAAATAGGGCAAATTTTCTCAGGCTCGTAACTTTTGATGACAAAGACTAAATTAATTGAAACTTATATATTTAGAATCAGCGTGAAAATTCAATTCTTTTGATGTATCTTTTAGCATCAAAATTCCGTTTTTTAGAGTTCCGTTTACTATTGAGCCGGGTCGCCCCTTACTACAGTTCTTTACCACGAACTGTTTGAAAAGAAAATAATTCGGTATTTCGGGGCTTCTGACATTATTACTCCTTTGCGGAAGTTAGGCTCAAAATTGAAAAAGGATTATATTTTTTCTCTGGGCCCCTTCCACCTCTTAGTTCGTTTATTTTCCCGTTAGTTTTCACCTGTTTTCGCTTTATAGTTGTGTGATCTCTTAGCAGTTCTTCGTTAGTTGAGTTATGGTTGTGGTATATATGTTTTATCGCTCGTATAGTTGTGTTATTTTCAAATTATACTCCATAATAGAGAGGCTCCGAACACCCAGCATTGTATATTAAGCTCTGAATTTGACGTTTTTTTCTAACGTGACCAGATTCGTCCTGCGCCCTTTTCATTGAATTTTTTCCCCCATGGCATATTTCTCCAAGGAAAGATCCTCCCACATAGCCCCCTCCCTCAACCCTACCCCCAAAACCAAAAAAATCCCCCTGAAAACGTCTGTACACTTCCCAATAACCATTATTATATGTAAACACTGGTTGAAGTTTGTAACTTGCAGCCCCTCCCCCAGGGATTGTGGGGGAGTAAGTCATCCCCAAATACATAGTTATTATGATTTTCGACTATGTTGAACAAAATGGCTATCTCAAAATTTTGATCCTTTGACTTTGGGAAAAAAAGAGCGTGGGAGGGGGCCTAGATGCCCTCCAATTTTTTTGGTCACTTAAAAAGGGCACTAGAACTTTTCATTTCCGTTAGAATGAGCCCTCTTGCGACATTCTAGGACCACTTGGTCGATACGATGAACCCTGGGGAAAAAAAAACAAACAAACAAACAAATAAACACGCACCCGTGATTTGTCTTCTGGCAAAAAATGCAAAATTCCACATTTTTGTAGATAGGAGCTTGAAACTTCTACAGTAGGGTTCTCTGATACGCTGAATCTGATGTTCATTTTCGTTAAGATCCTACGACTTTTAGGGGGTGTTTCCCCCTATTTTCCTAAATAAGGCAAATTTTCTCAGGCTCGTAACTTTTGATGGCTAAGACTAAACTTGATGAAACTTATATATTTAAAATCAGCATTAAATTGCGATTCTTTTGATGTATCTATTGATATCAAAATTCAATTTTTTAGAGTTTTGGTTACTATTGAGCCGGATCGCTCCTTACTACAGTTCGTTACCACGAATTGTTTGATCAGACAATTTTGAGAAAAAGGGTGGGAGAGGAGGCCTAGTTGCCCACCAATTTTTCGGTTACTTAAAAACTAGAATTTTTAATTTTTAACGAACGTTTTCATTAGTAAAAAATATACATAACTTGCAAATTAACTTACGTAACGAACTTCTATATTCGTATATTTTTATTATGTATATGAGGGGATTTGCCCCCTCGTTAATACCTCACTCTTTGCACTAAAGCTTTAATTTTGTCCAATTCTTTAAGATTGACCCCTGAATCACAAAGGCTGTAGAATAAATAGTTGAAATTACTAAAATTACTTTAGCGTAAAGAGCTAGCTATTTAGGAAGATATGGACCCCCATATGCGTAATAATCTCTGTTAGTCTTAAGTTTTAATGCTGGTCCTTACTTTCAGTCGGAAAAACTTTTTCATATTTATTTTTTTATTGTTTTTTCAAAAATAATGATAGAAAATCCTGCCCCCTTTTCATGGAATTTCTCTTCTCCCATGACAAATTCCTCCAAGGGAAGATCATCCCACGTAGCCCCCTCCCTTCAACCCCCCCTCTCAACCAAAATCATCCTGGAAAGGATCTGTACACTTCCAAATAATCATTACTGTATGTTTGACGCTGGTCAAAGTTTGTATCTTGCAGTCCCTCCTCTGGGGACTGTGGGGGAGTAAGGGAGCCCCAAAGACATAGTTATTATGTTTTTCGACTATGCTGAACAAAATAGCTATCTCAAAATATTGATCCGTTGACTTTGGGAAAAAATGAGTGTGGGAGGGGGCCTAGGTGCCCTCCAATTTTTTGGTCACTTAAAAAGGGCACTAGAACTTTTATTTCCCTTTAGAATGAGCCCTCTCACGACATTCTAGGACCACATAGTCGATAATCATCCCTGGGAAAAAAACAAAAAAAAAACAAACAAACAAATAAACACGCACCCGTGATCGGTCTTCTGGCAAAAAATACGAAGTTCCACATTTTTGTAGATAGGAACTTGAACGTCTACACTAGGGTTCTCTGATACGCTGAATGCTATGGTGTGATTTTCGTTAAGACTCTATTACTCTTAGGGGGGTGTTTCCCCCTATTTTCCAAAGCAAGGCAAATTTTCTCAGGCTCGTATCTTTTGATGAGTAAGACTAAATTTGATGAAACTTATATATTTAAAATCAGCATTCTTTTGATATATCTATTGGTATCAAAATTCCGTTTTTTAGAGTTTACTATTGAGCCGGGTCGCTCCTTACTACAGTTCTTTACCACGAACTGTTTGAAAAGAAAGCAATATTGGGAACTAACAACAATTATGAGTTTTTAGCAAAAACTTTTTTGAATTCCTTCATAGCAATTAAAAATGTATTACCTTTTCTTTGCAGTAATCGGTAAAACAACAGCAACGAACTTTCAACCATGCAACTCAACACAACAACTCTCAATTCCTGTTTGTATCTTGATTATGATCAAATGAGATCTTTTGCGATGGAACACAGTTAATTTTTTGGTAAATTTGGTGCAGGAGTCCACTTCTGAACAAAAAACTTATTTCATTCTCTTCAGAGAAAACCTATTTAATTGAACTTAATGTTCTCTATCAGTTTAATTCAATTTCAGTGCCTTCCTTCCACCTAATGTTTGGATACGGCCCCGGGTAAATATTTATTTTGATGTACTTTTAGGGTCTCCATTTCTTTTAGTTTTTATTTATCACCAACTGTAAAAAAAATATCTTTTGCTGAATATGGTACTTCGGAAATGTTTTGAAGACTAAGATTTTTGATAATACAAGGATCTCAATGCGGAACAAGGCTAGACTATAATTTGATTGTTTGGTGTTCTTCTTAGTATTTACTACCCATCAAAACTACGGTATGTGTTTCCAATTGGAGAACCTCCCAGCAAAATCAGCAAGCCTAGAGTTTATTCGAAGCTTCTAGGGATGATATTTCGAAAGCACTTCAACGCAAATACCAAATGTGTTAAATTTTTAAAGTAGTTTTTCTGAAAAAAAAAAATAATTCTGCAGTTTATTCTAAAGATGGTAAATAATTGTCTTATACAAATTGAACGAATGCTGAACTGAATACAATTTAGGAATCATTCCCATAGACAGCGCTCAGATTCGTATTTCTAAACCTCTTTATCCTCACAGCACCCTTAAAATAAAGCGCATCTAAGCATATTCTTCCATGCAGTCGCTTAAGTGCCATTTTCGAGTCCTTCGGTTCCAGGGGGTCTAAATTGAGTAGGAGGGTCTAATTGGTCCATTTTGGAGTCCTTCGGTTCCGGGCTTCTAAATTGAGTAGATCTGATTTAGAACATAGTTTAGTTACAATTACAATGATGAACTTATTTTGATATATCACAGTTAATATATTTATACAGAAAAGAGAAAGAAAAAGAACAATTAAAAGTGTGCGTGAGAGGAAAAATAGATAGATAGAGAATAGGAGGCTAGAAAAAATTGAGAGAGACATATATCTATGGCGATAAATATTGCAAGATAGCTGTCTTGATTTCAAAGTTTCTTGTCCGTGTTTTTGCGATTTATTAATTGGATAGGTTGATAATTTCGGTTCTATTTTATTTTTTAGCCAAGAATGAATTACACAGAGGCCTCATCCAAGTACAATGACCTTGAACTGAAAACAACTCGAGAGCTTTTAGAGTCCATCAACGAAGAAGACAAGACCGTTGCACTTGCTGTGGAAAAAGCTATATCCCAAATAGAAGCTCTAATTGAATCGATAGTTGAACGAATGAAACATAATGGAAGGCTTTTTTATATTGGTACTTTAATGTTAAGTTTCTTAAATTAAGCCTGCTCTCGCGTCTAAATCCCTTTGAAAATTAATACAAAAATCTGTCCACTTTTCCTAGGCTTGTTTATCTCGAAAAATGCTTTTAGTCTATTAGAAACTCCAAATTTAATCATTGACTTTGATATATTTTTTATACAGTATAATATATTTACAAAAATTGTTCATTTACGTAATAATTAAAGACTATTTTGAAATGTGATAAGATACAACTATTTTTATGACCTTGTTTGAATCCCAAATGGCAACCCTTAAACTAAAGTAAATGTCTTAGGATCTTAAACTTTCGTTTGGGTCTGGAAGCCTCTTTTTTTATGCTTTTCCATGCTTGTTTACGTGATGTCATCTAAGTTGCTCGTTGCCCAATCTTTCTCGCATTCTCTTGGGTACATCTATAGAGCCTTTCGGCTCTGGTCAGGATACGAATTCAAGAAAAAATAAGGTCAGCGGGGATTATTTTTATTTCTTTGAAAAGTAATAGGTTTCAACTACTTTCATTACCATGTTCCAAAACCTGTTTTCCGTCTTATGTTGATAGAGAGCACCTCAAGTAATTGACCTTCATTAAGGCTTGTGGATTTTTTTTTAAAGTGAAATGTAGCCCAGGGCTAAAAAATTAATGACTGCTATCATTCGAAGAATTACGTTATTAATAATTAGTCTGGACCTTTTGACTGCAAAACAGAGCTTGGCAGGTAGCGTCAGGCCCACCAGTGTCAAATTCAAGTATGACTTTTGCCATGTTTAGGGGATAGATTTCAGATATATAGAAGGATATTTTCATCCACGTAAAAGGCATGATTATTGTAAATTTTTTGGATGAGGAACTGTTGAAGTTTATAATCCCTACTTAGGGTCGTCTAGGAAGGGGGATAGAAGGGGATTTCATATCCATACCTCCCTTGATTTTCACGAAACTATGCCACTGCTTGTTGGTCTTAGGTAAAAAATTATACAGGGTTATAAATAATCATTGGTCTTGGATAAATAACTATTCATAGGCGAAATAATATTATTATGATAACGTTCAAAGTTTACAATGGCTTACAAGTTGCGTAGGGTTTACAATGGAGCAGGACAATTATTATGCCTGAAGATGACAATTCATGGACGACAGCTACCAGGCTATCAACTGCTATCGGTCTCCGTAAACTAACTGTTGACTAACCGAAGCAAAACCTATTCTAGGAGCTGGAACAAGTGGCAGACTTGGCATTGTTGATGCATCTGAATGTCCTCCTACTTATGGCGTTCCACATGGACTTGTTGTGGGCCTTATAGCTGGTGGAGACTCTGCGATCAGAAGAGCGGTAGAATTTGCTGAAGATGACCCAGAACAGGGATGGAAGGACTTGCAGGTATTATATTTTTTTCGGTCTCTGGCTCAGTAAGAGACAAACACATGGGCTGATACCTTTCCCTGAAGTCAAGGAAAAATAATTGGAAGGGTCAAAATAAAAGGATATACGGCTTATTTTTGTAATTTTGAAGTATGTTCTTTACATATTGACCTAAAATGATATAACCTCCATTGGTTGAGTAGTTTGGACTATTCTGATAATTTCTTCGCCTTCATCGATTGTAAACCACCAAATTGTCACAATGGAAAAAGTTTTTAAATTAATTACTGTTCGTATTTTATTGACACAGTCTTTTTCATGAAAAATATAATATTGCATATCTTTTCAGTTTTCTTTTAATAAGAATCCGAAGTATGGGTGGCTATTTTCATGTTGGAGAAACTTTTTCAACAATTTTTAACTTTAGACTTTACGGTTGCTAATGCAAAAAAAAAAAATTTCTTTAACAAAAGGTGACTTTTTAAAATTTTGTGCGAAATTTTTTGTCTTTGATCACATGATATTGAGAAAATGGGTACTGACAGGAATTATTCAAAATGGCTCTACTGAACCGGAGTATAACTAATTATACAGATAATACCATTATGCATAAGACATTATGCAGAAGGATTATCAAACATCAAACTTTCTTTTTATTGCAACTCTGAATCAAATTGACTAGAATTTATTTTGTTTCTTTCTCTCAGATTTTACCACGAAAGTTTTCACTCATTACAATAAATCGGTCTTACATTTACTCCCTAGACTTATGTTTAACAGAAAGCAAGGAATTTAATATTAGTTACTAAGTTTTAAGAGCCTAAATCTCAAACGGTACTTTTTATTGGACTTGAACTTGACTCTTCCCTAAACTTGTGTCGAACTGAGCTTTACTTTTACCTGAACTTGACTCTTTAGATGAAAGCCGCTATTCAAATGCTCGAGCTAGGTTTCACTCACACTTGTCAATAAAAACAAATTTACCCTCAAATATAATGTCAATAATCTGTTCCTTGTGTAGTTTTGTGGTTTGATTCTTGCTCAACCAACAAGCGTAATTTTTATGATTAATCAATGAGAATGAAGATTAGATACGGAGTCAGATAAAATGGAGAACAAACTACAATCGGTAAAAATAAAATAAAAATCGGTAAACGAACTGATTTTTTGCAATTTAAATTATCTGCTTTTGTACCCTAAGAGGAATGTTAAGAAACGTTAACAAAAACATGGATCGCCCATATACATTGGCGTTTTTGTCTATGGTTGGGCGTACCTTCCCCCGGGGACTGTGGGGGACTAAGTCGTCCTAAAAGACCCAGTTATTAGTATAGCCAACTCGTTCAGCGACTGTGTTGAACAAAATGGCTATCTCAAAATTTTGATTCGGCGACTTTGGGGAAAAATGAGCGTTGGAGGGGGCCTTGTTGCCCTCCAATTTTTGGTCACTTAAAAAGGGCTCTAGAAATGTTAATTTCCGTTCGAATGAGCCCTCGCAACATTTTAGGAAAACTGGGTGAATATAATCACCCTTGGGAAAAAAACAAATAAAAAAACAAATAAACACGCATCCGTGATCTTTCTTCTGACAAAAAAAAACAACAAAATTCCACACTTTTGCAGTTTTGAGCTTGAAACCTCTACACTAGGGTTCTCTGATACGCTGAATCTGAAGGTGTGATTTTCATTAAGATTCCATGACTTTAGGGGATGTTTTCTTCTTCTTTCGAAAATAAGGCACATTTTTCTCAGGCTCGTAACTTTTGATTAGTATGACTTGCTGAAACTTATATATTTAAAATCAGCATAAAACTACAATTCTTTCGATTTATCTATTGGTATCGAAATTCCGTTTTTTTTAGAGTTTCGGTTACTATTGAGCCGGGTCGCTCCTTACTTACAGTTCATTACCACGAACTGTTTGACTACTGATAACAAAAAAACTTTAATGTATAAACAGTTTCACAGGAACCCTTAGAGTCCGTAATTTGTCTTATTAATTCTTTCTGTTTTCAGGCACATAATATTAATAGTACCGACACAGTAATCGGCATTGCTGCCTCTGGGAGAACGCCTTACGTAGTTGGCGCAGTTCAAAAAGCAAAATCAAACAGGATAAATACTGGATGCATTACTTGTAACTTACAAACTGCTTTGGCCAAATCATGTGATTATCCAATCGAGGTCATTGTGGGGCCTGAATTTGTAAGCGGTAGCTCACGGATGAAAGCAGGCACTGCACAGAAGATGGTTCTTAATATGATATCCACCAGTGTTATGATACGGCTTGGAAGAATAAAAGGAAATCGTATGGTGGATATGTCACTTAGTAATGCTAAATTAGTGAATAGAGGAATACGGATGGTTCAGGAGTTGCTTGGTATTGAAGAAGACGAAGCAAAAGAACTTATTGATAAACATAGAAATGTTCGGAACGTTTTAAATGCTTCAAGGAGTTAGTTATAAGTTTAGACAATTTTCTTGGTGTTTCAAAAACTAAAACTACTGAATTTTGTTTTAAGTGAAATCATTATATTGTAAACATAGAGAAATTCAGAAATTAATAGTACAAGGGTTAATTAGGATAAGATTTGGCATTGGTGACAGTATTTTTATTTTAGGCCAAGTTTTGTTTGTTTATGCTTGTTTTTGCAAAAGGTACAAAAAAAAAAAAATGGTTTTAAGGGTGACGTGACTTGAAGTACGCAAATGTTCAGCGTATATATCTGATAATAAGAATTATTGGTGCTGAGCAATCTGTGAATTCAGTCAGCTCGAAAAGTATTAAGAAGGATACGGGGGGGGGGGGAGGAGGGATTTATCCAGGAAACCTTCACAATAGTGTACTCGAAAACTCGTTAAAGTTTCCTGGCGACCGGATGAACAGCGTAGTAATTTATAGAGGATGCACAGACACTTAAAGCTTAAAACTTCTTCGCATGTCGACCAATAGGCTGCGTTCTGCAGGTACTGATCTCCTGATTCAAAGCCTTCAGCCGGGAGTGCGATGCGTGGCTGGGGGCAAGTCATTCGATGATTCCCGTGGAAGCGTTGGACAGACTGACAGAAGCAAGCTTTATATGTATGTGCATACATATATATATATATATATATATATATAGATAGAGAGAGAGAGAGAGAGAGAGAGAGAGAGAGAGAGAGAGAGAGAGAGAGAGGGAGAGAGAGAGAGAGAGAGAGAGAGAGGGATCGTACGAAAAGCACTCCGTCACTATTCCAATTTTCCCTTTGAGTGCCTGGTAAATTATGCACACATATAATTTGATCTCATTGTGATTCGATCCTATAGTCCTATCCCTTGTATCCCTGCATTGTGATTTGATCCTATTAAAATAAAAAAAATGAAGAATTTTCCTTATAGTTTTCTGTATTTTAAATTCCAAGTCTAAAATTACCCACTTTGATCAGATTTTACACCTTTGTTGTTTTTTTGCTTACATTTGATTAAGGAGGGGAGCGCTGCAATTACTTTTTTCCCAGGCACCACCAATCCTAGGATTGGCTCTAAGAAGAACCAAATACAGACAAATTCAAAACGAAATAATACATGCATTTACAAACACAAGCTTTAAGAAAATTATTTAAGGATCTGAGTTTCAAATTTCTTTATCCAGCTGGATTAGGCTAATGGACATCCTCCAGTATCAAGATTTGTTTAATGACCCCTCTTTCCATCCTTCAGAAATCAAAATCTAAGATCAAAATTTTTTTTTTTTTTTAGTTTTTACACACTACAGCAAACGAGTTGAATTTTTTTTCAAATTATATATTAAATTTCTTGCAGAAAAAGATTTTTAGTGTGACTTGGAAACAAGAAGGTTTAGTATAGGCACTGAAATAAGATAATTTCACTTGTCCAGATGTTCAGAAGCCGTATCAGAATACGGAACAGGCTACGTAGGAAATCCAAAAAAGCAGGAACACTGTTGATATGATTAGATATCAACAGGATATACATGTCGCTACGGAATGTACATACACATTGGATAAACATAACAACATTTAAAACAACATACAATAGTTGTTGACGTTTGCATTTGAGTATGGAGGTAAGTTTAGCCTACATATTATTTATTTTTATACGGACTTAGTAACCTTTATTTCTAAAAATTATTTATGCTTAAAAAGGAAAAATATGTATCGTAAGTAAAAACTGGGCAAAGAATGCAGCATTAGACTTTTAAAGTCCCTACTGCCGGTGCTCACCTTTGTTTCGGGGCCATTGAGCCAGGAAGTGCAACGACGGTCTGGGGGCCAGCCATCCTGTGCTTTAGCACACCCTTCCTGTTTGCCTTCCCAGATTTCTCTAGGTACTTAGTTCCACCTCGTTCGACTCTGTCTGAGCTTACAGAGTCACCCCACCGACCACAGACCAAATAACCAACGACACCAGAACTCGAACCCCTGTCCTAATCTATAGGGTGTAAAGAAAGAGGCTATGAATAGATTGGGATGGAGGAGGAGCGTGCGTAACTGTGTGGGACTCCGGTGGCTAAGTGCTACAGTGAGTTGTTGATAATAGTATCAATAGTGAAATTTTTTGGCTAAAAATTCTCAGCTTAATGTGCAGCACATTCGGCAAGCAAATAAGTTAATAATTCGATGCAGTGCGACCTTACATTTGACACCACAACCCATAAAGCAGATGTATATATTATAACTGTTTAGGTAAAATAACAGTTTTGCCTTGTTCAAAAATATAGCAGAAAATTTAATTTTGACGCAACTCATCAATGTCTACTATAAACCTAAAGACTAATCTCTACTTTGACCAGTTTCAAGCTCTTTTTGCTTGTCATTTCCTTTGGAAGATCTCAAAGAGTGCATGAGATCCGCTAATATTGGTTTTGGAAGTACGTTTGATGAGATTCATCAGTCTCCCTAAGACAGCTGAATCCTATGGAGGGCCTCAAGTTTTCATAGAAGACTATGACTTGAGGTTCCAGTAGTTGATAAAATTACCAAATTATCTCTATTTCCCTTTTTTAATCATCCTTGTATTTAGCTTAGGACACAGAAAATTCCACTGGAGTAAGGTTATCCTTTCTCCTACCAACTCCTGAGCTTGACAGGGTCTACTTCATTGGCTGTATTGTTAATGATTCTTTCTGTTTACTTTTGTCTGGTTTTCACTTAGGTTGATATGACCCTCCTGGGTGAAAAAAAAAACACCTGAACTTTTTTTATCTCCGAGTTTCCTAAAAGTTCCTCATTTTACGTAATTGCCCTCTATTTTGTAATTTTTTGGCCATGCCTGTGATTTTAGCGTAATCTTAATAGCCTCTGCACGAAGAATTAGCTTATAAACAATGAGAAGATTTGAAGCCTCGGATGTTGTGAATCTAAAATAAAAATAGTTGACAGGAGTGCCTATTTCAACTAGATTTAATAGGTTGAACAAATTTACAAAATCAACAGCCGTCAGTTGTGTTGAACCAATTTGTATTTATTACCAAAACTTTTAGGTGATCTTCTAGCCTTACATTACCGGCTTTGGATCACCAGCCTGATAGTCTAGCTTAGCATTACCAATTTGGATTGCCACAAGGTGCTTAGGGGTAGAGGGATGTCTTGAAACAGAAAGTGTTTAAGTCACGTCACTCGTAAGGAAGGAACTATTTGTGGAACTGACGGGAAATAAAAATGAAGAAAACAATTCATGTCTATAAGGCCACTGTTAGATCTATTTTCTTCTATACAGTTGAGATTTGGCCGTGGAAGGTTCTTCATCTCCATAATATGGAGGTCTTTGACCACCACTGTTTACAAAATCTTGAGGATTGGATACTCCGACAAGGTCTCGAATGCTGATATGCACCACTACTAGTGTAACACTGAACCCACCACCACGGTTGTCAAACAGAGAAGACAGTATAGGCTTGAACATATGCTGAGAAGTCCCAATGACCGCATCATCAAGCAAGGGCTTCTAGCTGCTCCTTTGCCAAATTGGCATAGGCCTCCTGACGGTTAATGGAAAAATTGGTGAGCATTTGTCAAAAACGACCTCGACACAATTGGTCAATGTCGAAAGTTTGGCAGAAAGCGGGAGGTCTGCTGAATCCAATTTTCTGAAGAGTTGGCACAATATCGAGACAAGTACGAGTCAATCATTCACAAAATTCTATATCCCGTCTGAGTAATCTGCATCTGGTCCATCAGCAAGTACCAAATACAAGTAAGCACTTTTATCGTTTTTGGCTACCCCATATTTCCAAATTATGCTTAGTTTTGTGTTAAACTAGTCATCTGAGTTTTCACCAGTGTTTAAGCATTGTTTAAAATTGTGTTTATGTTTACTAAAATAGGTTTAGCAAAACCTATGGAGTTTGGTATTAGCAAATAAATGGATAAATTAACCAGCTAGCCATTTAGAAGTCAAACAAAAAGTGCGTTCCTCACCTCAACTATCAGCCCAAATAATTAATTATTTGTAATGACTTTCCACTTTAAATGCCTGATTATAACAAATTTAGCTCGCACAATTCTTATAGAATTATGTGAGAGACACTAGAATTGTGCTCCATTTTGTGGTTGTAATCATACAAATTCAACCATGATTTTATGCTATCCGCTGGGATAAATGTCTAGTATTTTTTATTAGGGAGGGGGCAAGAGGGGTTCATATCTGGATCTTCAAGGGGTATTCCAAATTATTGAAGAGAAGCTGTCCCTCCATCTCCGACCGACGCCCGTCGTAATCCGTTGTCTTGAACGAAAATAATAAAAAATAGTTAATTTCATGAATTATAACTGAGTCGCAGAAACACACACTTAACAGAGCCATCTTGATTTATCACGAGAGTAACCAAGTTGTTGCTGTTATTTAAATCTTAAAGACGAGGAAATTCGCAATGGGTGAGAGATACAATATTCATAGTCAGCTTGAGCATTTGCAGTCTAAATATATTGGAACCGGTCATGCCGATACAACTAAGTAAGCATACGTTTTGGTATAAGATTGTGTTTCTCATCTAAGCACAGTAATAACAAAAAAGTAGCCTGTTACAATTCAAATCCTTCTAAACATAGGCCCCTTGTGTGACAGTTGATTCCATCTCCCAATGCTGATATACCTTGCTTTAACAACATAATAATTTTGATTTTTTCATTAAATTGATAGGTAAACACAGCATAGGCTACTAATTCTAAACACAGCCTAGGCTACTAGGCTAATTGCTACCAGTATAAATGTATTGTAAGCCCTAGCATAGGCTAAACTATAAGGGATCCTTAAAATAATGTTGTGTTCCTTATTTTTTGATTTCTCAAAGAACTAAGGGTAAATATGTGACTTCATATTATTGACTTGCCAATAAAGTGAACATACCACTTGATGTCTTTTTATGCTCTTTATGAATATAATAATTGATTGTAGGCCTAATGCAAATTTGAATTTAAGCCCTGTTTGACCTGATCTAATGTAACCTAACCAACCTTATTAAAAATAATTTTGGCACTGAGAAATGTAGTATTATTTTGTCAGAAATGACTTTAAAAAATGACATTGCTGAGAAAACATAATATTATTTTGTTGGAAAACAACTGATAACTCATACTTTAATTGAAAATTCATCATTTTTTAGAGCTCAAAAAGTGCTTAAATATTAATTTTGTAATAGAAGCTATTATTTTATTCATAAAGAGTATACAGAAAGGTATTGAGTAGTATGTTCACTTTATTGGTAATATGAATAGTCATATATTTACCAAACTAAGATAGAAATATAGATTAGTATAATTCTGGTTTAGGGGCTTTCTGCTATATTGGAAAGTAGTTGAGCTAGAACTCTTAGGAATACATCCAGAGTAATAATGCATCCAAATTACATATTTGGTAAAATTCTAGTTTTGTTATGTTTTGCTATCTTGAAGAGAGGTTAGGTTAGGAAAATGAAAATTTCAAGAATGGTTCTACTGACTAAAGTATGTCCTAGAAATACCTACTTCTAGTAGGTATTTACCTTCTAGTAAGTATTACTTACTACTTCTAGTAGGTGTTTTGAAATACCTGCTTCTCCAGATAGGTACTTTGCTCTTTATTCCTCTAGAGGGCAGCAACCTTTAGATGTGTTGATGTTTTAAAAGTGAAACCTTGCAAAATAGATATTTTGCTTAAATGAAGTACAATAAAACTGTTTTCAGCTTCATAACTTTTCTCAGTCCCAATTTAAGCTATGAGGTTTCAAAGATCTGCAAATACATTTCCAGAATTTAGAAAAAAAACCTGCTGTGGCTTAAAATTCTATTCAAATAATGGAAATTGCATTTTGCAGAATTAAAACCAAAGAAAAAGGAAGTGATAACTGAAAATTAAAGTAAAATATTGTTCTGTCAAAATTTGTATAGGTATAGACCTGTCAAGTAGGCAAACTCCTAAGACTTAGAAATCAGAAAAGGATTAACATAGAAGCTTGACAATACTTTCCCAGTGTATATTTTTGGCCCTGGATTCATTACTAAAAATTTTGTTTTCATAACCTGACCTCTTACCAAGATAGCAAAAAGTAGCTAAACTAGAATCTTACCATACATTTCACATGTATTTTTCAATGCTCTTTTTTCATTCTGTGTATCCATAAACTAAATCAATGCTGACAAAATCAAGAAACTGAAAACATATGGGCAACATTTAATTTTGGCTGTATATTTGCATATTGGGGGGGGGGAAGAGAAAATATAGTGAAATTGAAAAAAATGCCTAATGTCAGTTTAGAACTGAGAATTTAATATCAGTATACCTGTAAGGCTAGGACTCCCAAGTCTTTGTTTTGGTTTCTGGCCATAGGTACAATACCCCTCTTAAATGATCCTCTTAAAGATATATTAGCAAATGCAGCTTGTTTAGAAATGCTATGACCAAAAAGAAAAAGATCTTGGCTGTACCATATATGAGCTGTATTAGATAGAGCAAAACAGTCTTATATTTGTAATATGGGACTAGGATAACCCGAGAAAGATGAATTACTGATGTCAATAAGAGTTGAATAGAAGACCAAGAAATCCAGATTTAGAAGAAATGTATGCCCAGGTTAAGGAAGTTTTTGTAATTTTGAGTACTGTTTCAGGTTATACTGAAACAATGATACTTTGATTTGAGATACTACAGATTTGGTTTTGTATTTGAGCAAATAGTCTACCATTGAAAAATAGAAAAAAGATGTTTGATGAAAAAAAGCTGGTCGCAGGTGCAGAGTGTTCTTGTCCCAGGTACAATCTTGTAGTGGAGGATTTGGCACATTCTAGCAGGGTGCCAGCTTTTATCATTTAATTTAAATAATCTTTTTGAGGGGTTAATCCTGGAGTTCCTAAGGATCCTGCAAATGTCTTTAAAAAGGAAAATCTTCCAGGTTTGCAAAGACAAAACGGTAGAAAAGAAAGTAATTCAAGTTTATGTTTTTTCCTGTGTTTTTGTTTTTAGGAAGTGGAAAGATGAATATTCTTATAAGTTATGATATTGTGATGTGTGCTTTAGGATGCTATTTTGTATGGTCTTACATGGCTTGAAATTAAACTTACTATAGATATTGCACCAAAGAGTAGTTGGATATGTAAATATCAATTTGATAGCAAGTCAAGAACTACCAATTTGACATAAAAACAGCAGCTGAGATGAGATATCTTATAATTGCTTGACAGAATACTGCTGGAAATAACTTCTGGGCTTCAAAAATTTTGGGACCTGGAGAATAAATTTACTTTTTTAAAGCATTCCAACATACTGCATCTGAATTTAACTGTAGGTCAGGATACTGCTTGTAAGGACATTAGCAAAGAAGAGCTTCAGATCCAGAGGATGCAGATGTTGGGGTTGATCAGTGCTTCTGAAGATCAGACCAAGCCTCTCAAAGGATGACTGCTCTAGCTTTTGGTGTGTATCCAACAGCACAACTGAACAACCATGCTCAGATTATATTTAATTCAGTTGCAGTCATTTTTGGCTGTCAGAATAAGTATTGTGAGTTGTGAGAAGAGTTTCTCAAAGACAAAGCTTATAAAAAGAAGCTACCTTGTGTACTTATTAATGGTAAAAGGTTCTTCTTATTGTAAAACCTGAGCATTTACAGTCTAAGTACATTGTGTGTGCAAATGCCAATTCACATAACTATTTTTAGAATTTAGAATTAATTTTAGAATTGTATTTACGTGACTGGGGGGGAGTTTGACACCATAACATGTTTTTTCTGTTGAATTGACCCAAGATTTTTTTTTACAACTATCTCATATTGTCTTCTATTGACATTTTTTTACAGCAGTTTCCTACATTATGTACTTTCTGATGTGCACATATACTGTGCATGTAACCCCTCACAAGGTTTTGAAGTTGGTGCAGTCTGCTATATTGGACTTATATCAACTTTTTTGGGAAGTTTGACATACCCTACTAGCTTTTTCAAAAATATGTAAAAAAACAAAATGACTTCACCATCTTAAAGGGCAGAAAGGAATCACTATAAGTTATAAGCAAATCATTTTTATGTCAAACTGACTGGCATCAAAAGGCCAGACTACACTTTTTTCTGTTGCTTTGGGGTAACTTTGACAGTGTTGGACTTACCAAACAGGTAAAGATTACAAGTATCTTAGCTAAGGTGCACAAATCACTAAATGTGAATGATTGCTTGTATTTTAAAAAAGAAAAACTTATCACACAAATTATGGTTTGACTTCAGATGCAAAAAGTGACTCACAGCTGTTGTAGCTTATGTGTATGGGTATAAAACAAAGATCTACTGACGCTTGACAGTGACTGCCTTGTACAAAACAATAACCTGACGGATTTGGGGTATTTCAAATGGTCCAGTTCCCACTAATTTGACTAGTCCTGCAAAAATGTATTCATCATCAACAGTATTAATATCGTATTTCTTTGGCCAATTGAATGAGTAGGTGGCAAGACTCAAGCAGTGAAGAAAGTTGAACTTAACTTTTCCCTCGCCAGGAAAGTCTAGAACCCTTTCTATGTCCCAAACTTGTTGTTCCTTCCTGGCATTGTATCTAACTGCATAGTACTCATTTTGCTTGGGATTCATCTTTTGGTTACTGGGTTTTTCCTTGCCATCACTGTCAGTTTCTTGAATAGTATCCTGAGTACTCTGATCATCCTCATCAGAGCCAACTTCAAGAATAATGTCTGATTTGCTATCACTTCAGTCTCTATTTGATTTCCTCTTAGGAAGAAATTTTTTTTTTCGATTTCACTCCCTTTCCATCTGAACTTTTCTTCTTTCATTTGCCTTTTGCTTTCAGGTTTTCTTTCCTCTTTTGATGTTATTACTTCTATTTCTCTTGCAATTTTCTTCCATTTCTCTATTCCTGAAACTGATGGTAGGTTATGCTGCTTGATTAAGTCAAGAAGAATCTTCAAAAGTTTTTGATTGGTTGCCAAACAACCTCCTTGGACTAATGGTAACAGAAACGGTAATTTTTTCTACTTCAGTGTTGATGGTGGTTTCGACTTTAGATGTGCCTGCCTTTTTCTTTTGTTCCTTTTTCATTTGTGAATAGCATCTCAGCTTAGCAGGTTTAAACACAGGTTAGGTCACAGTGGGACACTCAGATCAAAGATTCCAGTTGCCTTGAATGGCTTCTCGATCAGGCTAGGAGAAAGATAGGTATCCCATACCTTTGATAAGAGACTTACAAAACCCTTCTTCAACAGAATGTCACCAGTGTGATCCCTCTGTCATTTCAAGAGATTGTGATCACAAGACACTTTCATTCCCTCGAAAACCACTTTACCAAGAGATTGAAGGATGTAGGATGTATGTGGAGATGGCTTGAGAATTGTCACATTATTTTTGCCTGCAAGTTTGATAAGAGTGAGAGAAAGGTGTGAGTCATGTCCATCTAAAGGTGAGGAGTGCCTTTCCTTTTACTTGAGGAAGAAATTGGAATTCAAACCAGTTCACAAAGAGATCAGACGTTCTCCACCCTTTCTTGGTAGATGAGTAAGATGCACCAGGGTAAGCTCCATCTACAGGCATCCAGGAGGTCCAGATATTCTTAACAGAGAAAATCATTAGAGGTGGGAGTTTTTCTCCTTTGTGCTGATACAAGCCAAGATAATTTACTCTCATGTCTATTACCACCTGTTTTACAACTGGCTGGTGAGCCTTTGGATCCAGAAACTTTTGTGTTGAATCAGCACTGGGGCTTTTCAAAGATTATCCATTGCCATGACAGTTTCATGCAACAACTCATAAACCAATCATTTTGAAGGGGCCAGATTGCTGCAAAAGTCTTTTGTTTTCTAGTCTTTCTGGTTTCTTTAGTGAGATTTGTTTCAGCACTTGAACCCCACCCACCAGTCATGACCAGGCTGGCTGTCCTTAAATCTTGTTTGAACTTTGTTCTTGGTGAGATAGTCTTGCACTTGGTCAGGAAATTCTATCTTGCTGAGACCTATGCCAATCTTTTCAAGTATTTGGAGACTCTTGAGTCATATCCTTTTTCTATTTCAGAGGGAACTTCTTGGCTCCTCCCTCCACCACAAAATGGCTCTTTGACTTCTGCCTTCTTCATAAGATGGTTATGCAAGGTAATATGCAGTATCTGAAAAACTTTGGAAGCCTGTAGCATAGACATTCTCTTTGAAGATATCTCTGCTAGCGCGTTTTGTAGCATAGTTGCATCGTTTGTTCCTCCAACCCCGCACTGTGCTTCCCAAACATAATTTCTAGGCATCTAGAAAAGACAAAAGAATTATGAATGAATGGATGGATTTATTCAAAAACCCATCACAAGCAAAGGTTAAGATGGAAAAACAATGAAAACAGAGAAAGATAAACGAGAGCAGGCACAGAACTACAATGCATGAATGAACAACACAACACTACATTCCACTAAGTAAGTAGAGCCATCTAAGGATGATTACTAACTTCAATTCTTATAAAGCTTAGAATCTGTTTTACCATTTAAAATATTGATCTTTGGTAACATGGTGTAAGTCCGACACCCCTGCCAAACTTCCCCCATAGGGGGTAAGTCTGACTTGTCGGGGTTTATTGGGGGTAAAACTGATACTCCGCTTATCTCTTCAACTAATAACATTAGTTTGTTCAAACAATATAAGGAAGATGCCCCTGGTCGTCTAGTTTCTAAGAAATGCAAAAAAAATTCTTTATCTCAGTTGGATGAAATGTGTTGACTGTGGGAAATAAATTTCATTTGTTGTGTCCACTATTGCTCTAAGATACCTTTCTTTGTTTGCTGACTATTATTGCTATTGTACTAAGGCTGTTAGTCAGGGTATGTGTTTGTTTTGGGGCTTGTGTCTTATTTTGATAACCTTATATTTATGTAAAGAAAATCAAAGAATTAAGGACTACTCAAGGAACAAATAAAGTTCAACTCCTTTTGCAAGGAATTGCCATTTTTCGGTATGATGGGTAGTAGGACCAACAGAGTGGTTTTATTATTATTAATTGGATATGGCTCATTAAAATTAGGTTTGGTTCAATGCTGTTGTTTTAGAGATCCTATTCAAAATGTCTTGGATCAAGATTATGTGTGACTAGGACAGTAAAGATTTTGACTCTATAGATGCAGTCATTTAGAAAGTAAGCACTCCAATTAACCATGCCTGGAAGCCCTTTTTCAACTGTCTTGTTTAGGTGTAGAAGAATGACATCTACTGGTGTAGTCGATTCCAGTAGTTATATGATAAACAAATTAGTGTTATAAGATGACATATGATGAAAGCTGTGCTGGATGTTAGCAATGATATAGTTTGACTCTTTATAGTTTAGGATACGTTCTCCCCCAAAAATTAGTTTTATCCCTAGGATCAATCCAAAGGATCATCATAAAGTATACCATAAAAAAACCATTCAAGTTTATGTGTAGAACCAATTCTGGCCTAAGTAAAATTTAATGAGTGGAACCTTTATATGTTAAATTCTAGTCTAAGAAAAACTTAATGAGTGGAACCTTTACATGTTAACACAATATTTTTTTTTGCTTAGATTTGTCTCCACTTTTCAATATTACTGTATGCTTCAGAATTTTGAGTCTTCTTAAATGAGTAAAAGGAATGTCTAATAAGTCATGTTAAAAGTTCTTCTTTTAGACTGGGCAGAGAAAACACCCTCTTTGAAATTGAGTTAGTTTTAGTTTTCTTTCAGTGTTTGCTCTTACAGCAGGGCTAGGTGTTTTTTCTGTAAGTAAGTTCCCTTCAAGATGCCAAAGTGTTATTTTGAAAACTTAAAAGGGATAAGGTACTTACTTTTAACCATTATACACTAAACAGATTACTCACGTGAGGTAAACGGATCAATAAAAGTACCAAGTTTCACAAAGTATTTCGGGCATATACTGGTATTACTAACAACTCATTTGAGTACCAATCTGCCTGAGGCCAGCATCCTTGCTTACCCTCCACTTCCATCCCAATTTGTTCAAAGCTTCAACCTCTGCTGCCTACCATGGTGGTCCATTAAAAAAAATCTTTTTAAATATTTTTGACCTAAAAACAAAGTTTTTGGCAATCTATCGTAAATTTCGGCATAGTAAGTAATATCCTTTCTTTCATTACAGTTCTTGAAAGTAGGGCCATGCCACTTTGTTTTGTAGTCAATCGAATATGGCCAGTCAACCAAATTCCTAAAACTATCCTTAGACAATTTCTGTAGAAAATATCTAACATATCTTTTTCCGACATTCTTTTCCCTCAACCTTTCGAGCATATCGATGATCATTCCTGCTGAATTCGTGTCGTTAATATAACTAGTGTAGATTCTGCCTTAAATTGTGCATTTAAGATTTGAGAAAATTAGATGTTTGGGTAAAGATGTTTTCTCATTTTTTGTAGCTTTTCTTTCAGTTCTTTCGGCAGAATTCAAGTATTAAAATCTAGCTGTCATCTAACTAGATAATCTTTTTAAGCTTGGCATATTTATTTCATTTTTTTAAGGTATGAATGGCTAACGAATCAGCATCGTGATTCTTTTGCTTCTTACATTGGGCACCATGACCTGTTGAATTTTTTTGCCATCTCAGAAAACGAAGCCAAAGCTAGAATCAAGTTCAATTTAATGGAGAAGATGTTTCAACCTTGTGGACCACCTCCAGAAAAACCCGAAGATTAAAAATAAGCAATCTTTTTCTTAGCTTTCTCACTTACTATTATTAATTTTTTTGTGAAACTGAAAACTGAAAGTGCTTCAGTTTTGTTTCCAAGTGGCGTCTACTTCTTAATTATTAAATCTCTTCTTACACTCACACAGCTTTTTTTCTGAAGTAAAACGGCTTACATATAATAGATATAGGAGAGTGCATGGCTGCTGATTGCCATGCTGTCAAAACGTGAATGGCTAACACAAAAGCATTGTGTCAAGAAGAAAGGAAAAAAAAGAATTTGTTGAGTTGGGTACATTCTTTGACCTTTTCTTATGAGCATAACTAAAGTAACCAGAAAAATGGTTAATTATCCAAACATATAGCAAATTATTGCAAAGTTGTAAAGATCTTGATATTTTGTAGAAAGAGGGCTCAAAGGTCAGCGTGCGTACAGTTTTATCATAGGTAATAAGATAGAATGTTATAAATAAAACGAATTATTCTATAATTTTTGCATTATCATTTGTTTTTTAATTCCAAATATGGTAAGATTTACAAAGCTTGGCGCTTATAAAATTTCAACTTTCAAGCAGAGGCTGTGTAATAATGACAAATTAGCTATGATGAAAAGAAACTATTATAAAGGAATATGAAATTTTACTGGTGGGTGACTACCTAGGGGCTTAAGAGGTTATCCTTATGTTTCCTGTGCAAAAGTTGAATGACGACTGAAATGCATGGTTTACATTCTCACCCAAATTCTAAAGGGCAAAACCACAATAAGGCAAAAAGTGGGCGAATAGGTAGAATTGTACTCTGCTCACATCATTAGCTTTGAGTCTAGTGGAGGGAGGAGTAAATATGAAAATTCTTTCAAGATTTAAACCAAAATGTTGAAGCTTTCGGGGCATTTTGATTGGTACATTGAGGAACGATCAGTGCGCAGCTAGTTCCATATCTTTTTAAATTCCCCCCTCCACATTGATCCAAATTTTGGAAAAAGCCATTCTGTTTAAAATAGTCCAAAGATTTAAGAATTCTGCCGATGGGGATTCCATACCCCCAGAGCCCTTGGACATTGATTGTAAATTGTGTAATTAGCCCATGATTTACATGCAGGACTTATCATTGGGAAAGGGTGAAATGTTTGACCCCAGGCGTGTTCGAAAAGGGTAAGGTTATTAATGTGAAGTTTAAGTGAACGTTTAGAGGTATGTTGAACTACACCAAAAGACACTATGCGCATCCAGGTTATCAAAAAGGTGTATCTGCAATATCTTGGAACGAGCTAAGGGTATTAACTTGAAATATTCAGTGCCACCACTACTGCTACTATTGTTACGATTGCAACCGTGACTACTTGCGACTGCAACCGCTTTTAGCTGGGACTACTCGTGACCCTGACTGCAACTACTTGCGACTGTGACTACTTGTGGCTACTCCTAGTAAATTTTGAAGGAAATATTGAACAACATCAAACATGTTTTTAACTTGACCAGTCATGACATTCATTAATTCAGTGCTTTGAACTTAATTTAATTCAAGAATGTGATTTCGCAATATTTTGTTTTGGATTAAATCCTGTAAAGCTTGCTAAAATTCAGTGACTGTTATTTCGCAATATTTTGTTTTGGATTAAATTGACCTGGCCTAGATTCAAGCTATTAATTGCTAGTTGGATAATATATGAGTTTCATGCTGGACTGACCGTCTCTGGACTCTTGATTTCATTACAATTCGAACTAGTTTCAAGTAAGTGCTAATTTAAGCCTGATCGTAGTGTGCAGGTTTGCAACCCTGTTTCCAACTGCAAGTATACCATTTACACCTATGTAAGCCTATTGGATCATTTACACTACTAAAAACAAGCTATGCATAATTGTGAATATGTGCACTGCCCTGTATTGAACTTTCGGCAAAATAACTGAGAAGAAGGAATTCAAGACGATATTATTATTCAAAACACAATAGACTTATTTGAATGCGGTGTTGTTGCTAAAAGAAAAAAAAATTGGGCGAAGGTTTGCGACTAACGATAATTGCTCACGGAACATCGGCACGAAAGCTTCTACAAATAATTTCAAGATATTCTTGACCTTATTAAAATATTGGACTCTGAAGAGGTATCGACTCCGATTTATTTTATCAAGTCTCCTACTGAGATTCCCATTCTGCCCGAGTGGGCTTACTCTAGGCTTTCTACAAAGGTTAATCGAGTGGAAAAACTACTCAAGGTCGTTGCGACAAAGCTGGATGCTTATGAATTGAATTACCCGCAACTGTCATAGCCTGCAATGCCCGGCCTGCATGCTACTATTGTTGTGTCGAGCCTTCCCCCTACTCTCTCAGACCAAATAAAACGAAAAGTTGTGATAGATCTGATAAATGTCATGAATCAGTCACTGGTATACGTCCTGTACGTGACAAACTGATTATTAATATAGATAAGTCAGTTGCCGAAGATTTCCGTTGTTGTTGTTGTTGTTTGGGGTTTGACGCGTTCGACCAATAGGTCATATGCGTTCGTATCACTTAGTTGTTCTGTGCCTTCTATGATCACTAGCTTGCTTGGGTGTCACTTAGTCATTATTCACTGAGCCAGAACAGATTATAGGGAATGAACCAAACCAGTAGTCTTAACAAATCTGCCTAATAGGTTTGTGCTTAGTTTTTTAGCCCAAGGAAGAGACGTGTGATGTCCCAGAACAGAACGCATTGTGAACGCACTAAATGCCTTCTCACAGCAATTTCTTAGTACTTCTCTCTCTTTCGTATTTTCTACAGTTAAAGATGATGTGGCGTATATCTTCATACACTCCACAAGTGTCACAGTTGGGGGATGGAGCCATTTTCCACTGGAATAGTGTTGATTTTGTCTTTGCATGGCCAAATCTAAGACGAAATAGGCAGGTAGAAAGGATGCGAGAAGTGAGGTACATTTCTTTTGAAGGCTGCTTATCAAACAGTTCGTGGTAACGAACTGTAGTAAGGAGCGACCCGGCTCAATAGTAACCAAAACTCTAAAAAATGGAATTTTGATACCAATTGCTACATCAAAAGAATCGCATTTTAATGCTGGTTTTAAATATATAAGTTTCATCAAGTTTAGTCTTACCCATCAAAAGTTACGAGCCTGAGAAAATTTGCGTTATTTTAGAAAATAGGGGGAAACACCCCCTAAAAGTCATGGAATCTTAACGAAAATCACACCATCAGATTCAGCGTATCAGAGAACCCTACTGTAGAAGTTTCGAGCTCCTATCTACAAAAATGTGGAATTTTGCATTTTTTGCCACAAGGCAGATCACGGATGCGTGTTTATTTGTTTTTTTGTTTTTTTGTTTTTTTTTGTTTTTTTTTTCCCAGGGGTGATCGTATCGACCCAGTTGTCCTAGAGTGTTGCAAGAGGGCTCATTCTAACGGAAATGAAAAGTTCTAGTGCCCTTTTTAAGTGACCAAAAAAATTGGAGGGCACCTAGGCCCCCTCCCACGCTAATTATTTTCCCAAAGTCAACGGATCAAAATTCTGAGATAGCCATTTTATTCAGTGTAGTCGAAAAACCTTATAACTATGTCTTTGGGGACGAATTACTCCCCCACAGTCCCCGTGGGAGGGGCAACAAGTTACAAACTTTGACCTGTGCTTACATATAGTAATGGTTATTGGGAAGTATACAGGCGTTTTTAGGAGGATTTTTTTGGTTGGGGGGAGGGGTTGAGAAGAGAGGGATATGCTGGGGGAACTTTCCATCGAGAATTTGTCATGGGAGAAGAAAATTTCCATGAAGGGAGAGCAGGATTTACTAGCATTATTTAAAAAAAAAAACAATTAAAAAATAAATGTGAAAAAGCTTTTTCAGCTGGAAGTAAGGAACAGCAATAAAACTTAAAACAAACAGAAATTATTACCCATATGAGGGGCTCACCTTCTTCTAATACCTCGCTCTTTACGCTAAAGTATTTTTAGTAATTTCAACTATTTATTCTACGGCTTTTGAGATTCAGGGGTCATTCTTAATGAATTGGGACAAAATCTAAGCTTTAGTGTAAAGAGCGAGGTGCTGACGATGGGGCGAATCCCCTCATATATGCAATAAAAACATGAGAATACAAAAGTTCTTTACGTAAGCTAATTAATAAGTTACGTAAATCTTTTACCAATAAAAATATTCGTAAAAAATTAAAAGTTCTAGTTGCTTTTTTAATTAACCAAAAAATCGGAGGGCAACTAGGCTTCGTCCCCCGCTCTTTTTTTCTCAAAATCATTCGATCAAAATTACGAGAAAGCTATTTAGCAAAAAAAAAAAAAATATGCAAATTTCGTTTTGATTATTCCTCTGCGGAGAGCCAAAATCAAAACATGCATTGATTCAAAAACGTTCAGAAATTAAATAAAAAAAAAACAAGTTTTTTTAACTGGAAGTAAGGAGCGACATTAAAACTTAAAACGCACAGAAATTACTTCGTATATGAAAGAGGCTGCTACCTCATCAACGCCCCGCTCTTTACGCTAAATTTTTTTACTGTTTTAAAAAGAAGAATTGAGAGAAAGAGTCAAACTTTAGCGTAAAGAACGGGGCGTTGATGAGGTAGCAGCCTCTTTCATATACGAAGTAATTTCTGTGCGTTTTAAGTTTTAATGTCGCTCCTTACTTCCAGTTAAAAAAACTTGTTTTTTTTATTTAATAATCATAAAGATCGAGGAGCTGAGTATGAGAAGAATGGAGCCAGGCCTCTTCTTCTTCAAAAATTTTTGAGCTAATTGAAGAAAGAAGTTCAGGACCAGTGATAGGGGTTTGGGTGATCAGGCCTATTTGGGAGGCTTGTTTTGCAGCCTGATCTGCTAGTTCGTTTCCTGTTATACCACAGTGTGCTGGAACCCATATGAATAGAACAGATATACCCTTTTTTGCAAGTTGAGTAACCAAATTTTCAATCTCAATGGCAACATTTCTTGCTTGGTGTTGCTGGTGTGAGAGGTAATCCAGAGCTGAAAGTGAATCAGAGCAGACAATATACTTCTGGTGTTTGCTCTCTGTTTGGCTTGATATGGCTCGAAGTGAAAACTTAATTGCCATAAGCTCTGCAGAGAAAATTGTCAGGTTAGGGGGTAAACGGTATGAAAGAGACAGGCTCTGGGAGGGTAGAAGATTTCCGTTTACCAGTAACCGGAGCGATAACTGGCTCTTCTGTGAAAGTGTAAACTAAGAAGTTTTACGGCCTCTTGAAGGTAATTCCAAGCGATTTCGAATTATCTCACCTGATATCCTGCCCTGGTGTTTTTGACGCCTCTAGGCTAGGGAGATCCACTGTAATAAAATTTGAATTCTCTGATGCAGTGTCAAGAGCCATAGTATCCAGATACGGTCTTAAAGTAGGATATGAAAACCTACGCGTTTACGAGTTCAAGGCGATTCTCCGTTCTTGTAACATTTGCCGGTCCCCTGAACATATCCAGTCGTCTTGCTCCAATGTAACACCAAAATGGGCGCGATATGCCGGTTCCCTTGACTCAGATAGAGACTCGCCTTGCATTTTGTCACCTAAGAGTGTATTTACACATTGTGTAAATCAGAGCAGATTGTAAAAACCGAGTAGATGTTCTGACCAGATTTTTGCTTGAAAATTTTTCCTCCAGTCTGCTTGGGTTTGCCAAATCTGGTCGGTTTTTTGAGCATAGTTTCCAAAAATTAATAATATGAGTGTCGGTCAGAAAGTTTTGGATCTATTTATTTTGGTGCTAGGGCAACCCAGCTTATATGACCCTGCTGATCCTGGCTCCAAAAAAATCGAAGAAGAAAGGCTTAATATGGGCTTCTATTGCAAACCAACTTTCTGTTGAAGGTAAGGCTCACATGATTATGCATTATCAGTGTAAATTTTTCAGTGTTATATAAATTCAAGATTGTTCCATTCTATGCTCGTCTTTAGGCCATAGTGAAAATTTGAGATTACAATTTGAACATATTTCTTCAAGTTTTTGCCTTACACACACAGAAAAATGAAACCTAGTCTAGCCTACCTGCCATGTTGGCCTGATCCACCATCTTCCCTTCGTCCTTGGTTTGACAGTATCAAGGATCATGTTTTTCCGTCTTCTACGTCTTATGAGAATCAGTGCGATAGCCAAATTCGCAAGTATTGTTCTCCGGGATTCTATTCTTATATTGTTACTAGCTGTTGGGGTGGCGCTTCGCGCCACCCCAACACCTAGTTGGTGGGGCGTTTCGCGCCCCCCCAAGCCCCCCCGCGCGCGTAAGTCGTTACGTGCCATATTAGTTATGCGCCATTGTCCCTGTGTCCCACCTGTGAATATAGATAGATTTATATATGTGTTTCAAACTACGTAAAAATTGCGAATAAACAACATTCTTGGCTTTCCCATTGTCTGTGCATATACAAAGCCGTATGTACTAATAATGACGTCATATGCAAACGCTCTTTTTACAAACAAACAAACATGCATCCACACAACTCGTTTTTATATAGATAGATAGATAGATAGATACAATACAAATTAACTGCGTAAAACTTGCGAATATACAACATTCTTCGCTGTCCAATTGTCGCTGCATATAAATACATTGTCAGGTTTACCGACCCTCGAACATGCAACGAACTCGTTTTTATATAGATAGATAGATAGATAGATACAATACAAATTAACTGCGTAAAACTTGCGAATATACAACATTCTTCGCTGTCCAATTGTCGCTGCATATAAATAGATTGTCAGGTTTACCGACCCTCGAACATGCAACGTACAATTGTCCATGGGAAAAACAATCAGTATTAAGATCTATACCACATTTTTCTAATGATTGACCTTTAGCTTTGTTAATGGTGATTGCAAATGCTAATCGAATTGGGAATTGCAATCTTTTAAATTGAAAAGGCAGATCCGTTGGAATCATGGGAATGCGAGGAATAAGAACATCCTCACCCTCAAAAGGCCCTGTCAAGATTGTGGCCTCTATTAGGTTTTCCATTGTTTTTTTTACGGCAAGTCGAGTGCCATTGCAAAGCTTTGGTGGGTTTATATTTCTTAAAAGTATTATTGGTACGCCTATTTTTAGTTGTAGCACGTGTGGTGGAAACCCTGAAAGATCTATGGAATTTAAAAATTCAGATGGATAATTAACCGCTTCATTTGGTTCCAAAACTGTGTCGACTGACTTGTAAAGGACTGCCTGGTCTCGAATCTTGGTCAAAACAATATTGTTGATTTCGTGGACGTCTATATTTTTGGGTGCGAGAATCGCTCTTTCACTTAGCCATTTATTATTTTTATAATTTTTTAGAATATTCGGAAATACTTTTTCAATCAATTCATTTTTGGACGTCACTAAATTACAGAAATCAGCAGGTAGTTGTATACGTCCTGAAATTGAGTCTACTGGGAGCTTTCCGTTTCCAATTGTCAGCAATTGATCTGAAAATGTTTGACCAGAGTCATCGTTTTGCAATCGGACACGCATATTTGTAGTTAATTTTAATATTTTTACGTGTGCCCATAAATTAGAATTTTTCAGGCAAGCATTCATTCGTCTTCAATGGCTCTGGTGGTGCAGCCAATAGAGGAAGTTTAACTTTTCCTGAGGCGCAACACATTCCCATTGTTTCACCATTGAATTTCAAGGCCTTGCAATAGGGACAAATTTTAGACATTGTCCCGATTTGAACACATCTACTCAAGCTATAATCATCGACTGGGTTGTACCTGAATGCCAGGCGATAACTTTCAGGTTGCTCTGATTCCTCGGCACGCTTTCTTTTCTTACTTTCTCTATCAGCAGCAAGCCTGATTTCTTGCTGTTCTTGTGATTCCTCGGCACGCTTTCTTTTCTTACTTTCTCTATCAGCAGCAAGCCTGATTTCTTGCTGTTCTTGTAATTCCTCGGCACGCCTTCTTTTTTCACCTTCTCTTTTAGCAGCAAGTCTGCTTCCGCGTTGCTCTGGTAGTTCCTCGGCACGCTTTCTGTTCTTTTTTTCTCTATCAGCCTCAAGCCTGTTTCCTTGCTGTTCTTTTGATTCCTCGGCACGCTTTCTGTTCTTTCTTTCTCTATCAGCCTCAAGCCTCTATCAGCAGCAAGTTTTTTGGCATAGACTCTTTGAGCATCTTCATCGGCTTTTGCCATTGTAAGTTCATCAGTCATTGTAAACTTAAACATTAATAGATTTCTACGTGAACAAATGTCTTAAATATCTTGAATGACGTCACCGTCAAAGCAAAAATGACGACAACTAATTTCATGACGTCAGTCAACACAGAAACATGACGTCACCTGATCCACAGACAGACACACCGACAGACACCTTATTTTTATATATATAGATTTAAGAATTAAGGCGCTCTTTGACTACTAAGGTCCCTGCGTCGGCCCTGCAGTGCATTCCTGCAGCGTGATTCGATCTCTGGGTCCAGTATTACCAAGCTAAGGTCAAATCCACTGCGCCACCACAGGACTTCTATTCTTATATTACGCGTTTTTTGCGCAATTTGAATTACGCGCCATAAATGCTGCACTTGATTGATTATAATTTGTTAAATCGTTCGAAAAGGAATGAGCGGAATTCCGGTCGGATTTACGCAGTGTGTAAAGACATTATAAATGTGCAAACTGTGGAGGTAATTATGTTTGAGTAATTATGTTCAAGTGCTTGAAGGCTGAATGACCACTCCCTCTCTTCGTTTTTTGATGTTCTGTCAAACTAATTAAAATTTTGAAATACCCATTTTGTACTAAATAATCCAAAGGTTTAATAACTATGCCTCCGGGGAGGCTATGCCCGTTAGAGCCCCAGGGAATGGATTCTGAATTATGCTATTTGCCTACTCTCCAAACAAAGGGTTTATCATTGGGGAGGGGGAGGGGGAGTTCTAGATTGTGCGTGTGCCTGAAAAGACTAAGCGTATTAAGGTACAATTTCAGAACACTCCGATTATTTTGAACAAAATGACTAATTTTGATCAGATGTCTTTTGGGTATGAGCAGCCAAAACAGGCGTGTGAGGGGGGCTGGTGCCATGAATCACTTTGATTCTTATCAAGAGTGCTTTAACTTTCAATTTCTAATTGAATGAGCCCCCACCAAAGTTTCCACGGCAACTCCTTCCATAAAAAAAAAAAAACAATAATACGATGAAGCCCTATTGTTCTTTACTTGTTGCGCCATGATAAAATATTTTGATTGAAAACATCCAAAAATTTTATAATTTCATTGCAAACTTTACATGAAGTAATTGAATTAGCATGCTAGGATTCATTCTCATATACGGAAAGTGAACACAGCGAGTGAAGAGAACCGACATATCCTGTAGAAGTAAAATATATTACTAGGCTGCAATATAATGTACTGGGTAAATACTTTTTCCACTTCTTTCCCTGGTTAGCATGCTCAAGTCGAAAAAAAATTTTAGTAACCAAAAACATTTCAATAATATTAACTATTTGGTGGGATTTGAAAGAAGAAAAATAGAAAGAGAAACGGTGTGATTCATCCATTTTTGTGAAATAAACACTTTGGTAATAAAATTCTCATTATGTTTATAAATTTTATATCTATTGGGCTTTTAGACTTGCTTCCAATTTAATTGTGTCCAAAATAATATTCAAATGGAAAACAATTGAGAATTATTCCAACAAAGTTAGTTATGGGAAAACGTTTGACTAAATGTATGTATTCTACAAAAAATACGTTTTATGAATGGTGACGATTTACAAGCAGCAGTCCCTCCCCTTTTTTGTCATTATCAGAATCTCTGCCTCTCAGAAAACGCTACTCTCTCCTGAGATAAACTTCTCAACACGCCTCTGAGTGGGACCCAGACCATGGCTGCCAAATTGACACATTTTGTGTCAAAATGACACAATTTGATGTTGCGTGAAACAATGACACATTCAGACGAAATGATGATACGACCGACGAAAATGACACATTTTTCAATAAAAAATGACACAACCGACAAAAATGACACATTTTTAAAAAAAAGGACACATTTTTTCAAAAAAATGACACATTTTTGTCATCCTAGTCTTGATTTTTAAATGGTAATAAAAGAAAAGTAAAATTTCAATTTTCTACCTCCAGAAAAGCTACAAATCAAACAGTTCGTGGTAACGAACTGTAGTAAGGAGCGACCCGGCTCAATAGTAACCGAAACTCTAAAAAATGGAATTTTGATACCAATAGCTACATCAAAAGAATCGCATTTTAATGCTGATTTTAAATATATAAGTTTCATCAAGTTTAGTCTTACCCATCAAAAGTTACCAGCCTGAGAAAATTTGCCTTATTTAGGAAAATAGGGGGAAACACCCCCTAAAAGTCGTAGGATCTTAACGAAAATGACACCATCAGATTCAGCGTATAAGAGAACCCCACTGTAGAAGTTTCAAGCTCCTATCGACACAAATGTGGTTGTATTTTTTGCCAGAAGACAAATCACGGGTGGGTGTTTATTTGTTTTTTTTTTTTTTCCCCAGGGGTCATCGTATCGACCAAGTGGTCCTAGAATGTCGCAAGAGGGCTCATTCTAACGGAAATGAAAAGTTCTAGTGCCCTTTTTAAGTGACCAAAAAAATTGGAGGGCATCTAGGCCCCCTCCCACGCTCATTGTTTTCCCAAAGTCAACGGATCAAAATTTTGAGATAGCCATTTTGTTCAGCATAGTCAAAAACCATAATAACTATGTCTTTGGGGATGACTTACTCCCCCACAATCCCTGGGGGAGGGGCTGCAAGTTACAAACTTTGACCAGTGTTTACATATAGTAATGGTTATTGGGAAGTGTACAGACGTTTTCAGGGGGATTTTATTTTGTTTGGGGGTGGGGCTGAGGAGAGGGGCTATGTTGGAGGATCTTTCCTTGGAGGAATCTGTCATGGGGGAAGAAAAATTCAATGAAAAGGGCGCAGGATTCTCTAGCATTACTATAAGAAAACAATGAAAAATAAACATGAAAACGTTTTTTCAAATGAAAGGAAGAAGTAGCATTGAAACTTAAAACGAACAGAAATTATTACGCATATGAGGGGTTCTAAAAATACTTTAGCATAAAGAGCGAGGTATTTAGGAGGAGATAAATACCTTGCTCTTTATGCTAAAGTATTTTTAGTAATTTCAACTATTTATTCTACGGCCTTTCTGATTCAGGGGTCATTCTTAAAGAATTGGGACAAAACTTACGATTTAGTGTAAAGAGCGAGGTATTAACGAGGGTACAAACCCCCTCGTATACATATTAAAAATATAAGGTTATGAAAGTTTGTTACGTAAGTTAATTCTTAAGTTACGTATATTTTTTACTAATAAATCGTTAAAAATTAAAAGTTCTAGTTGCCTTTTTAAGTAACCGAAAAATTGGAGGGCAACTAGGCCTCCTTCTCCACCCCTTATTTCTCAAAATCGTCTGATCAAAACTAAGAGAAAGCCATTTAGCCAAAAAAAGAATTAATATACAAATTTCATTTTAATAATTTATGCGCGGAGAGCCAAAACCAAACATGCATTAATTCAAAAACGTTCAGAAATTAAATAAAAAAACTAATTTTTTTAGCTGAAAGTAAGGAGCGACATTAAAACTTAAAACGAACAGAAATTACTCCGTATATGAAATGAGTTGTCCCCTCCGCAATCCCTCGCTCTTTACGCTAAAGTTTGACTCTTTGCCACAATTCTGCTTTTTAAAACAATTAAAAGCTTTAGCGTTAAGAGCGAGGGATTGCGGAGGGGACAACTCATTTCATATACGGAGTAATTTCTGTTCGTTTTAAGTTTTAATGTCGCTCCTTACTTTCAGCTAAAAAAAAATTAGTTTTTTTTTATTTAATTAATGGAAGGGAATAGCGCTGCCTAACGGTGGCAGTAGTACACAAACAGTGGAGAACAGATGACAGATGACAATACAGGACAGATGCCATCACCGTATTTAAAATTTAAACCACGCGAAAAAAACAGCCATAGGCGGAAATTTCAAATCAAAATGCACGCTGAGTATCTGAACTTAATTGGCTTCTTGATTGAGTATTTGATGTAGCCAACTGGTACCTACTTAACAGTAAAAACTAGACAGCATGCAGTTTGGCAAAGCTGTGTGCATAAGCAGCAACTCCCATTTTTAGGAGTACAGGAGGGGTATCCAACCTCGGACAAGATTACAAATTTCCAGATATGTCTTTCCTTCAGCATAATCCCTGAAAAGGCACCAAAAAATATGACAAAAATACTGGATTGAAGCTGGTTGAATGGCTTACATATTGAGCAAATAAAAAGCTCAGCCAATAAAGCCGATTACGATTACGACGTCATACGAAAAGTCTATTTTCAATTTGCTGTCGGAATTGATTGTCCCTAAAACTTTTATAAATGTAAACTTGCCTCGTTGGCCGCCCAGACACAAATTCTTAGTGTGTAACATTAATTTAATCGAATGTTTCTATTTCTTTCATGACGTCACAAAAAGGTCATGATCCAAAGATAATATGATAAGGTTAACTTTACTCCTTTTTAAACTGATTTTGAAAAGATTATATATTCAAAACTCTAAATAAAGATTTGACAATTAAATATGATATCACTTGTAGCGAAAAAATATGACACATTTTGTGACACATTATGGAATCTGAGATGACACTAAAAGCACATTTTCGGAAAAATATGACACACTCCTTAAAATAAATTTGGCAGCCCTGACCCAGATGCTCTGTTCGCCTTTTTTTTCTTTTTGTTCTCTATGGACAAGGATAAAAACTAAAGGGTCAAAATTCGCTCCTAAATTTATATACAATGTGATTTCTGCGCCTTTTGGTCTCAACCTAACTTTAATTGCAAAAAAAGTACTTTCTGCTGTCTTAATCGTGTCCCACTCATTTTATCATGTTTATTCATGATGCTAAACAAGCGAATTAAATCAAAGGGAGAAACATATGGACTAAACGCAAATAAACGGTGGATATGCCTCTGTGCCTCTATAACTTGTATATTAAATAACTAAACAACAAGTTTTTTTTAACTGAAAGTAAAAAGCAACATTAAAACTTAAAACGGAGAAATTATTATGTATATGAGAGGGGTTAAACTTTAGCATCTTACGCTAAAGTTTGACTTTTTGTTCCAGTTATTTAAGAATGACTCCAGAAACACAAGGACCGTTTAACTAAAATAATAAGCTATTTCAAAAGCTAAAAAAAAAAAACTGATTTGGGCAATAAAGAAACCAAAACCAATGTCCCAATACGTTGTCATCAAGGGCGTAACCAAGATTTCTGTTGGGGGGGATTTTATTTTTGTTGGGGAGGGGTTTACAAATAAAGCTTAAAAAGCTTGGCAAAAATTTGTTTAAATACATTTTGACACATTTTTCGATTCTTCCAGAATTTTGAGGTTGGGGCAGGGTTCAAACGCTATACCCCCCGTGGATGCGGCTTTGGTTGTCGGCACATAAACTAAAAATGTTTAACTTAGAAGAGGCAGCTGGGCGTATCACTATTTCTCACCCCCTCATTATCCCTAATTGCCTTTTGAATATTTTGAATCGGCTGCGTTTCTACAATCCAGTTTCATATTTCCAACTTGGCTTGTAAACCGTAGAAACAAGTTCGTGGAAAATCCGAAAAAGCCGAGTTATAAATACAAATATTAATATTAGAGGATATCAGGATGAACAATCTATCTTTGAACTGAAACATGAAAGGCGCACCTTATATTTTTATGGCACTTGGTATTTACCAAGTGACATGTAGCGATCGCAAATTCTGTCGGTCTGTCTGTCGGTCCCGGTTTTGCTAGTTTAGGCACTTCCAAATAAGCTAGGACGATGAAATCTGGCGGGCGTATCAAGGACCAGACCAGATAAATTAGAAATAGTCGTTTCCCCGATTTCATCACCTGGGGGGGGGGCGGTTAATTCAGAAAAATTAGAAAAAATGAGGCATTTTTAACTTACGAATGGGTGATCGGATCTTAATGAAATTTGATATTTAGAAGGATATTGTGTTTCAGAGCTCTTATTTTAACTCCCGACCGGATCTGGTGACATTGGGGGGAGTTGAGGGGGAAACCTAACATCTTGGAAAACGCTTAGAGTGGAGGAATCGGGATGAAACTTGGTGGCAAAAATAAGCACAAGTCCTAGATACGTGATTGACATAACCGGAATGGATGCGCTCTCTTTGGGGGAGTTGGGGGGAGGTTTAATTCTGAAAAATTAGAAAAATGGGGTATTTTAACTTACGAAGGAGCGATCGGATCTTAAAGAAATATCATATTTAGAAGGACCTCGTGACTCCAATCTCTTATTTTAAGTCCCGACCGGATCCAGTATCATTGGAGGGAGTTGGGGGGGGGACCGGAAATCTTGGAAAACGCTTAGCGTGGAGAGATCAGGATGAAACTTGATGGGTAGAATAAGCACAAGTCCAAAATACGTGACTTATATAACCAGACCGGGTCCACTCTCTTTGGGGGAGTTGGGGGGGGGGAATTTGAAAAAATAGAAAAAATGAGTTATTTGTAACTTAAGAACGGGTGATTAGATTTTAACGAAATTTGATATTTAGAAGGATATTGTGCTTCAGAGCTCTTGTTTTAAATCTCGACCAGATCCGGTGATATTGGAGGGGGAGTTGGACGGGGAAACCGGAAATCTTGGAAATAGTGAAAATTGAGGTATCTTTATCTTAAGAATGGGTGATCGGATCTTAATGAAACTTGATATATAGACATGTCTTATATCTCAGATGCTCAGTTTCCAATTAGAATCGGATTTGGGGACATGGGGGTTTAAGGGGGAAACAGAAATCTTGGAAACTGGAAATCTCGGAAAACGCTTAGAGCGGAGAGATCGGGATGAAACTTGATGGGGAGAATAAGCACAAGTTCTAGATACGTCATTGACACAATTGGAACGGATCCGCTCTCTTTGGGGGAGTTGGGGGGGATTTCCGGTACTTTGGTGAGTTCAGTACTTCTGGACGTGATAGGACGATGAAAATTGGTAGGTGTGTCGGGGACCTGCACAAATTGACTTGATAACAGTCGTTTCTTCGGTTCGACCATCTGGGGGGCTGGAAGGAGAGGAAAAATTGAAAAAATAAGGTATTTTAAACTTACGAATGGGTGATCGGATCTTAATGAATTTTGATATTTAGACAGACCTCGTGTCTCAGAGCTCTTATTTTAAATCTCGACCGTACCCGGTGATATTGGGGGTGTTGGAGGGGAAACCGGAAATTTCGGAAAACGCTTAGAACGGACAGATCAGGATAAAATTTTGTGGGAAGAATAAGCACAAGTCCTAGATACGTGATTGACATAACCGAACTGAATCCGCTCTCTTTGGGGGAGTTGGGGAGGGTTTTAATTCGGAAAAATTAGAAAAACTGAGGTATTTTTAACTTAAGAACGGGTGACTGGATCTTAATGAAATTTGATATTTAGAAGGAACTCATGTCTCAGAGCTCTTATTTCAAATTCCGACCAGATCTGGTGACATTGGGGGAGTTGGAGGGGTAACTGGAAATCTTGGAAAACGCTTAGATTGAAGAGGTCAGGATGAACCTTGGTGGGTAAAATAAGCAAATGTCATAGATACGTGATTGACATAGCCGGACTGGATCTGCGAAGGTCCAGTGCTTTGGCGACTTCGGTAGTTCTGGACATGCTAGGACGATGAAAATTGGTAGGCGTGTCAGGGATATGCATAAATTGACTTGATAAAGTCTTTTTCCCCGATTCGACCATCTGGCTGGCTGAAGGGAGAGGAAAAATTTGAAAGAATGAGGTATTTTTAACTCAAGAGTGGGTGATCGGACCTTAAGGAAATTTTGATATTTAGAAGGACCTCGTATCTCAGAGCTATTTTAAATCCCGGCCGACATTAAGCCTCTGATTTTCCTTTCAAATCGATCTATTGATTCTTATAATTTTGCTAGAGATAATGCCATATGAGGTCTTGGCTCTTGGCTCTTCCCACCTCGTCACAAGTGCCATATGAGCTCTTAGTTCTTGTTTTTTTTTTTCAATGAGTGGAAATCCAGAATGATTCCTCTAATAATCTTCATGGAAACAGGCAATAATCAAAGGACTCATTATCGTTTTATGATATTAAATTTTAAAAAACAAGTTTTTTAACTGAAAGTAAGGAGCAACATTAAAACTTAAAAACAGAACAGGAATTATTACGTATATGGGATTGCCCCCTCCTCAGTACCTCACTCTTTACGCTAAAGTTTGAATTTTTGTTTCAATTGTGTAAGTTCTGTTCTGTTTTTAAGTTTTAATGTTGCTGCTTACTTTTAGTTGAAAAAACTTGTTTTTCCTAATTTAATTTCTGATAGTTTTTATTTATTGTCAGGAAATCCAGATTCCCCTGCATCGAAAATTCCCTTTCCCTACGAAAACTCCTCCATGGAAAGATTCTCAAATGTAAGCACCCTGTCAGATAATCACCCCCTTTAAAAATATATTAATATGTTGATGTTAAAATGTATTGATGAAAACATTGATATGTAATATCAATACTTATCAATCCATTTTTGCTTTACGGTTATCGAAGCGGAAATAAAAAGTTGTGAGGTTTTTTTGGCCTTCTGAAAATTTACAATTACGGAGATACGACCTTCGATACCCGACTGATAATAAGCCATTTGTTAGAATAAGCTTTATAGAAATATCACAAAGAGTAACAATTCCACAACCATTCGGATTGTCATAATAGCAGCCAGGAACGGTTATGAATATCCAAGTTCCGACATAAGCCAGAAACCAGTCCTTCTCCCGTTCCAAGATAGACTTTTCAACTCATCATTGAGTTTAGCGGAATTGACAGTTTTCCAAAGCTAAGTGATCATATTGCAGAAATGATTCTGTCAAGTCACAGCATAAATATATATACGAACAGCAGCGAAAAGTCTTAGACTCTCCATTAAAGATTTTGAAACACATCAAGCTAAACCACTCTTCATGACTCCGCCTTCGCGCACGTGCAATGACAAATGACATGATTTGATCTAACTGAATGCCAAGTAGCAGCTGAAACTATTGCTGAGACGCACAAGGGGAAATCCATTTACGAGCGGTTTAATCTGTATCATTTTGGAGAACATTTTTGCTACTGTTCGTGTGTATATTCATGCTGTGCCATCAAGTATGATACTAAAATTGCACATATCCTGTCTTGTTTATATTTAGAAACTGCAAAAAAAGATTTTTTCTCTTTTATTAATGCACTGTAACTATTCCATAAACCATACAATATTAAAAAATCCTATAATATTCTTCCATTACTCAAAAATATTAATTATAAACTAAACGTATTTGTCCATAAATTTGCTTGAAATGGCAGCATAGATTAATATATTCAAGAAATTTCACTCTACTGTGGAAATCCAAATTATTTTGATTAATAAAACCTACTTATGTTGAAAATTACATTTTTTTTTTCTACTGGAAAGTATTTAAGTCTTGATAATTTCAATAATTTGCTGGACTTCCAACACGAATCACACTTTCAACAAAAAATTGCATTTTTTTATTGTTTAAATTCCGGCCAAAATTTTGTTGGAATTTTTTTTTTTACAGTGTACTACTTAGGCAAGTAATGGATCATTTCTAGCCCAAAAACTGCTCAGCATGGTTTATGCACTAAATATAAATGTGTAGACATAATGTTCAGCAACACCGTAATTTCCTTAATTTTTGTTATTTAAATCTTCCAACTGATAACTATTCTCATGTCAGTTGCTAGAACCTTATTGTAACTCAACTGTATAATAAATAAAAAAAAAAACAAGTTTCTTTTTAACTGAAAGTAAGGAGCGACATTAAAACTTAAAACGAACAGAAATTACTTCGTATGTGAAATGAGCTGCTTCCTCATCAACGTCCCGCTCTTTACGCTAAAGTTTTCTACAGTTTTAAAAAGTATAGTTGAGAGAAAGAGTCAAACCTGACTTTCAGACCTAGACTTTAGTGTCAAACCTAGACTTTCCTATCTGAGGTTAAGAAATATCATGGTTGTCAGACACGTACACAGGAATTTTTTTTCGGGGGGGGGGGTCAAAACCTTCGAAACGGCAGATATAAACAAGCACTTTTTTTATTTAGTAATGCAAAAAGCACGTATATCGGAAAATACAAATTAACTTTAATCTGTAGTATTGTAGTGGTGGATGGGGGGAAGAAGATTGAAGCCTCAAAAGTACGTTTTAGGCTCAGGTTATGTTTATGGCGATTTAGAACCAGTGATTAATCTATTATAACCCACTGAAAGGGAAATTTTAGGGTTAACAGTGCAATATGGGTGCTGTGGGGGTAGTTCTTCTATTGCAAAAACGTAGATTTTAACGAAAAATGATAGTTTCCAAAATTGATCCATTAAAAGCTGTACTTTATCCCGAAAGGGGGGGATAAACGCCCTAATATCAAGGATAATTCTATTTTGGTGTGAAAAGCAAACTCTCTTTACAAAAAAATAATAACAGTACAATTGCTAATTACTTCAAAGAGGGTAAAAGGTTAGACAGAAAATGGGTTAATAATTGGACAGTGACTTGACCGGATAATTGCATGCTGTAATATCCCCCAAAAAAGGCTTCACACATGCATCTAGATTCTTAATAAATGTCCTACTTTTGCCATAAATCCCAAGAAAACATGGGGAAATTAAAAATTTCACAAAAATTTGGGGGGGGGCAGGCCAGAAGGCTCCCCCCTGCGTACGTGCCAGATGGTAGTATATGTGTCACAAAATAAGCCAGTGAAAATAGAGCACTCTTTCAACACAGAAGTATGTGACATTGATTTCTCTTTTTTTTCTTTTTTTTATCATACACTTAAGAATGAATGGTTCGAAATTCTATTTACCTTTCTAGCGTCACAGCTACTGTTAAATATGTTGAACAGGTTTGAGCGGTAAGTCCTATGAAGTAATTCCATGGCATCATGTAATATATTAAAGGGCAGGTAGTCTTATTACAGCAAATGCGCACAGGGTCGGAAGAAAAATTATAAACAGCGTTTCTAGAAGAACGATCGTGTCAGCTACAGCTAGACCTATGAAAAATTTCTATTTAGTTTTTGTAATTACCATACTATCCAGAAACAAGAAATTTTTATCAAAAAAGTGGTTTCTATAATCTATGCAATCATGTCTCAACCAAATGCTACTAGTCCATTTTACGAAATACTGATCTAAGAAATTAGTCTATTCTAAAAGCTTTTTCTTTCCTTTAATCTTGATATCTATAAGAATTTTCATTTTTTTTGTTATTGACATTTTGAAACTTAAAAGCCAAATTGTCCAAAATAGATATCGTAGGCTACTAAGTAAATCACAAATGACATCCAAGAGCGAGGGGGAGGGGTAGTGGAGTGTAGCCCGACTCTGATTTACCTTAGCCTTTGCTTTTAGACCCTGATTCGCATTGTGATTTTGTTTTTGTAGCGAAGTTGATTTTTTGACAAATAAGGAACAAGCCAATAGAAATCAATTTCCATAAAGCGCGAATACCGTTCTGCTCTTTAGAAGTTTTAAGGGGTGGTTTGTTGTAATGCCTGCTAGTTTGATGTTTGACTTCATTGATCATTTAATTTGTGTCTATTTTTGGTTTTGTTTTCCCCATAGTTGCATCTTATCTGGTGTGAATACTCATCTAATCCCATACCGTTTTATCTGTTTGTTTTAAATTTGAATTATACCGTTTTATCTACCGTTTTAGCTGTTTGTTTCAAATTTGAATTATTATTTTACTCTATCCTAATCGCTTTAATGTGTGACTTTACTTTTCTTAGATGAAAAGTAACTTTTACTTTTACTTTTTTCTTTTTACTTTTTCCTTTTACTTTTTACTTTACTTTTTTCTTTTTTTATAACATTGTCTTAAATTAATCGTAAGCAGAGCAAAAGTTTTCATGGGTGCTGACAGGGGGGCAGGGTGGGGCCATGCCCTCCTGGAAATTTGGGATTATAAAGTAATTATAAGGAAACCAAAGGAAAACAAGAGCTAAGAGCTCATATGGCACTTGTGTCGAGGCGAGAAGAGCTAAGAGCCAAGAGATCATATGGTATGAGCTTTAACAAAATTCTATGAATCAATAGATTGATTTAAAAAGGAAAATAAGAGGCTTAATGCCGGTCAGGATTTAAAATAAGAGCTCTGAGTCACGATGTCCTTCTAAATATCAAAATTTATTAAGATCCGATCACCCACTCGTAAGTTATAAATACCTAATTTTTTCTAATTTTTCCTCTCCCTTTAGCCCCCCAGATGGTCGAATCTGGGAAAACGACTTTATCAAGTCCAATTGTGCAGCTACCTGACACGCCTATCAATTTTCATCGTCCTAGCACGTCCAGAAGCACCAAACTCGCCAAATTACTGAACCCCTCTGCCCAACTCCCCCAAAGAGAGCGAATCCAGTACGATTCTGTCAATCACGTATCAAGGACATTTGTTTATTCTCTCCACCAAGCTTCATCCCGATTCCTACACTCCAAGTGTTTTTCCAAGATTTCCCCCTCCAACTCCCCCCAATGTCAAACGATCTGGTCAGGATTTGAAATAAGAGCTCTCAGACATAAATTCTTTCTAAAAATCAAATTTCAGTAAGATCCAATCATCTATTCGTAAGATAAAAGTACCCCAATTTTCACGCTCTCAAGAATTCCGGTTTCCCCCTCCAACTCCCCCCAACGTCACAGGATCTGGTCGGAATTTAAATAAGAACTTTAAAGCACAAGATCCTTCTAAATATCATATTTCATTAAGATCTGGTCACCCTTTCCTAAGTTACAAATACCTCAATTTTCAAAATTACCCTCCCTCCAATTCCACCAAAGAGAGCAGATCCGGTCCGTTTATGTCAGTCACGTATCTTAGACAGGTTTTTATTCTTCCCATCCAGTTTCATCCTGATCTCACCGCTTTAAGTATTTTCTAAGATTTCCGCCTCCCTAACTGCCCCCCCCCCCCCCAATTACGCTTGATCCGGTTGAGATTTAAAATAAGAGATCTGAGTTACCAGATCCTTCTAAATATGAAGTTTCATGAAGATCCGTTCACTCCTTCGTAAGTTAAAAATACGTCATTTTTTCTTATTTTTTAGAATTAACCCCCCCCCCCAAATAGATCGGATCCGTTCCAATTACGTAAATCACGTATGTAAGACTTCTGCTTATTTTTCCCACCAAGTTTCATCCCGATCCCTTCAATCTAAGCGTTTTCCATGATTTTAGGTTCCCCCACCCCAAACTTCCCCCAACGTCACCAGATCCAGTCAGGATTTAAAATAAGAGCTTTGAGACACGATATCCTTCTAAATATCAAATTTCATTGAGATCTGATAGCCCGTTCGTAAGTTAAAAATACCTCATTTTTTCTAATTTTTCAGAATTAACCTCTCCCCAACTACCCCAAAGAGAGCGGATCCGTTCCGGTTATGTCAATCATGTATCTAGGACTCGTGATTATTTTTTCCACCAAATTTCATCCCGATCCCTCCATTCTAAGTTTTTTCAAGTTTTATGTTTCCCCCTCCCAACTCCCCCCCCCCAATGTCACCAGATCTGGTCGGGTTTAAAATAAGAGCTCTGAGCCACGATATCCTTCTAAATATCAAATTTCATTGAGATCCGATCACCTGTTCGTAAGTTAAAAATACCTCATTTTTTCTAATTTTTCAGAAATAACCCCCCCCCCAACTATCCCAAAGAGAGTGGATCCATTCCGTTTATGTCAATCATGTATCTAGCACTTGTGTTTATTTTTCCCACCAAGTGTCATCCCGATCCCTCCACTCTAAGTGTTTTCCAATTTTATGTTTCCCCCTCCCAACCTCCCCCCCCCAATGTCACCAGATCCGGTCGGGATTTAAAATAAGAGCTCTAAGACACGATATCCTTCTAAACATCAAATTTCATTGAGATCCGATCGCCCGTTCGTAAGTTAAAAATACCTTATTTTTCTAATTTTTAAGAATTACCCCCCACCCCCCAACTACCCCAAAGAGAGCGGATCCGTTCCGATTATGTCAATCATGTATCTGGGATTTGTGCTTGTTTTTTTTCCATCAAGTTTCATCCCGATCCCTCCACTCTAAGTGTTTGCCAAGATTTTAGGTTCCCCCCCTCCAACTCCCCCAATGTCATCAGATCCGGTCGGGATTTAAAATAAGAGCTCTGAGACACAATATCATTCCAAAAATCAAATTTCATTAAGATCCCATCACCCATTCATAAGTTAAAAATACTTAATTTTTTTCTATTTTTTCCGAATTAACCGCCCCCCCACTCCCCCCCAGATGGTAAAATTGGGAAAAAACTATTTCTAATTTAAGCTGGTCCCGTCCCTGATACGCCTGCCAAATTTCATCGTCCTAGCTTACCTGGAAGTGCCTAAAGTAGCAAAACCGGGACCGACAGACAGACAGACCGACAGACAGACAGACCGATAGACAGACCGACAGAATTGGCGATTGCTATATGTCACTTGGTTAATACCAAGGGCCATAAAAACGAACCAAGAGCCTGTGTATGTACCTGCAGTCCTTTGAGTCTGCAAGGCTATCGAAATATTCAACACCCGACTTTAATAATAATATTTTTTAGAATAATATCAAAAATGATTACCTTGCCCTTTTGAATATTTGAACGAGCCTGTGTATGTACCTGCAGTCCTTTGAGTCTGCAAGGCTATCGAAATATTCAACACCCGACTTTAATAATAATATTTTTTAGAATAATATCAAAAATGATTACCTTGCCCTTTTGAATATATAGGTAGCCCGTTTTTTATAGGTAGGAATTTTTTCATACATTTCAGTTACAATTTTATCCTTATCTTTTGACATAGATTCTTTGAATGACCTGCTCATCAAATTCATGGAAAACGTTTTAAATACGTATTTAAATTGCGCATTTGAAAAGGCGGCCTTTGAAACAGGTGAGCAATAACTGGGGTCCGCGCTGTCTGTGCCCAAAGGACATGGGAACTAATTAAAAGTCAATAGCTAAGTTCATGAATGTAAAATCATCATTGATGACTGTCACAGTGTAAAAATATTTTCCCTTTACTGTGCTGACTGCATAGATGACTGGAACATTTACATCCGCAGGACTTTGCTTCTTAGGGAATTCCAATTTCGTCAGCAATAGTTACAGCTTAGGGGTATAAGCCTAGAGAAGGAAACATGTTAAGAAAACATTTCATAATACGCACAATAGCTGTAGCTAACACCTTTTGCATGGATCCCCTCCTATACTTTACCGCCAACCCCCCTTCCCCTAAAAAGCAAATATATAGTCCAAATTATATAAAACCAATGCATTCTGTCACCCATCACTTGTTTTCCGGTTCTTCTTTTAAACAGTTAATTCAATTAATAAGTACAAGGTATGAAACAAGAGATACGCATTGGGAGAATAGAGGGGAAATATATAATTTCGACTGTAAATTTACACATTAAGGGGGGGGGGGGTAAAACATAGGGGGTTCCATGCAAAATCTGTTTGCTACAATTGTTATGCATATTGTAAATTGTTTTCTTATCATGCTTCCTTCTCAAACATGTTTCCTTCTTAACTCGTAAGTTAAAAATACCTCATTTTTCTAATCTTTCAGAATTAACCCTCGCCTCCACTCCCCCAAAGAGAGTGGATCCGTCCCGGTTATGTTAATCACGTATCTAGGACTTGTGCTTATTTTTCCACCAAGTTCCATCCCGATCCCCCCACTCTAAGCGTTTTCAAAATTTTAGGCCCCCCCTCAATTCCCCCCAATATCACCGGATCCAGTCAGGATTAAAAATAAGAGCTCTGAGACACGATATACTTCCAAACTTCAAATTTCATTAAGATCCGATCGCTCCTTCGTAAGTTAAAAATACCTCATTTTTCTAATTTGTGCAGAATTAACCCTCCCCAACTCCCCCAAAGAGAACGGATCTGTTGCGGTTATGTCAATCACGTATCTAGGACTTGTCCCTATTTTTCCCACCAAGTTTCATCCCGATCCCTCCACTCTAAGCGTTTTCCAAGATTTTAGCCTCCCCCCCTCAATTCCCCCCAATGTCACCAGATCCAGTCGGGATTTAAAGTAAGAGCTTTGAGATACGATATCCTTCCAAATTTCATTGAGATCCGATCACTCCTTCGTAAGTTACAAATACCTCATTTTTTCTATTTTTTCAGAATTAACCCTACCCCCCTCCCCAACTCCCCAAAACAGAGCAGATCCGTTCCGGTTATGTCAATAATGTATCTAGGACTTGTGCTTATTTTTCCCACCAAGTTTCATCCCGATCCCTCCACTCTAAGTGTTTTCCAAGTTTTAGGTTTCCCCCTCCCAACTCCCCCCCCAAATGTCACCAGATCTGGTTGGGATTTAAAATAAGAGCTTTGAGACACGATATCCTTCTAAATATCAAATTTCATTGAGATCCGATCACCCATTCGTAAGTTAAAAATATCTCATTTTTTCTAATTTTTCAGAATTACCCCCCCCCCCCAACAACCCCAAAGAGAGCGGATCCGTTCCGGTTATGTCAGTCATGTATCTAGGACTTGTGCTTAATATTCCTACCAAGTTTCATCCCGATCCCTCCACTCTAAGTTTTTTCCAAGTGTTAGGTTTCCCCCTCCCAACTCCCCCCCCCCCCAATTCACCAGATCTGGTTGGAATTTAAAATAAGAGCTCTAAGACACCATATCCTTCTAAATATCAAATTTCATTGAGATCCGATCACCCGTTCGTAAGTTAAAAATTCCTCATTTTTTTAATTTTTCAGAACTACCCCCCCCCCCAACCACCCCAAAGAGAGCAGATCCGTTCTGGTTATGTAAATCATGTATCTAGGACTTGTGCTTATTTTTCCCACCAAGTTTCATCCCGATCCCTCCACTCTAAGTGTTTTCCAAGATTTTAGGTTTTCCCCTCCCATATCCCCCCCAATGTAACCAGATCCGGTCGGAATTTAAAATAACATTTCTGAGACACGATATCCTTCCAAACATCAAATTTCATTAAGATCAGATCAACAGTTCGTAAGTTAAAAATACTTCAACATTTCTATTTTTTCCCGAATTAATCGCCCCCCCCTCAAGATGGTCAAATCGGGAAAATGACTATTTATAATTTAATCTGGTCTGGTCCCTGATACGCCTGCCAAATTTCATCGTCCTAGCTTACCTGGAAGTGCCTAAAGTAGCAAAACCGGGACCGACAGACAGACCGACAGAATTGGCGATTGCTATATGTCACTTGGTTAATACCAAGTGCCATAAAAAGCAAAATAAAAAATGTGTGTTGCCCCAGTGTTGGCTACCTACCAATAGATTTTGACCCTTAATAAGGAAAAATATAAGTTCTAATTTGTGAATGAGTGACCCCTTTCCAGTTTTCCACAGACTTTTTTTTCTATATGATTTGGTTCGAGCAATAGAAAAAAAAAAAAATCAAATTTTTCATATTAATGAATGGTAAGTAAATAACGATCCTTTGTAATTCCTAGAGGACTTTTAATCCTAGAAGACTTTTTTATCACATTGTCTTAAATTAATCATAGGCAGAGCAATAGCTTTGCATAAGTCACGAACGATGTTGGCACAATGTATTATTTATTTATTTATTTTTTATTTTTTTGGTTCTACACAAGGGCACTTCGTATCGAAGGAGCTTTCGTAGAAACTCTAAGAAGAATTCATTTGATTGGAAATTGAAGGGAATAGTGCCCTATTTAATAGTTGTAAGTGATTGGAGGGTAACTAGCCCCCCTCCCACGCCCATCATTTCCCCAAACACATCCAATCAAAATTTTTGAGAAAGCCATTTTGTTCAACGTAGTTGAGAGGTCCAGATATTATGTCTTTAAGGATGTCAACTCGCCGACAGACCTCAGGGCAAGGGTCGTAAGTTATGGCCAGGGGGCATGCAAGGTTTATATACAAAAGGGTGATCGTTTAAACTTTGGAAGGGGCTCATTAAACTATAATCAGAAGTTTAGTGCCATTTTTATGATTCGAAGTGATTGGAGGGCAGCTGCCCCGTCCCCCAAACGTCGTAATATCCCGAAACGCGCGCATTTGAAATTTCAAGTTAGGAATTTTATGCAGAATAGTCCGAAGCACACATTACAATGCCTCTAGAGTTGACACAACCCCCCCAGAGCCCTGGGACAAGGGTTGTAAGTTATACCTTGGAGGTATATAAGGTTTTTATGGAATGGCTATTTGTAAAAAATTCCAATGGGACTCATATGATTTGAGTTTGGAAGTTATAGTGCCAGAAAGTAACCAGCCCCCCTCCACACTCATCATTTCCTACAATAAATCCAATCAAAATTTTGAGATAGCAATATTGTTCAGCGTAGTTAAAGGGTCTTGACATTATGCGTTTGAGGATGATAACCACACCACAGCCCTCAGGGCAAGGGTTATAAGTTACTCCCTTGGGGCATATAAGGTCTAATATAGAAGGTGGCTGTATATCCTTCAGAGGGGTCTCATTTTAAAGGTAATTAGAAGTTTTAGTGCCCTTTTTAAGAGTCAAAGTGATCATAGGGCCGCTACCCCCCAAAAGTTGTCTTTTCCCGAAATGCAGACAACAGAAATTTTGAGATAGCCATTTTATTCAAAGTAGTCCAAAGATATCATAACAAGGCTTTTGGGGTTGTTAAAACCGCCAGAGTCTGGGGGCAAGGGTTGTAAGTTATGTCCCGGGGCATTTGAGGTTTTTTTATGGAAGGGATGGCTGTATAAACATTAGAGGTGGCTCATTTGTTTAAAATTTGAACTTTTAGTTCCCCTTTAAGAGTCAAAAGTGATGGAAGTCAACCAGACCCACCCCTCTAATTACCACTCTTTCATTGAACGCATCTGATTGAAATTTTGGAATATCCATTCTAAAACAAGATAGTTCAAAGAACATATAACAGTGCCTCAAGGTTTACACAACCCGCAGGAATTATTAAGTATATGAGAAGGGTTTCCCCCTCCTCAACTCCTCATTCTTCACCCCAAAGTTTTTCGGCACTTTAAAAGCTACGCATTGTTCTAATTAAACGATCCTTGTGTTTCAGGAGTCATTTTTAAAGAAGTGGGAGAAAATTTAGACTTTAGCGTAAAGAGCGAGGTGTTTAGAAGGAAGCAACCCCCTCATACACGTAATAATTTCTATTTGTTTTAAGTTTTAATGTCGCTCCTTACTTTCAGCTGAACAACTTTTTTTTATTTAATTTATTATCGTCTTTTAAATAGAGTCAGGATATCTGGCTCCATCTCCACGGAAAAATCCCCCTCCCCACGAGAATATGCTCTGAACAATTCAGTTCTAGTAAAGATTTCCCCTCGAACAATTACCCTTAACATCTCCACGCGTAAAATTGAATCGGTAAAGAGAAAGCAAGACATATAAAGAAATTTCATATGGGAATTCTGGCAAATTCACCCAGTATAAAATTTATCCTTAGAAACTCACCCACTGGAAACTTCCCTCTTCATAGAGAATTCTCCTCGTGCAAAATCCCCCAAGGAGAAGGTTCGTCCTCCCCTCCCCATCTGATAAATATATACATACTTTCCAATAGCATATCCTACACGTAAGCAATGGACAAATGTATCTTAAAAACCTACCCTAGGGACTGTGGGTGATAATGTTATCTCCAAAGACATAGTTATTGAACCTTTCAACTACGCTGAACAAAATAGCTATCTCTAAGTTTTGATTGGACGATTTGGCGTGGGAGGGGACCTACTTTCCCTCCAATTTTCTTGGTTACTTAAAAAGGACACTAGAACTTTTCATTTTCATTAGAACGAGCCTTGTCATGAAGTTCTAGGGTCACTGGGTCGAACGATCATCCCAGGGGAAAGGAAAAACCAAACGAACAAAAACGCAGCCGTGATCCTTCTTCTGGCAAAAATTACAAAATTCCACATTTTTGCAGATAGGAGCTTGAAAACTCTACAATATGGTTTTTTGATACGCCAAATCTGATGTTTTGATTTTCATTAAAATCTTAAGACTACTAGGAGTCTTTTCCCCTTTTTGAAAATCAGAAAAGTTTCCTCAGGCTGGTAGCTTTTGACGGGTAATACTAAGCTTAATGAAACTTATATACTTGGAATTAGCATAATAAGCCAATCCTTTTGATATATCTATTAATATCAAAATTCCGTTTTTTAGAGGTTCAGTTACTATCGAGCCGGATTGCTCCTCACTTACAGTTCGTTACCATTAACTGTTTAATACTAAAGAAAAGTAACAATACGCCTAGCAAGACCCAGCAGAGACTAACCATAATTCAGACCAACCATCTCTATACCCGAAATTCCTTCCATCATCCAGTTCTCATTCAGCAGTCAATGGTGAACTTGTTTGACTGCAACCTAACGCATCGAATGCTATGTAATGGTTTTGACTCTGAATACTCGCGATAGCTTGACATAACTTTAACTGATAATTGAATAAGAAGGAGTTTCCTGCAACCTGTATTTTTGGCCAGCATTTTCTGTTTTAAGAAAGTTATTTATTTGGGTGTCAGACGTACCCTTTTAACGCATATATACATTGCACGCTGGGAACTAACACGGGGAAATATAGTTCATCTAGAGGTAGGCGAATAGTCTTATTTTGATAAAAAAAAAACAAGTTTTTTTAAATGAAAGGAAGGAGCGACATTAAAACTTAAAACGAACAGAAATTACTCCGTATTTGAAAGGGGTTTTCCTCCTCAACGCCCCGTTCTTTACGCTAAAGTTTGACTCTTTTTCTTAACACTACATTTTAAAACAGTAAAAAAATTTAGCGTAAAGAGCGGGGCGTTGAGGAGGAAAAGCCCCTTTCAAATACGGAGTAATTTCTGTTCGTTTTAAGTTTTAATGTCGCTCCTTACTTTCATTTTAAAAAACTTGTTTTTTTTTGTTTAATTTCTGGACGTTTTTGAATTAATGCATGGTTTGATCTTGGCTCTCCGTACATAAATAATTAAAACGAAATTTGCATATTAATTTTTTGGGGCTAAGTGGCTTTTTCATATCTTTAATCGGAAAATTTTGAGAAAAAAGGAGCGGGGGAGGAAGCCTAGTTGCCCTCCAATTTTTGATTACTTAAAAAAGCAGCTATAGCTTATAATTTTTTACGAACGTTTTCATATATAAAAAATATACGTAACTTACGAATTAAATTACGTAGCGAACTTCTATATTCATATGTTTTTATTGCGTATATGAGGGGGCTCACCCCTCGTCGATACCTCGCTCTTTACATTAAAGCTTAAATTTTGTCCCAATTCCTTAAGAATGACCCCTGAATCACAAAGGCCGTAGAATAAATAGTTGAAATTACTAAAAATACTTAGCGTAAAGAGCGAGGTATTACGAGGAGGTAAACCCCTCATATGCGTAATAATTTCTGTTCGTTTTAAGTTTTAATGCTGCTTCTCACTTCCAGTAGAAAAAACTTTTCATAATTATTTTTTAATTGTTTTTTATTAGATAATGCTACAAAATCCTGCGCCCCCTCCATTGAAATTTCTCTTCCCCCATGGAAATATCCTCCCCGGTAACCCTCCCCCTCAAATACCCCCCCCCCCCCAAACCAAAAAAATCCCCCTGAAAACGTCTGTACACTTCCCTGTAGGCTAACCATTAGTATATGTAAACACAGGTCAAAGTTTGTAACTTGCAGCCCCTCCCACGGGGACGTCCTGGGAGTAAGTCGTCCCCAAAGACATAGTTATTAGGTTTTTCGACTATGGTGAATAAAATGGCTATCTCAGAATTTTGATCCGGTGACTTTGGGGAAAAATGAGCGTGGGAGGGGGCCTAGGTGCCCTCTAATTTTTTTGGTCACTTGAAAAGGGCACTAGAACTTTTAATTTCCGTTAGAATGAGCCCTTTCGCGATATTCTTGGACCACTGAGTCGATACGATCACCCCTGGGAAAAAAACAAGAAAAAACAAATAAATAGCCTACGCATCCGCGATTTGTTTTCTAGCAAAAAATGCGAAATTCCACATTTTTGTAGATAGGGGCTTGAAACTTCTTCAATTAGGTTCTCTGATACGCTGAATCTGATGGTGTGATTTTCGTTAAGATCATATGACTTTTAGGGGGTCTTTCCCCCATTTTCTAAAATGATGCAAATTTTCTCAGGCTCGTAACTTTTGATGGGTAAGACTAATATCGATGAAACTTATATATTTAAAATTAGCATTCAAATGTCATTCTTTTGATGTAGTTATCGGTATCATATTTCTATTTTTTAGAGTTTTGGTTACTATTGAGCCTGGTCGCTCCTTACACAGTTCGTTACCACGAACTGTTTGATAATATGGGAAAGAAAGGCAGCGGTAAATGTAACCGAATTGAAGCGGAATTATCGGACCCTGTGATGAATTCGACAAATAATACTGATGGTAGCGTTCTCACTGATTGTCAGAGAACAAATGCTGAAAATATTATTAAAATACTGGAAATGGTGCAGTCCATAAATACCAACATTGAGGCACTCCAACATAATGTCTTGGAGATAAAATCTGATATATCTGCAGTGACCAATCGTGTTACTTCAATGGAAAATAAAAATAATGTGCTTGAAAATGAACTTGCAACAGTTAAATCTGAACTTCTGGTTTTGAAAAATATTGTGGAGGGCCAATCGGAGATAATTAACAAATGTAATGACGAAATAAATTCTGTAGTCGGTCAATCTTTCATTGAAGATTTCCTCCTCGACGCCCCACTCTTTAAGCTAAAGTTTGACTCTTTCTCTTAACTCTATTTTTAAAACAGTAAGAAACTTTAGCGTAAAGAGTGGGCGTTGAGGAGGAAAAGCCTCTTTCATATACGGAGTAATTTCTGTTCGTTTTAAGTTTTAATGTTGCTCCTTACTTTCATTTAAAAAAACTTGTTTTTTTTATTTAATTTCTGGACGTTTTTGAATTAATGCATGTTTTGATCTTGGCTCTCCGCACATAAATAATTAAAACGAAATTTGCGTATTAATTAATTGCAATTAATCGGAAGATTTTGAGAAAAAGGAGCGAGGGAGGAGGCCTAGTTGCCCTCCAATTTTTTGATTACTTAAAAAAGCAACTAGAACTTTTAATTTTTTACAAACGTTTTCATTGGTAAAAAATATACGTAACTTACGAATAAACTTACGTAACGAACTTCTATATTCGTATGTTTTTATTGCGTATATGAGAGGGTTCAACCCTTGTTGATACCTCGCTCTTTACAGTAAAGCTTAAATTTTGTCCCAATTCCTTAAGAATGACCTCTGAATCACAAAGGCCGTCGAATGAATAGTTGAAATTACTAAAAATACTTTAGCGTAAAGAGTGAGGTATAACGAGGAGGTAAACTACTCATATGCGTAATAATTTTTGTTCGTTTTAAGTTTTAATGCTGCTCCTTACTTTCAATAGAAAAACCTTTTCATATTTATTTTTTCATTGTTTTTTTTTTCAAATAATGCTAGAAAATCCTGCGCCCCCTTCATTGAATTCTCTTCCCCCATGATAATTTTATCCATGGAAATATCCTCCCACGTAACCCCCCTCAATTCTCTCCCCTAAACCAAAAAAAAGCCCCTGAAAACGTCTGTACACTTCCCAATAACCATTACTATATGTAAACACAGGTCAAAGTTTGTAACTTGCAGCCCCTCCCACGGGGACTGCGAGGGAGTAAGTCGTCCCTAAAGACATAGTTACTAGGTTTTTTGACTATGGTGAATGAAATGGCTACCTCAGAATTTTGATCCGATGATTTTTGGGAAAAAATGAGCGTGGGAGGGGGCCTAGGTGCCTTCCAATTTTTTGGTCACTTAAAAAGGGCACTAGAACTTATAATTTCCGTTAGAATGAGCCCTCGCGCAACATTCTAGGACCACACAGTCGATACGATCACCCCTGAAAAAACAAAACAAGAAAACAACAAATAAACACGCATCCGTGATTTGTCTTCTGACAAAAAATGTGAAATTCCACATTTTTGTAGATAGGAGCTTAAAACTTGTGTAATTAGGTTCTGTGATACGCTGAATCTGATGGTGTGATTTTCGTTAAGATTGTATGACTTTTAGGGTGTTTCCCCCTATTTTCCAAAATGAGGCAAATTTTATCAGGCCCGTAACTTTTGATGGGTGTAACTGATCTTAATGAAACTTATATATTTAAAATCAGCATTAAAATACGATTCTTTTAATTTAACTATTGGTGTCAAAATTCCATTTTTAGAGTTTCAGTTACTATTGAGCCGGGTCGCTCCTTACTACAGTTCGTTACCACGAACTGTTTGATCATGAAAGCTTAAGGATGTTTTTGGCAAAAGTCAATTCTGAAGGTTGAAAGTGTGGGGACTGGGGAGGGATAGAATTCAATGGTTTTTGTTCAAGTGATTCATTACTTAGCATTTTGATGACCTTTGTTTTGTATGAATTTTGCTGAAAACTGCAACCAGCCCCCTTAACACTTCCTGCCTGAATTCATCGCTGCTTCGGAGCTGTTTTTGTCAAATACTACAAGAAAAAATTGCCGAACATGATAAGTGTGATGTTGATTATTTTACTTCAATGCTTTTATTCAGTCATTTTTGAAATTATTAAAAAAAAATTATTAAAAAAAATTATTAAAAAAATTGGCTTAAATACAATGTGTCTCAGGGTAATAAGAATCCTTGTAATATAATAAGTTTTGACACCGTTTAGACATCCGTCAAAAGTGAAGTGGTACCTCCAATTTGGAATATGTCCTGATGGTTCGTTTTTTGTCTGAGACCCTGACTGACAAGCATTGGATACGAAGAAAAAAAGACTGACAAAAGTAGGTAAGCTGTCAATTAGAAACATATCTTGGATTATCAAAGCTCAGAATGTCTTTTCTCAAATAAGAAACGCCTGGGAAAAATAAAAAGACGTCTTCTAGCGTAACTTAGAATATAAGAAGTGTTTGTGACTAGCCTTGCTAAGTAAGGTTTCGTGAAAGAGGCTAAGAACGAGGAACCAAATATTATGATGCTGAGGATTGCATGTAGGCAAGGTCGTATCCATGCTTGTGTTAAGGAGGGGGGATTTGTTCAAGGGATATGCATTAAAAAAATTACAAAACGTAGTAATTATTTATATACATAGTTTTGATACTCTTTTACGAGTCAGACAAACATTTCGGGAGGTGGGTTCAAACCCGGTAACCCCCCCTCCCCCTGGATACGGCCTTGTATGTAAGCATTTTTCTTAATATCAAACTGCTCCCAGCATTGTATCAAAGAACGGGTATTTAAGCTTGTGCCTCACTATCGAATAATATCTAAGGGTGGGTGAAGAGGAATACCCCCTCCCATTTCCTTCTCACCTATAATACCCCTCCTTAAGAACAACACTAAGAAAGAAGGAACAAGTATTAATCGTTGGGGAATGGATGTTTTATTAGTATTAGGAATCTAGTACGGTTTATTTTTGGGTATGACCCATCGGGAGGGGTGTTCTATGATGATTATGTTTATGTTCGTGTTTTTTCTTTTAATCGTTTTGTTTGATTGATTCTTTTTTGTGTGTTTTTTTTTGCCATGGCCCTGCGGGTTTTTTGTGTCAAATATATTATACTGTTACAGAGCTGAAGCACCGGCTACTGATTGGGTATAGGCATTTATTTTTAAGGGGGTGACGAGAAAAGATCACGGATGCGTGTTTATTTGTTTGTTTTTTTGTTTGTTCGTTGTTGTTTTTTTCTCAGGGTTGATCTTATCGACTGAGCGGTCCTAGAATGTCGCGAGAGGGTTCATTCTAACGGAAATTAAAAGTTCTAGTGCCCTTTTTAAGTGACCAAAAAATTGGAAGGCACCTAGGCCCCCTCCCACGCTCATTTTTTCCCAAAAGTTACCGGATCGAAATTCTGAGATAGCCATTTTATTCACCATAGTCGAAAAACCAAATAACTACGTCTTTAGGGACGACTTACTCCCCCGCAGTCCCAGTGGGAGGGGCTGCAAGTTACAAACTTTGACCTGTGTTTACATTTAGTAATGGTTACTGGGAAGTGTACAGGTGTTTTCAGGGGGATTTTTTGGTTTAGGGGGGAGAGTTGAGGGGGGGGGGGTTACGTGGGAGGATATTTCCATGGAGAAATTTCTCATGGGGGAAGAGAACTTAAAAGAAGGGGTGCAGGATTTTCTAGCATTATTTGAAAAAGCAATGAAAAAATAAATATGAAAAGTTTTTTCTACTGAAAGTAAGGAGCAGCATTAAAACTTAAAACGAACAAAAATTATTACGCATATGAGGGGTTTACCTCCTCGTTATACCTCACTCTTTACGCCAACGTATTTTTAGTAATTTCAACTATTTATTTTACAGTCTTTGTGATTCAGAGGTCGTTCTCAAGGAATTGGGACACAATCTAAGCTTTAGTGTAAAGAGCGAGGTATCGACGAGGGTCGAACCCCATCATATACACAATAAAAACATACGAATAAAGAAGGTCGTTACGTAAGTTAATTCGTAAGTTGCGTATATTTTTTACCAATTAAAACGTTTGTAAAAAATTAAAAGTTCTATTTGCTTTTTTAAGTAATCAAAAACTTGGAGGGCAACTAGGCCTCCTCCCTCGCTCCTTTTTTCTCAAAATCTTTCGATTAATTGCAATTAGTGAATATGCAAATTTTGTTTTAATTATTTATGTACGGAGAGCCAAGATCAAAACATGTATTAATTCAAAAACACCCAGAAATTAAATATAGAAAAATTGTTTAAATGAAAGTAAGGAGCAACATTAAAACTTAAAACGAACAGAAATTACTCCGTATATGAAAGGAGTTTTTCCTCCTCAACGTCCCGCTCGTTACGCTAAAGTTTCTTACTGTTTTAAAAATAGAGTTAAGAGAAAGAGTCAAACTTTAGCGTAAAGAGCGAGGCGCTGAGGAGGAAAAGCCCCTTTCATATACGGAGTAATTTCTGTTCGGTTTAAGTTTTAATGTTGCTCCTTACTTTCATTTAAATAATGAATAAGGACGTGTATAAAGTGTGCATGGTGTATTTAATTTCTTCCTTTGTATAGTGGGCGTGGATAAAGTATAGTAGGAAATTTAGGCTGAAATTCTGAAGTGCAACCCCTTCGCTTTAAATGTCGAAAGATAATCAAAAAAGACTCTCTATTAAGAAAACTTGTCACATGTTTTCCAGGAAATAATGATTGTATCGAAAAACTGTGTAAACAGCTATGTTTATTCTGTTTGTTTGTTCATCTTTGATGGAAGCAAATGGAAAAGCGAAGGGATGTTTATCCGTTTTATTTTTCTTTATAGGATAATTTGACTCAAATATACAGATTCGTTTTCGGCACCGTTGTGCCGATATATCAGATTTCTCCATAATTTGTATTTCAATATAGCTCGGTCATTTCTTCAGTGTCAAAGCATCCTCCAATGAATTCCTGCACGCCGGCTTAGATAATAAGTATCCTATTAGTTACAAGAATCGGAAATTATCCTACAGGAGTATTCACAATTCTGTAATGCTCTTAGGTCACTCGGTTCGCTGTTACTGAAGACTGTACTAGCCCAACGGTCAACTGCCTGGCGTGAATTCTTTTCGGGGGTCCTCAACGCTTGTTAAGGCGATCCCGCCGGGTTCGAAACACCCAGTGCTAGCAGCCGCAGGCATAGATAGCTGCAACACCACAGTCGATCCCAAATGCTTAGACTAGTATGCGCTGGTCCTGACCGAGTTCAAACTAAGGAAATCCAAGGTTCTCTTTCAACTACTGTATTAACTGAAAATGTAGGGCAAGCACGAGACAACCGATCAAGGAGGCACACTCGTGCCTCTATAAAGAGGCGAATCACGACAATGTTAAGCGATCTTCGGTTCCAGTAGTCGCAGAGGGACGGGGAAGGATGCATTACGTAGCCCGAGCTCCAACTAAGAAACCTGCCAAATTTCATCCCCCCTCCGACTTTTCCTTCATGGGGAAAATCTGGCCGAAAGTTTCGACCCACCAACCCCAGCCCCCCTTTAACGTTGTCCGATCGGGCGGAAATTCACAAGTTAAGGTCCCCTAGGGCCCAGGAGCTTATCCGCGAAATTTCAGCTCGATCCGATAACTCCTTCCCTGTTTTCCAGAAACCACGCATTAGCCACTTAATTAACCCATTTCTCCATAAGAGCCCATGTTAATTTCGAATTTTTAGAAGTTATTTAAAAGTTATATTTACACACATGCAGTTGGTTAGCTCAGTCGGTAGAGCGTGAGACTTTTAATCTTCGGGTCAAGGGTTCAAGTTCCCTATCGGGCGGTTTTTTTTTCACAAAATATGAAAAAAACTTCGTTTTCTTAAAGAGTTAAAGACCTGGACTGCTTATCATTTGAGAGATAACAGAATATTAGCTTCTTATGAGCAAAAGAAACATTTCGGTCATTTTATCTATTTTTTTTCTACTTTATACAATGATTTAAAAGCGGGGGGGGGGGTTGGGGGGGCGGCAGCCACCCAACTTCCTCTCCTAATTCCTGTACGAGGAGTACAGGAATTATTAAATTACATCCACCATGGATTGTAGAAAAACGTACAGAAATAATATGAAAAAAACTTCGTTTTCTTAAAGAGTTAAAGAGGCTGCGTCCCAAAGTCGAACCTTAAAACGTACAGGAATTAGGAGAGGCAGTTGAGGGGCTGCCGCCCCCCAAACACCCCGCTTTAAAAGACTCTTTTGTACAGGTCTTTTGTTGTGGGGGGCCTGCCGCCCCCCTATCTCCCCGCTTTTGGCTTCGGAAAGGCCCTCTTTTAATTAACAAAAAATTGAAATTAACGAATAATGGAATAACTTCGAAAAATGTTAAACACAAGAGGACAGGAGAACCATTGCGCCGAAACTAGTAATTAGTAACAATGAAGTCCCCCCCACAAAAAAACCTGTACAAAAGAGTCTTTAAAAGCGGGGGGTTTGGGGGGCGGCAGCCCCCCAACTGCCTCTCCTAATTCCTGTACGTTTTAAGGTTCGACTTTGGGACGCAGCCTCTTTAACTCTTTAAGAAAACGAAGTTTTTTTCATGTTATAACACTTATAAAAACGCCTAACAAAACCTAAATCACACTTACTTATGCTATATCCTTTTTAGACGACAAATGACTTAAGAAAACAAGCGCCAAGGCTAGTAAAGGAACTTTACTTTTTATACTTTCCCAAAAAACCACATTTTTCCAGCCAGGTACTTTTCTGCGGTTTAATGACGTGCGTCGAATCGGCTAAAACTCGATAAAGATTTATTTATTAGAAATTTGGAAAGGAATGGTTTTTAACATTTAATCAATAATAATTTATATTCATTTAGTTTTACTTATTACAATTCTAATAAGCCAATATGTTTATGTAATATTGCAAAAAAATATCTTGCTAACATCTTAACGATAATGTTTTCGTTTTTATAACTTTGTCTCTGCTCAGGTACTTGCCTTGAGTTCACTTTTGTTTACTAACAATATATACATACTACAAAAAAGATGAAAATAGACACTTACCCAGTTGAATAGCCCCAAAACAGGGGAAGAGGACAGAAAAAAAATCAAACGATTAAAAAAAAGGATAACCCAAAGCTACATATCACCATTAATCTATTTAAATGAGGCGATACGGGACTGCAAAGACCCGGCAATAAGACACAAATAAAAAGAAAGAAAGTGAAACCACCCTCTTTATAAAATATGTAACAATAATCTTTTAAAACCGACCCAAATTAAAATGAATTGGTTTAAAAATCAGTATTTTCACCTAAAAAGCAATCTTTATAGAAAAAATTCTAAAAATATAGTCCTCCAGGGGGGAGGGGTCAGCACGAGTCCCACTCTAGGTATGTGTCTGGCGGTAAGACTACTGATAACTGAGATTGTTAAAAAACAAATCATTTTACAATCAAAGAGTAAATATAGTCATGTTCTTTTTCTTGTGGGATTAGTTTTTAGTTAGAGCTAGTAAAAATAAAAAAAGTGTATAGCTCCCTTTTATACATTAAGAATTTTCGCATGTGATTTTAAAAGTACTACTGATATGGTGTGTCTTATCTTTCAACTGATCACGTTTCTTTTTTTCGTTTATTGCTTCTTCCTTTCCTTTCTTTGTATGATGGGCTTTCCAATAAATGATAATAATACATAATTCGCTTGCGCAATTCAATTTCACTTTTTCGTTTTGAATATAGCCAGCATAGTCAGCATATAGAGCTGATAAAAAATTAGAGCTGACGAAAGAAACAAATACAAAAACAAAAGTGCTACTGATATGGTGTGTCTTAGCTTTCAACTCATCAAGTTTTTTGCTTCATCATACTTTTTTTTTCACTTAGTGTCTTATTAATGAGGGCCTTAGGAGGTTTCGAGATAACCCTATAGAAATAGATATTGACAGGAAATTAAGAAATTCACAAAGGAATTGCATACTTGTACAACATCTTGTGACTCAAAAACCTTTTCCTGGTTTAATGGATTGAAATTTCCCACAGGAGAACCAATCAGTTGGGACTGAACTTTTCTTTCTTTTTACTCGCTTAAAATTAGACCCAGCTTTAAAAGCAATAAGCTTTTAAAAGGTGGGATTATTTGTCTCTCCAGAAATAAGAATGACGTTATTAGCTTAAAAACCGGTCACAGATACAAACCAATGAAAATAAAGCACACTTTTCAGCATGCAATTAAATGAAAGAAATTTTGTGTTTCTCTTACAAAAAAAAGGAAAGAAAAAAAAATGTGGAATTTGACAAAGTTAAGGCATTGTAGTAAAATTTCGAGCCGTAATTTTAAGCAAAATCTTTGCACTCTTTCAAGTGTGCATTTAGCAGTTTTTGGTTCTAACACGTTCTGAGACAAAACGGCTATGCATGACGAAAGGCAAAAAGGAAAAGCTAAATTTTTATTTTAAAATCTTACTTCTTATAGTTTATGCCAGCTGAAGACAAGAAGCAAATAATCCATATCTTTAAAAACATTCGGACTAGGCGCCTTAAAGTATCACAAAGAAATTGCCATTATTCACAGCCATACCCGTAAATTAAATTATCGTCTTACCGGGCTGCGTGATCTAGGTCCGTAATGGAAGCTTGAATTTTAATTAGACTTAGTAAGTAGCAATGTATAATTTAACAGCTGAAAAACTACGGCTTTTCAGATGAGTGGTATCATCTCAGTACTTGTTCACAGCTTGAATTATTTTGAAACTTGTTCTTAATGTAAATTGTCAACCCGTTGTGGTAACAAAATTCGCCAAATTTTGTATGGTTAGCTATCTCGTCCATAAACAGTTACCGGACTTGTGTTAACAACAGGGCATAGTCCGAACATGTCTCTTTAACCTTCGTATCCCTGAAGATACATTTTTCCTGTCAGTCTTCTAAGAACTCTGGGATAGAAAATAAATTTCCAGGGAACGCAAACAGATCAAATACAAAGAATTTAGTGTAAAGTGTCGTCCGACTTGAGTGGAGAGTGCAGCTGAAATGGCGGGTGACGTGTTTCACATACATGATGAACTTCACGTGCATTTTGTAAACGAATCTAGAAACTTGGAGGATTACATGCAGGATTACCATACCATGATTTACACTTATAATGAACCTAGGAATATTGTTTTGTTAATTTTGTATGTTCCAACTTTCTTGGCGTCAGTTATTATGAACACACTTGTTATTCTTACAATCGTTAGATATAAACATCTCAGAAGGTAAGACAACCTATCCCAAAGCTTTATTAGGTTATATTCATGTTTTAGTGAAATTAGAAATTATGGATTCTAGGGTTAAGATGAGTAGTTTTCTTCCAAGTTGTTCTTGGAAAAACGGTACCGATCTGGGGAGGACAAGGGCAATTGCCTCTCATAGACTAAAGAAATACATTTTATTGCTATTATCATTCGACATAAGGAAAGTTGCCTCCCCCTAGATGTTGAAATTTTTTCTTTTGTATCTTCGTTTAAAAGTAAAAACAAATCTTTGGAACCTCCTACATTTTCGCGAATTAGTGCCCTTACCATGAGGCGGTGCTCACTTTTAGACATCACTTATTGTACGTTTTCACGTGTCGTATACGAAGCGCGACGAAAGTTTGTCAAACGTAAGAACGACTCTGCCAAGCGTGGCGGAACTGTACAGTACACGTGGCGTTCTGAGATGCATACCAGGTGGTGGGAAAGTGGGCACCTCCTTGCCTTGATCTTGAAAATGAAAAATACTTAGAAATATGATATTTTAAGTAAGCTACATATTTCAGGTAAATGAGCCCACTCCAATCTCCTTTTAGTAAGAGTCTTCCTCTCTTTTAGTGAAGTCGTCAAAAGTATTCCTAGAGTAGATTGGAAAAATCTCGGCAGATTAAGTAGGCTAGTTGACTCTAAATTGATAGACCTACAGGTGAAAAAATTCTTCTTTCTTTAACCTGCCCTGGATTTCCTAGTTCATGAAATGAGAAATATCCTGCAACTTTGGGTTGAATAAAGTCGCCAAACACTAAATGATGTTGATGCTCCTTCTTTTCGATCCTAGCGCCAATTTATACTCTTATGAGTTTCTCATACTCTATGGTATCATATACAAGTATTTGACACTTCTAAACTGAATAGCTTTCCCAAAAGTTTCCTCTGATGCCAATCTATACTCGATAAGATGTAATATAGAACGAACTTCTATATTTGTGTGTTTTTATTACGTATATGAGGGGGTTTGCCTCCTCGTCAATACCTCGCTCTTTACTCTAAATCTTGAATTTTATCCCAAAATTTAAAGAATGGCCCCTGAATCGCAAAGGCCGTAGAATAAATAGTTGAAATTACTAAACATACTTTAGCGTAGGGAGAAGGTATTGTAGAGGAGAAGAACCCCCTTATAAACATAATATTTTATGTTTGTTTTAAGCTTTAATGCTACTCATTACTTCCAGGAGGAAATAAAATTATTTAGTTTCTCATTTTTTTTTAATAATGCTAGAAAATCCTGCGCCCCCCTTTATGGAAATTCTCTTCGCTCACGATAAATTCCTCTTTGAAAAAGATCTTCCCACGTAACCCCCTCCCCGACCCACTCCCACCCCAACGCGAAAAAGTCCCCCAAAACGGATTAAAACTTGATCTTATCCAAAACGGATCTTTGTCCTTTTTTAAATGCAAAATAAACTATAGCAATATATATATTTTTCAGATAATATTAAACGAAATGGACTATTCTCCAGAGGAGCACCATAATATTAATAAAAATGTGCAATTTCAATAATCGTTCTAAAATCCGAATTTTGCCCCCCTAAATTTGAAAATACCTTGTATTTTAATCAAAATGCCGTTTTTTGAATATTCATTGGAACGTGCCAACCCATATTTTGAAAAATACGGTTTGCCCCACCCCTACATTCTTGTGAATTCAAACCACTGAGGCCCTAGTGCTACTGTGTCAAAAGGACGTCTAAAAGTCCATTATCCCACGAAGTCATCTATCTTCTCCATCAGCAAAAATTGAGCCTCCTAAATTGGAAAGGTGTCTATATTGGAGTGAAAATGGCCCAAATCATGATTCTTCTCATCACCTCTCAGGCAAGTAATCTTTGGGTTCTTGAACTTCCTTTATTCTCACAGCCTCCTTACCATAAATTGAGGAACAGTTAGCTCGGAATAGTTCACGCGTGTTGTGGGTTTGCAACACAACACAGGTTTGAAAGTATTTTTATTTTTTCAATCGTAAATATTCAATTTACAGATAACCATATGGCAGACTTCCATTGGGAAGCATGTCTCCTGTCAAAATTTTATTAATAGTTTTTCCTAAGGTGTGATGTCAATCGTTATGAATTTTGTATGATATCAATCTCAAATTTATAGCTCTCGATGTGTCAAATGCTAGCTCATAAGTTAAGCATGAATAAGTCATCATTTATTGTGTTTCAAATGACAGAATGGGTTACAAGGACAGGTTACTCTTCTTTCAGTTGCGATTTTTGTCCAATGTATAACGCGATGAGGTAGCAAAGACAAAGAAACGAAGAGATTATTGTCTTTTACATCTGTTTTAAAAACGTCCTTTAATTCCGTTGGTTTATTTTTGCGCCGTATTTTTTGCAATTTCTGGAAAATTAAATATCTGGAGAGACAATATCTCTGGCTAGTTAAAACCTGATTAGTTCTTTTATGAAAATGTTAAATCAATTAAAAGAATGTAAATTAAAAGTAATTTGAAAATAATGAGTTACCTCAACTCTGGTAAAAGATAAGATCCCGGTTAATCGTCAAAGAGGTGTGTATCAAATACCATGTGACTGCGGCAATTATTGTGTTGGAAGAACCCACCGAAATCTTAGAAAACGTCTACAACAATGTAAGGATAGGATAATAAAGGCTCTAAGTTCTAATAGTAATTCTAGTTCTTTTGATTCGGCTTTGAGCAGCCATATTTTCGAAATCGTACCAGTTCAATACTTTTAAAAGCACCACCCTTATTAGTAGTAATTTGGGTATTAAACAAATTGTCTGAGAGATAATAGAAATTAAACTTAAGTTTAATACTAAATACTTTTTTAGACAGAAATTGAGGAACATATTCACTCAACGTATTATACACAGATTTAATCAAAAATCGTTCAACTTATTACATTGCGAAATCAATCGTTAATTCAAATGAATCTCAATATAAAAAGCTTTTAGTTTAGCTCCCAAAAAACAAGACTTGCATTAAAAACTTGCTCTTGATTTATTTATTTTTTCAATCTTAATGAATTTCCTTGTTTCTGTTTGTTTCCTTTTTCAGCCTCGGCTGAACTTGCTTCAAGTAGTAATGTTAGGACTGTTATAATTCTGGTTTAGTTCAGTTGTCACATATTTCCTAGTGAGTCTATTTTAGGTTCTATCTATTTATTTTGATGAAAGCTCTTAGATATAGAGCCGAAGTATTCATTTAATAAAATTTAACAAAAGCACTCAAAATTCCTCGTTGTTTTGTCGTTTGTATAATTAAGAGAACGAGAAGTTTTGAGTTAATTTTTCTTGGGTATTTCTTAAAATTAACTCTTTAGGGGTTTGGGCGGCTAGGGATTTTGAACCCCCCCCCCAAAAAAAAAGAAAAAAATTGTCCGATTCGTAAAAACGCAACAAAAATGAAAATAAACAAATTCTGATGCACCTTTTGAAGTTTTTTTTTGTAAAAGACCCGGAAAAAAATTCATTTGTAAAACACCCCCCTCCCCCAAAAAAAAATCCTGGATTCAGCCCTGATATATATATATATATATATATATATATATATATATATATATATATATATATATATATATATATATATATATATATATATATTTAATAAAAAGAGAAATCACCAATGCAACAACACAAACACATTAAAATGAAATCGGGGGCCCCCTTCCCGAAAATTTGTGAAATGTTTAATTTTCCCATGGTTTCTTGGGATTTCTGGCAGAAGTAGGACATTTATTAAGAATCTAGATGCATGTGTGAAGCCTTTTTTTGAGATTTTACAGCTCGCAATTATCCGGTCAAAACACTGCCCAATTATTAACCTATTTTCTGTCTAACTTTTTACCCTCTTTGAAGTAATTAGCGATTGTACTGTTATTTTTTTTCGTAAAGAGAGTTTGCTTTCCACAGCAAAATAAAAGTATCCTTGATATTAGGGCGTTTATCCCCCCTTTTCAGGATAAACTACAGCTTTTAATAAATCAATTTTGGAAACTATCATTTTTCATTAAAATCGACGTTAGGAAATTGTAGCAACCAATCAGTAAGACAGTGGCGACTAGAAGCTTTATTTGTCGCACAAGATGTAGTACCAGTCCAGTGAGGTGATGACAAAACAAAACAATCCTTTAAGTCGGATAATGAAAAGAATCAGTTTATGAGGAATATTGGTACTGGTTAACTAAACAAAACACACTAAGAAGTGAAGTTAGGTTAATCCTAATGAAAAATATTGTTCATATAATCTTTAGTTTATATAATAATATAGTTTGGGTTGCATATTTGCACATTAAGGGTGTGGTAAAGTATTCGGAAAGTGCCCCTAGTCTAACCTACCCCCCCACTAATGTGCTAATATGTAGCCCGAACTATACAATTCGAATGTTTTATCACCCGTTTTTTTTTGTCCTTATGGCTGTGAAACCGGCTTTTTTAGACCTAACCGAAGCGTAATTCTTGAGTGTGTTTCTTTTAATCAACAAATACCGGAATATTTACCATTGCCTCAATGGAATAACTATTAGCTTCAAACTGTTCGTTAGAATTTAAACGAAGCTTCTGCATTCAATATCCTAGTGCAATTGATTTTAGTCACTGATAACCAATGAATTTCGTGGAAAGAGAATGGTCTTCATTGGGTGTGCATCATAGATGCTATGTAATGTCATACATGAATTAGTGTCTTAAATAACAACAAATGAAGGCTCAAGCAGAATTTAATTAGTAAGGCACCTACTATCGAAATTTCAATCAACACAAATTAGGCAAGAGAATAGGCTGAATTTGCCTTGTTTCACTAAGTTGTAGCATTTTTGCATTATATTTACTCAATTGGTAATAGAATTTTCAGTACTAGTAAATAGCTGATCTAATAAACTACATATGACATACTCCTTGTCCTTACCTACCATTAAGGCCGTGATTAAGTGAACTTGAAAAGATCGAGCTTCAAAATTGAAGTGAGGTTAGCCTTCTGTCTTTTAATTCTCTAGAGACCGTTGGTTGTCAAAACTTCAAATAGCACCAATTATCAAGTCTTGTCAAAGGTTTTGATTGACAGCTTCCTTTGGTGAGATGTTTCAGCCGAGAAATAGTAATATATTTGGCTGGGTAAAAAAAAAATTTATTAGTTAAAGTAAAATAAAAATTTTTAATTTTAAGATTTAATTTTTTTTATAAATCTTTAATTTTTTTAATTTTTTACTTAAAATTTAAGTAAAAATAAATTTTATTAGTTAAAGATATACGCAACTTACAAATTAGCTTACGTAAAGAAACATCTGTATTCTCATATTTTTATTGCATATATGAGGGGGTTCACCCCCTCGTCAGTACCTCACTCTTCACGCTAAAGCTTAAATTTTGTCCCAATTTCTTAAGAATGACCCCTGAATAACAAAAGCCGTAGAATAAATAGTTGAAATTTCTAAACAATACTTTAACGTAAAGAGCGAGGTATTAGGAGGTGAGCCCTTCATATGCGTAATAATTTCTGTTCCTTTTAACAGAAATTATTATGGAATATTTACAGGAATTAATCCGTGAAAAGTTCCCCCAACATATCCCCCTCTTCTCAACCCCTGCCCCCAACCAAATGAAAACGCCCCAGAAAACGTCTGTACACTTCCCAATAACCATTACTATATGTAAGCACTGGTCAGTGTTAGTAACCTGTAGCCCCTCCCACGGGGACTGTGGGGGAGTAGGTCATCCGAAACGGCATAGTTGTAAGGATTGTCGACTACGCTGAATAAAATGGCTATCTCAGAATTTTGATCCGGTGACTTTGGGAAAATAATTAGCGTGCGACGGGGGCCTAGGCGCCCTCCGATTTTTTTGGTCACTGAAAAAGGGCACTAGAACTTTTCATTTCCGTTAGAATGAACCCTATCGCAACATTCTAGGACCACTGGGTCGATACGATCACCCCTGGAAAAAAAAAAAAAAAAAAAAAAAAAACAAATAAACACGTATCCGTGATCTGCCTTCTGACAAAAAATACAAAATTCCACATGTTTAAACAGTTCGTGGTAACGAACTGTAGTAAGGAGCGACTAAGCTCAATAGTAACGAAACTCTAAAAAAATGGAATTTTGATACCAATATTTATATCAAAAGAATGGCATTTTAATGCCGATTTTAAATATATAAGTTTCATCAAGAATAGTCTTACCCATCAAAAATTAAGAGCCTGAAAATATTTGCCTCATTTTAGAAAATAGGGGGAAACACCCCCTAAAAGTCATACGATCTTAACGAAAATCACACCATCAGATTCAGCGTAACAGAGAACCTTGTTGTAGAAGTTTCAAGCCCCAATTTATAAAAATGTGGAATTTCGCATTTTGTACCAGAAGACAAATCACGGATGCGTGTTTTTTTTTTCCAGGGGTGATGGGAAATTCGAGGGCACCTAGGCTCCCTCCCACGGTCATTTTTCCCCAAAGTTACCGGATCAAAATTCTGAGATAGCCATTTTATTCACCATAGTCGAAAAACCCAATAACTGTGTCTTTGGGGACGACTTGCTCCCCCGCAGTCCCCGTGGGAGGGGCTGCAAGTTACAATCTTTGACCTGTGTGTACATATAGTAATGGTTACTAAGAAGTGTACAGACGTTTTCAGGGGTATTTTTTTGGTTTGGGGGGGGGTATTTGAGGGGAGAGGGTTACCGGGGAGGATTTTTCCATGAGGAACTTCTCATGGGGGAAGAGACTTTCAATGGAGGGGGTGCAGGATTTTCTAGCATTATTAAAAAAAAAATCGATGAAAAATAAACATGAAAAGTTTCTACTGAAAGTGAGAAGCAGCATTAAAACTTAAAACGAACAGAAATTATTACGCATATGAGGGGTCTACCTCCTCGTAATACCTCGCTCTTTACGCTAAAGCATTTTTAGTGATTTCAACTATTTATTCTACGGCCTTGGTGATTCAGGGGTCATTCTTAACGAATTGGGACAAAATATAAGCTTTATTATCAAGAGCGAGGTATCAACGAGGGGTGAGCCCCCTCATATACGCAATAAAAATATACGAATATTGAAGTTCGCTACGTAATTTAATTCGTAAGTTACGTATATTTTTTACTTACGAAGACGTTCGTAAAAATAATAAGTAAATGATGCCTTTTTAAGTAATCAAAAATAGGAGGGCAACTAGGCCTCCTCCCTCGCTCCTTTTTTCTCAAAATCTTCCGATGAAAACTGTGAAAAAGCCATTTAGCCTCAAAAAATTAATATGCAAATTTCGTTTTAGTTATTTATATGTGGAGAGCCAAGATCAAACCGTGCATTAATTCAAAGACGTCCAGAAAAAAAAAAAAAAGTTTGCTTAAATGAAAGTAAGGAGCGACATTAAAACTTAAAACGAACAGAAATTACTCCGTATATGAAAGGGGCTTTTCTTCCTCAACGCTCCGCTCTTTACGCTAAAGCTTGACTCTTTCTCTTAACTCTACATTTTAAAACAGTAAAAAACTTTAGCATAAAAAGTGGGGCGTTGAAGAGAAAAAGCCCCTTTCATATACGGAGTAATTTCTGATCGTTTTAATGTCGCTCCTTACTTTCGCTTAAAAAAACTATGTTTTGTTTTTTTTGTTTAATTCTAGATAGGAGCTTGAAACTACAATAGGATTCTCTGATACGCTGAATCTGGTGGTGTAAATTTCGTTAAGGTTCTATGATTTTTACGGGTTGTTTCCTCCTTACCTGTGCTTCCAAACTTAAGTCTCTAGATCGTGCACGAAAAATGCAGGATCAAAAATCCATCGGCAATCCTTCAATTCGTCGCAATCCAAGTTTCTACCACCAGTCACGATCCGGTAGGGCAACGGGGAAGAAGCTACGGGGTTCTGCTCCGCCTCAAGGTTTGTCGCTTGATCTAAACCTCTTGACTTGTCTAGTTCTTCAGCGTACCGCATTATTAGGTATTTTGGATATTTACATCTACCAAGCTCCAAATACTTTTTACAAAGGCGCTGTCTATGTGTGGTAACACTTTTAAGATGTATACCTCGCTTTGATTTAATTTTCCCCATGATTTCGGTTTTGTGTGCACAGCTTTACTGAAGGCTCCTGATTATTTCTCATTTCTAGGTTTCTTCATTGCATTGAAATAATTTATGAAAATTTCACACTCTATTAACAAGCAGCTGATTATACCAGATTGTCATTTTGGTCTCTTGGGGGTATTATCGGCGATCTGAAACGATTCTTTCTGGCAACCGACTTGTAAAAATTTCAGGTAGCTGAAAATATTCTAGGGGACTGTTAGAAAACAGGAAAATAAATCGAAAAATGGTTCCAATCATCTTACAGTTTATTGTCTTCTGCTCATGATAGTACCGATTTTGTTCTAAAAGCAATATCCTTTATCGAGTACACTTGCGAAAAAGACCTAGACATTTTCTAAGATTTCTAAGCAATCAGAGAAAATAGAGCAAAATCCTTTCAAACATTTTGTAGCATCTTCAAGAAGCTATGGCCTGATATTAAAAGCGGCATCTTCCGCCAATGAATACTTGAGTACTTTTTAAAAATAAATTTTCAATTTAACATGGGATTTTCGAGTTCCATCAGTTCACTTAATCACGGCCTTAAAAAGCTTTGAATCCTTAGAACTTAGGAGAACTAGTGTCCAGTGTACTGGACTTAGGGACTGAAAGGGGTACTAGAATTTTGATGCTGAATTGAAAATCAAGTTTCTTTCCGTCACAGTTTCTACCAAACGGTTTCACAACATTTTGTACTCTGCATGCTGGACACAGGTTGAAGTGTCTAATGCGGAATAGCAAAATTTAATCAAGAATTATCCTTCGACCTAAGTTTCTATAAAACGTTTTTTCCTGAGTATGCCGAGGGAGTGAACATAGTTAGCTTCCAGAACACTGACCCAGATGGTTGAGAGCGGAAATATGTTTTTTTAAATTAAATTTGAAAATTCTGCCATGGCTTACCGTTAGCCTTAATTTTTCCAAAATAGATTTTGTAAATTTTTTTAGGAGTTCCTGAATGGAATAAAATGACTTGGATTTCCAAAATTACTTGGCATTATACCCGAACTTAAAGATTCGAGTTAGTTTTTTTTTTCAACCATGGCTACAAAATAGTTTTATAAAACTTTTTTTTCTGATCCTACGATAGAAGCACAAGGTATTAGCGTCTAGTGTACTAGAACTTTCAATTAAAAGGGTTAAATTACTAGCAGAATTTTTTCTTTCAACCACTGTTTCTGGTTGTGGTTGAACCACAACTGTATGGTTCTCTAATGTTTCTTTTTTGTCTAATCCAGATTTTAGGCATAATATTATTATTATATTAATTAATATATTATTTATTAATTAATATATTAATTAATTAATTAATTAATATAATATATTATTATGATTATAATAATATATTAACATTAATAATATTATTATTTACGCTTAGTGTTTCATGTTGTTTGTTCGTTCACCGTTTTTTTTTTTTTTTTTTTTTTTTTTTTTTTTTTTTTTTTTTTTTTTTTTTTTTTTTTTTTTTTTATAACACAAATTTTGATTTGAATCCAAATTTTAAGCTGGTGCTAAAGAGTCTTTTTCCTTCGTAATTTTTCAAGAGTCTTAGCAGAATTTTAGGATTTTTCAACAGAAAAGACTCTAAATGCATTATTTTATTTTTTTAAATTTGTTGCTGAAACAAGTTTGTTTTCTTTTTTTGAATTCAGCGTAAGAAAATGCAGTAGGAAGAGCTTTTTTCAAGGTCTATGGTTTTTATTAACTCAAAAATGTGCCAAATTTCCAAAACTTTGCAGAAAAAAAAAAAAAAAAATATTTATAAATTTTTATCGTTTTTGAAATAGGGGGAAAACACTTCCATAAGAGCGAACGAATTTGATGGAGGTTAGACCATCGAATAAAGCATATCAAACAATTCTATTGTAAATATTTCAAGCCCTCTCGGCAAATATTACTTGGCATTATACCCGAATTTAAAGATTTGAGTTAGTTTTTTTTTTTCAACCATGGCTACAAAACAGTTTTATAAATTTATGTGTTTGTTTTTGTTTCCGGGGTAATCCCATGGCAAAGTGGCTTTTCTCCCATTTTGTGGCGAAAAGCGACATTTTTTGCCCAAAGAATGCTAAAATGGAGTGTAAATTTTGAGGATTCTAATTGGTTTTAAATTATCCAAAAATTATGGGTTCAGCTTTCCAATTTCAGAAATAGTAACGCCACAGGTGGGCGCATTTATCAAACAGTTCGTGTTAACGAACTGTAGTAAGGAGCGACCCGGCTCAAGAGTAACCGAAACTCTAAAAAAACAGAATTTTGATGCCAATAGTTACATCAAATGAATCGCGTTTTAATGCTGATTTTAAATATAAGTTTAATCAAGTTTAATCTTTTCCATAACATGAGCCTGAGAAAATCTGCCTTATTTTAGAAAATAGGGGTAACACCCTCTAAAAGTCATACAATCTTAAAAAAAATCACACCATCAGATTCAGCGTATCAGAGAACCCTAGTGTAGAAGTTTCAAGCTCCTATCTACAAAAATGTGGAATTTTGTATTTTGTGCTAGAAGACACATCACGGATGCGTGTTTATTTATTTTTTTTTCCAGGGGTGATCGTATCGACCCAGTGGTCCTAGAATGTCGAGAGAGGGCTCACTCTAACGGAAATTAAAAGTTCTAGTGCATATTTTAATTGACCAAAAAATGGAGGGCACCTAGGCCCCCTCCCACGCACATTTTTTCCCCAAAGTCACCGGATGAAAATTTTGAGATTTGAATTATGAAGTGTACAGACGATTTCAGGGAGACCTTTTCGCGTTGGGGCGGGGGTGGGTGGGGGGGAGAGGGGGTTAATTTGAATGATCTTTCCATGGAGGAATTTATCATGAGGGGAAGAGAATTTCCATGAAGATGGCGCAGGATTTTCTAGCATTATTAAAAAAAACAATAAGAAAATAATTTTTTTTTCACCTGAAAGTAATGAGTAACATTAAAACTTAAAACGAACATAAAATATTACGTATATAAGGGGGTTCTTCTCCTCCAAAATACCTTGCTCTTTACGATAAAGTAGTTTTCGCAATTTCAACTATTTATTCTACGGCCTTTGTGATTCAGGGGTCATTTAAGCTTAAGTGTAAAGAGCGAGGTATTGAAGAGGGGGCAAACCCCGTCATATACGTAATAAAAATACGCAAATATAGAAGTTCGTTACATAAGTTAACTCGTAAGGTACGTATGTTTATTACTAACAAAAACCTTCGTACAGAAAATAAAAAAATCTAGTTGCATTTTTTGGTAACCAAAAATTGGAGGGCAACTGGGTCTCCTCCCCCATCCCTTTTTATCAAAATCGTATGGTTAAAACTATGAGAAAGCCATTTAGCAAAATTTGAATTATTTTAAGTGGATCTCTAGATATCATTAAACTCTCAATGACAACCCTGGTCGGAGAAATCAAATTGAAAATGAGTAGAAATGCCAGTTTGAGGCTGAATAATATAGTTTCATTTTTCTATGAAGTGCAAAAAAGTATTATTGCTAGTTTCTGACCTGATCACGGACGGAGAATCACGGACACGTGATTTTATTGTTTGGGGGGGGGAGGGTCAGTTTCGGAACAATCAAAATGCTAACATATTTATTAGCAAAATACTGCAAAAACCACCTAATTCAAGATAATCTTCTTTTTGAGGCGGAGGGGCACGGGCCTCAGGGTCGTAGCCAGTTGATACTTGCCTAGGTATTCTACTAAACATTTATTGTCCTAATTAAGACCGGCCTGCCATACCTCGCAATAAGTAAATTTATCTCTGCAAACGTGAACAGTAGAAAAAAATACACAAGAGGAGTCTTTCTCACCTTCCAACTTATTTTTGGAATAAATTTCAGACGCGCTCTTTAGTTTTGGTTTAACTAAACCATGGTTATTGCTGGCGGCACAACCTAAGTTATTGCTATAAAACAGCAATATTTTGTGTTTAGGAGTCAGCCATGTATTGAAGGCTGTAAAAAAAAAAATATGAATTTAAACAGTTGTATATTTTCCATTCCTGGGTTTACTAACAATTTTTTTGATTCTAGGTTTTATCCGTTTTTTTTTGTCGTTCGCTTTTTTTATTTGTTCCTAATATTTTATTTTTTATTATTCAGCCTGTACTATAAACATTGGGATATAATTTTGTCCTTGTCCAAAGGGGTGCCAAAACACGAAGATGAGTGTTTGGGGGACATAGATTTCTTTTTCAACGAGGATAGAAAAAAGTATTGCTTGAATCCTGGGGGGGGGGATTTTTTCCAATGGAAATCCCCAAAACAAGTAATATCCAAAATTGATGTAGCGGGAGCTGTCCCTCCTTCTAGGTACAACCCTGGATATTGCAGTGGTAAAGACATCTTTTTGGAGTTGAAAAAACCCAAGGGATCTTTTGAAAATCTTTTGGGATTAGCCAAATATTGAAGCCAAGAAACCTAGCAAATTGCACTAGTACCAATTTAATAATGAAACTTGAACAAACAGCACATATTTGGTTGACTTGCCAAGTATTACAAAACTGTTCTGTCCTCCAAAAAAGTGCTTCTGTACTAATAAAGCATTCCACCTGGAGAAGAAAAAATATAATTAATGAGTTTTAGCTAATCAAAACAATTTATCTGGCTCCACCAACAGTACCATAAACAAGCATGGTTATTGAGGTTGAGCCAATATTCTCAATTTTTTGTAAAAGTTTTCGCTGAAGATCCCACCACGGCTTAAATAGCTGCAGCAAAAACGAAATAACAGGTGGACTATTTGTTGCAATAAGATAAAGAGAAGCGATATTTCTTCTTCTTGAATTAAGGAAATGATTATTATCAAATGTTGTTTATCTTTTTTCTTTAGCTTTGACTAATATTTCTGTGTCATGAACTTGGGACGAGGGTATAAATATTTAAAACTTCAAAAGACTGAAAAGAAGGAAACTAAAAAAAATTGTTTTGCCTGGATAGCAGTAACTTGCGTGGAAAAGATTTCAAGCCACCCCCCCTCTCTCAATTTTGTTCCATATTTTCGAATGTTTTCCATACAATCCCCTTATTTTGTGGGTGCCACTAAGATGGTGACGAATCACCCCCTGTGAAACAAACTAGATCTTTCCCACTATACCTATACCACTGTTTAAAATACATTTTAGTAGTTTTCGGGTATTAAGACTGGGAGCTCGCGTATCCCCTCGGCGTATTCATCCCCGGCGTATCCCCAGAAAAAATTCCCCTGGATAATCCCCCCGCGGAAAATTCCACCAGATAATTCCAAACAGCCTTCCCCCTGGAAAATTCCAGGAAATTGAAAGTTTTTTTATTGCTGTTAAAGAGTATGTACCAATACTTATGAATTGGTTGATAGCTTTCCCCTTTTTCAGTTATCTGTTGAATTCAACTGCGGATTGTAAGCAAAATTTTGGACAAGATCTGATTATTTTGTCAAAATTTTCGATGAACAGTAGTTTTGCTGAATAAGTTCTTAATAATAATTTTACTAAAGAAATTCTGGTGGACAGCGACGGGTGGTATTGTTCATACGGATGGAAGTTCTGCATGACTGGTCTTCTACGTGGCTGAAGTCTTTCCGTATCTTTCCCTATATGCATGTACATGTCTGAAGTCTTTCAGCCCAATTTTGTATAGAAAAAGAGGAAAATTATTATAAAAAAAGGGTCCAAAGGCATAATTACCGGACTTGTATAAATATTGATTCACGTTTCCACCGACAGAGAGGGAGGAGGGCAGACGAGGCAGGGCACCATGGGCCTTTGCAGGAAATTGTTGGGGGATGTTGGGAACAAATACTAACAGGAGCTTTGTTTTTACCGATTTTTAATATTCCACTGGGGGCAATTTCTGGGGGAATTTTCCGGGGGGAATTTTCTGGTGACAATTTTAGACCTATAATTCTTGGATTTGTATAAATATTGCATTTGTACTTATTTGTATTGCATTTTGCAATACAATGTTTGTATTGTATTGTATTTGTATTGCATGTCGCTCCTTACTTTCAGTTAAAAAAACTAGTTTTTTTTTTATTTAATTTCTGAACGTTTTGAATTAATGCATGTTTGATTTTGGCTTTCCGCACATAAATTATTGAAATGAAATTTGTATATTAATTTTTTTTGGCTAAATGGCTTTCTCTTAGTTTTGATCAGACGATTTTGAGAAATAAGGGGTGGGGAAGGAGGCCTAGCTGCCCTCCAATTTTTCGGTTACTTAAAAAGGCTACTAGAACTTTTAATTTTTAACGAACGTTTTTATTAATAAAAAATATGCGTAACTTAAGAATTAACTTACATAACAAACTTTTATATTCTTATATTTTTATTATGTGTACGAGGGGGTTTGTACCCTCGTTAATACCTCGCTCTTTACACTAAATCGTAAGTTTTGTCCCAATTCTTTAAGAATGACCCCTGAATCAGAAAGGCCGTAGAATAAATAGTTGAAATTACTAAAAATACTTTAGCATAAAGAGCAAGGTATTTATCTCCTCCTAAATACCTCGCTCTTTATGCTAAAGTATTTTTAGAACCCCTCATATGCGTAATAATTTCTGTTCGTTTTAAGTTTCAATGCTACTTCTTCCTTTCATTTGAAAAAACGTTTTCATGTTTATTTTTCATTGTTTTCTTATAGTAATGCTAGAGAATCCTGCGCCCTTTTCATTGAATTTTTCTTCCCCCATGACAGATTCCTCCAAGGAAAGATCCTCCAACATAGCCCCTCTCCTCAGCCCAACCCCCAAACAAAATAAAATCCCCCTGAAAACGTCTGTGCAATTCCCAATAACCATTACTAAATGTAAACACTGGTCAAAGTTTGTAACTTGCAGCCCCTCCCCCAGGGATTGTGGGGGAGTAAGTCATCCCCAAAGACATAGTTATTATGGCTTTTGACTATGCTGAACAAAATGGCTATCTCAAAATTTTGATCCGTTGACTTTGGGAAAACAATGAGCGTGGGAGGGGGCCTAGATGCCCTCCAATTTTTTTGGTCACTTAAAAAGGGCACCAGAAATTTTCATTTCCGTTAGAATGAGCCCTCTTGCGACATTCTAGGACCACTTGGTCGATACGATGACCCCTGGGAAAAAAAAAAAAAAAACAAATAAACACGCACCCGTGATTTGTCTTCTGGCAAAAAATACAACCACATTTTTGTAGATACGAGCTTGAAACTTCTACAGTGGGGTTCTCTTATACGCTGAATCTGATGGTGTCATTTTCGACTTTTAGGGGGTGTTTTCCCCTATTTTCCTAAATAAGGCAAATTTTCTCAGGCTGGTAACTTTTGATGGGTAAGACTAAACTTGATGAAACTTATATATTTAAAATCAGCATTAAAATGCGATTCTTTTGATGTAGCTATTGGTTACCACGAACTGTTTGATTTGTAGCTTTTCTGGAGGTAGAAAATTGAAATTTTACTTTTCTTTTATTACCATTTAAAAATCAAGACTAGGATGACAAAAATTTGTCATTTTTTTGAAAAATGTGTCATTTTTTTGAAAAATGTGTCCTTTTTTTTAAAAATGTGTCATTTTTGTCGGTTGTGTCATTTTTTATTGAAAAATGTGTCATTTTCGTCGGTCGTATCATCATTTCGTCTGAATGTGTCATTGTTTCACGCAACATCAAATTGTGTAATTTTGACACAAAATGTGTCAATTTGGCAGCCATGGTCTGGGTCCCACTCAGAGGCGTGTAGAGAAGTTTATCTCAGGAGAGAGTAGCGTTTTCTGAGAGGCAGAGATTCTGATAATGACAAAAAAGGGGAGGGACTGCTGCTTGTAAATCGTCACCATTCATAAAACGTATTTTTCGTAGAATACATACATTTAGTCAAACGTTTTCCCATAACTAACTTTGTTGGAATAATTCTCAATTGTTTTCCATTTGAATATTATTTTGGACACAATTAAATTGGAAGCAAGTCTAAAAGCCCAATAGATATAAAATTTATAAACATAATGAGAATTTCATTACCAAAGTGTTTATTTCACAAAAATGGATGAATCACACCGTTTCTCTTTCTATTTTTCTTCTTTCAAATCCCACCAAATAGTTAATATTATTGAAATGTTTTTGGTTACTAAAATTTTTTTTCGACTTGAGCATGCTAACCAGGGAAAGAAGTGGAAAAAGTATTTACCCAGTACATTATATTGCAGCCTAGTAATATATTTTACTTCTACAGGATATGTCGGTTCTCTTCACTCGCTGTGTTCACTTTCCGTATATGAGAATGAATCCTAGCATGCTAATTCAATTACTTCATGTAAAGTTTGCAATGAAATTATAAAATTTTTGGATGTTTTCAATCAAAATATTTTATCATGGCGCAACAAGTAAAGAACAATAGGGCTTCATCGTATTATTGTTTTTTTTTTTATGGAAGGAGTTGCCGTGGAAACTTTGGTGGGGGCTCATTCAATTAGAAATTGAAAGTTAAAGCACTCTTGATAAGAATCAAAGTGATTCATGGCACCAGCCCCCCTCACACGCCTGTTTTGGCTGCTCATACCCAAAAGACATCTGATCAAAATTAGTCATTTTGTTCAAAATAATCGGAGTGTTCTGAAATTGTACCTTAATACGCTTAGTCTTTTCAGGCACACGCACAATCTAGAACTCCCCCCTCCCCCTCGCCAATGATAAACCCTTTGTTTGGAGAGTAGGCAAATAGCATAATTCAGAATCCATTCCCTGGGGCTCTAACGGGCATAGCCTCCCCGGAGGCATAGTTATTAAACCTTTGGATTATTTAGTACAAAATGGGTATTTCAAAATTTTAATTAGTTTGACAGAACATCAAAAAACGAAGAGAGGGAGTGGTCATTCAGCCTTCAAGCGCTTGAACATAATTACTCAAACATAATTACCTCCACAGATTGCACATTTATAATGTCTTTACACACTGCGTAAATCCGACCGGAATTCCGCTCATTCCTTTTCGAACGATTTAACAAATTATAATCAATCAAGTGCAGCATTTATGGCGTGTAATTCAAATTGCGCAAAAAACGCGTAATATAAGAATAGAAGTCCTGTGGTGGCGCAGTGGATTTGACCTTAGCTTGGTAATACTGGACCCAGAGATCGAATCACGCTCCTGGAATGCACTGCAGGGCCGACGCAGGGACCTTAGTAGTCAAGAAGCGTCGTTAATTCTTAAATCTATCTATATATATAAAAATAAGTTGTCTGTCTGTGTGTCTGTCTGTGGATCAGGTGACGTCATGTTTCTGTGTTGACTGACGTCATGAAATTAGTTTTCGTCATTTTTGCTTTAACGGTGACGTCATTCAAGATATTTAAGACATATGTTCACGTAGAAATCTATTAATGTTTAAGTTTACAATGACTGATGAACTTACCATGGCAAAAGCCGATGAAGATGCTCAAAGAGTCTATGCCAAAAAACTTGCTGCTGATAGAGAAAGTCAGAAAAGAAAGCGGGCCGAGGAATCAAAAGAACAGCAAGGAAACAGGCTTGAGGCTGATAGAGAAAGAAAGAACAGAAAGCGTGCCGAGGAATCAAAAGAACAGCAAGGAAACAGGCTTGAGGCTGATAGAGAAAGAAAGAACAGAAAGCGTGCCGAGGAATCAAAAGAACAGCAAGGAAACAGGCTTGAGGCTGATAGAGAAAAAAAGAACAGAAAGCGTGCCGAGGAACTACCAGAGCAACGCGGAAGCAGACTTGCTGCTAAAAGAGAAGGTGAAAAAAGAAGGCGTGCCGAGGAATTACAAGAACAGCAAGAAATCAGGCTTGCTGCTGATAGAGAAAGTAAGAAAAGAAAGCGTGCCGAGGAATCACAAGAACAGCAAGAAATCAGGCTTGCTGCTGATAGAGAAAGTAAGAAAAGAAAGCGTGCCGAGGAATCAGAGCAACCTGAAAGTTATCGCCTGGCATTCAGGTACAACCCAGTCGATGATTATAGCTTGAGTAGATGTGTTCAAATCGGGACAATGTCTAAAATTTGTCCCTATTGCAAGGCCTTGAAATTCAATGGTGAAACAATGGGAATGTGTTGCGCCTCAGGAAAAGTTAAACTTCCTCTATTGGCTGCACCACCAGAGCCATTGAAGACAAATGAATGCTTGCCTGAAAAATTCTAATTTATGGGCACACGTAAAAATATTAAAATTAACTACAAATATGCGTGTCCGATTGCAAAACGATGACTCTGGTCAAACATTTTCAGATCGATTGCTGACAATTGGAAACGGAAAGCTCCCAGTAGACTCAATTTCAGGACGTATACAACTACCTGCTGATTTCTGTAATTTAGTGACGTCCAAAAATAAATTGATTGAAAAAGTATTTCCGAATATTCTAAAAAATTATAAAAATAATAAATGGCTAAGTGAAAGAGCGATTCTCGCACCCAAAAATATAGACGTCCACGAAATCAACAATATTGTTTTGACCAAGATTCGAGACCAGGCAGTCCTTTACAAGTCAGTCGACACAGTTTTGGAACCAAATGAAGCGGTTAATTATACATCTGAATTTTTAAATTCCATAGATCTTTCAGGGTTTCCACCACACGTGCTACAACTAAAAATAGGCGTACCAATAATACTTTTAAGAAATATAAACCCACCAAAGCTTTGCAACGGCACTCGACTTGCCGTAAAAAAAACAATGGAAAACCTAATAGAGGCCACAATCTTGACAGGGCCTTTTGAGGGTGAGGCTGTTCTTATTCCTCGCATTCCCATGATTCCAACGGATCTGCCTTTTCAATTTAAAAGATTGCAATTCCCAATTCGATTAGCATTTGCAATCACCATTAACAAAGCTCAAGGTCAATCATTAGAAAAATGTGGCATAGATCTTAATACTGATTGTTTTTCCCATGGACAATTGTACGTTGCATGTTCGAGGGTCGGTAAACCTGACAATCTATTTATATGCAGCGACAATTGGACAGCGAAGAATGTTGTATATTCGCAAGTTTTACGCAGTTAATTTGTATTGTATCTATCTATCTATCTATCTATATAAAAACGAGTACGTTGCATGTTCGAGGGTCGGTAAACCTGACAATGTATTTATATGCAGCGACAATTGGACAGCGAAGAATGTTGTATATTCGCAAGTTTTACGCAGTTAATTTGTATTGTATCTATCTATCTATCTATCTATATAAAAACGAGTTGTGTGGATGCATGTTTGTTTGTTTGTAAAAAGAGCGTTTGCATATGACGTCATTATTAGTACATACGGCTTTGTATATGCACAGACAATGGGAAAGCCAAGAATGTTGTTTATTCGCAATTTTTACGTAGTTTGAAACACATATATAAATCTATCTATATTCACAGGTGGGACACAGGGACACAACTACAATGGCGCATAACTAATATGGCGCGTAACGACTTACGCGCGCGGGGGGGGGGGGCTTGGGGGGCGCGAAGCGCCCCACCAACTAGGTGTTGGGGTGGCGCGAAGCGCCACCCCAACACCTAGTAACAATATAAGAATAGAATCCCGGAGAATAATACTTGCGAATTTGGCTATCGCACTGAATCTCATAAGACGTAGAAGACGGAAAAACATGATCCTTGATACTGTCAAACCAAGGACGAAGGGAAGATGGTGGATCAGGCCAACATGGCAGGTAGGCTAGATTAGGTTTCATTTTTCTGTGTGTGTAAGGCAAAAACTTGAAGAAATATGTTCAAATTGTAATCTCAAATTTTCACTATGGCCTAAAGACGAGCATAGAATGGAACAATCTTGAATTTATATAACATTGAAAAATTTACACTGATAATGCATAATCATGTGAGCCTTACCTTCAACAGAAAGTTGGTTTGCAATAGAAGCCCATATTAAGCCTTTCTTCTTCGATTTTTTTGGAGCCAGGATCAGCAGGGTCATATAAGCTGGGTTGCCCTAGCACCAAAATAAATAGATCCAAAACTTTCTGACCGACACTCATATTATTAATTTTTGGAAACTATGCTCAAAAAACCGACCAGATTTGGCAAACCCAAGCAGACTGGAGGAAAAATTTTCAAGCAAAAATCTGGTCAGAACATCTACTCGGTTTTTACAATCTGCTCTGATTTACGCAATGTGTAAATACACTCTTAGGTGACAAAATGCAAGGCGAGTCTCTATCTGAGTCAAGGGAACCGGCATATCGCGCCCATTTTGGTGTTACATTGGAGCAAGACGACTGGATATGTTCAGGGGACCGGCAAATGTTACAAGAACGGAGAATCGCCTTGAACTCGTAAACGCGTAGGTTTTCATATCCTACTTTAAGACCGTATCTGGATACTATGGCTCTTGACACTGCATCAGAGAATTCAAATTTTATTACAGTGGATCTCCCTAGCCTAGAGGCGTCAAAAACACCAGGGCAGGATATCAGGTGAGATAATTCGAAATCGCTTGGAATTACCTTCAAGAGGCCGTAAAACTTCTTAGTTTACACTTTCACAGAAGAGCCAGTTATCGCTCCGGTTACTGGTAAACGGAAATCTTCTACCCTCCCAGAGCCTGTCTCTTTCATACCGTTTACCCCCTAACCTGACAGGCTTAAATTTTGTCCCAATTCTTTAAGAATGACCCCTGAATCAAAAAGGCCGTAGAATAAATAGTTGAAATTACTAAAAATACTTTAGCACAAAGAGCGAGGTATTTATCTCCTCCTAAATACCTCGCTCTTTATGCTAAAGTATTTTTAGAACCCCTCATTTGCGTAATAATCTCTTTTCGTTTAAAATTTCAATGCTATTCCTTACTTTCAATTGAAAAAACGGTTTCATGTTTATTTTTTCATGTTTTTTTTTTTTATAGTAATGCTAGAAAATCCTGCGCCCTTTTCATTGAATTTTTCTTCCCCCATGACATATTCCTCCAAGGAAAGATACTCCCACATAGCCCCCTCCCATCAACCCAAACCCCCAAACCAAAAAAATCCCCCTGAAAACGTCTGTATACTTCCTAATAACCATTACTATATGTAAGCACTAGTCAAAGTTTGTAACTTGCAGCCCCTCCCCCAAGGATTGTGGGGGAGTAAGTCATTCCCAAAGACATAGTTATTATGGTTTTCGACTATGCGGAACAAAATAGCTATCTCAAAATTTTAATCCGTTGACTTTTGGAAAAAATGGGCGTGGGAGGGGGCCTAGGTGCCCTCCAATTTTTTTGATTACATAAAAAGGGCACTAGAACTTTTCATTTCCGTAAGAATGAGCCCTCTTGCGACACCCTAGGACCACTTCGTCGATACGATGACCCCTGGGAAAAAAAAACCAAAAAAAAAAACAAATACAAACAAATAAACACGCACCCGTGATTTGTCTTCTGGCAAAAAATACGAAATTCCACATTTTTTAGATAGGAGCTTCAAATTTTTGCTATAGGGTTCTCTGATACGCCGAATTCGATGGTGTGATTTTCGTTAAGATTCTATGACTTTTAGGGGATGTTTCCCCCTATTTTCCAAAATAAGGCAAATTTTCTCAGGCTCGTAACTTTTGATGAAAAAGACTAAATTAATTGAAACTTATATATTTAGAATCAGCGTGAAAATTCGATTCTTTTGATGTATCTTTTCCGTTTTTTAGAGTTTCGTTTACTATTGAGCCGGGTCGCTCCTTACTACAGTTCGTTACCACGAACTGTTTATACAGCCACCATGGGAGGAATACAGATTGTTCCTTAAATTTGCGACCTTTTTAGATCGTTTTAATGGTCAGAAATGTCAATTTTCCAGTTAAAAAAAAAAAAAAAAAATCTATTTAGCCAATTTCAAAGCCGGGCCCCGGCACTTGGAATGTGGTAAGCTTGTATATATTGATTCTCGTTATAAGTAGCAACCTTCAAACGAGTCATCTTTGTTTGCTATTCTTTCCTCGGGAAAATGGAGGGTTCCCCTGGGAACACATAGAACTTTGAAGGGTCCCAATGACTTGTAATCTATAGTCGCTTATTTTATAGCATCTTTTTAGGTTTCTACTGAGTTCTGTTCCACATTTTGTTGCCGTCAAAGATTGTGATTGTGTAGTTCTTCTAACGTAATATTTATTTCTCCTTTAATTTCATTTTTGACCCGCTCTGACTATTGCTATCACTTGTCTTCAAGCGATAGCAATCAAGCGCAATTGTCGGCTTTTCACTCCATTTTATACACCTTTTGATATTCGCTTTCTCATGATTGCTTGCAATTTTTACTATCGCTTATCTTCTAACTGCACATTTTTCTTGTTCTCGCCATGCCGCATATTGCTTTGTTCTTCACCTTTGTTTTTGAGTAGTTTTAATTCTTGCTGCCGCTTATCTTGGAACCGTATGCTTCTTTGTTCTTCACTTTTGTTTTTGACTTGCTGTAATCATTGGTGACGGAAGTGTTCTGACTGTATATGTTTGTTCTTCCTTTTCGTTCATCATTACTTTACACATTCGTTAATACCCTTTTTCTTAGTTTCTCAGATTGACCTTGTCAAGTTGGATGGTCTTGGTTGTTCAATTGTTCTTTTGGCATTATGAAACTATTTAAAACGCCTTTTGTAAATAGACTAATTACTCTTGGTATTTTATACTTAGCTGTGTTCTTTTTGTAATGTTGCATGCGTCTTAGGTATAAAAACAATACTTTCACTCCTGGGGGGGGGAGTGATTTAATTCATTTTTTTGAGATGCATTCATAAATATGACATCGATCATATGTTTTTTTCTCAATCATTTGTTTCTTAAGTAATTTTGCATGCATCATAGACACTGAAAAAGATAAAACCACTACTGAGGCGAATATGATGTATGTATGCTTTTCGAATCTTTTCATAAATACGAAGTCACTCACATGATTTTTTTCCAAAATATGGCTCTTAACGAATTTTTTCAAACTTTTGACCTGTATAGACCATTTTTAAAGGCCAGAAAATCCCAGAATGCCGATTTTCCCAAAAAATAAATACATAGATAAATAAATAAAGATTTATTGCTCGTTTGAAGAGATAGTATATCTATATATATATATATATATATATATATATATATATATATATATATATATATATATATATATATATATATATATATATATATATGTATATTAATTAGTATGTTAATATATATATTAATTGGTTTTATAACAACAAATATCAAGCTGGAACTTGCATCAACTGAATTTTTTTTTTGGCGCAATGTGCACACATAATTTAAAACCTGGTTGGCTCTTTTGTGTGAAATTCTAAGCCCTAGAAAAAGAGAAAGAATAGTTTTTAAGTGATTTATATTTTGTAATCCTTGCGATATTTTTCTCTTCAGATTTATATTAAAAACTACTTCTACATATTAAAATCTTTTTGAAATTATTCCCGATCACTATATAAATAGCTGAAGAAACACTAAAAACTGACACATACGCTTGGATTTCTTACATGGAAATTGCATTAGTTTAATCAATATATAATGGGCAAATTCGTAATATTTTCGTGATTTTGGGAGGGGGAATGAACCCAAAGGTCCGTAGTCTGTGTACTTGCCTGACTGGGATTAGAATTTTGACAGAAATTAATCTAAATCTAGTGAAAATTTCGTCAAAATAAACTTTCTAGAACCTTAACAATCTGCACTGTCATTGGCTTCTGATGCATTTTAAATCAAGCCTAAGTTAGTCTTATTCGGCTACAAAAAAACTATAATAGAATAGTGAAAGATTTGAATTCAATTATTCTAAAATGTAATAACTATATTTAGTTTACAATTTTTGAGATAACCAAAATACTTGCATATTTAACTTTCCTTTTTTTCACTGGCTGGATTTATCCCCTTTTTTGTTCTTTACAATTTTTTTCATTCGTTGAATTTAAGTATATTATTGACTATATCCTTGACCTTACCCTAAGACCGAAAGGGCCTAAATGAGACAGTAACAGTAAAATAGCCAGAGAAGTTTGAAGCACAAGAAAAAAATTCTCACAGCTATTGCAGAAAAATGGTGGAGCCAAAAAAAAAAAATCCTGAATATTTATAGATTTACGACACTTTTTTTAAATGAGAAGTTAATAACACCAGCATTTCTCAAATTAAAAAGGTAAAAATAAAACATAGAAATAGTAGTTGATTAAAAAATTCCTATTGCATTTTGAGATACACTGGAGGCACATATTGTATTTTTTTTTTCTTAAATCAAGAGCGAGTTCAAATTTCGTCTCATCGTGCGATGAAAAGAACTTCCAGTATATGTAGAACTTTTCTTTTTGTTTATTTACTAAAACAGTTGCCAGAACTAGCAAAACCGATTCCGCCCATAACCCGGTCCAGACCTGCCGTTTCGCTTTGTGCCGGGATTTCTTGGAATAATCAAAAACGAATTTAAGCACTTTTACCCTGGACGTCTAAACATATTAAATCGTACGGGAAAATCCGGTTATCAGGACTTTATCTTAGTCGAAAATCATCTCAGAGCTCCAGGTATATTCATCTTCCAGTTGAATGATTTATTTTCCTTTCATCTGTCGCTTTTAATAACAGAGATGAAGACATTTATTGAACAAAAATTGTTAGTTTAAGCCACAAAATTAAAATGCTTTCAAAGTGTATGATTTAGCGCTTAAATTCAGCTCGGAAAGTGTAAAATTAAATCCACTTATAACACTTAACCACCGAAGACCATATGCCATTATTTGTCATAAAGCCTATAAACTGTATCCGGTGAAGCAGTATTTGATCTGCTAAACCAGCAACAAAAAAAGAAGAAAAATGTGTGCTAAATTGGTTTATTTTTATGACGTCAATCGCGATGGTTTTTCGACCCAATAACATTATTCCTGAAGCATATGCCAGAAAGGTAATAATTAACCTCGGCTTTATTACCCGTTGTATTGCTTGGTTCTAGGCTAGTTCTCCCCAGCAGAAAATTCTTGTCACCCGCAAAAAATTACCTCTAGACAATTTTCAACCGGAAAATTTGCCCTGAAAATTTCCCCTCCACAAATAACTCCCCCAGAAATTCTCTCCCCTCCCGCAGACAATTTCCCTCGGGAAAATTCCCCCACATGTAAAATTGAGCAACCGAAGGGAAAGTATGACAAATAAAAAAAAAGAAAAGAAGAGATTTTGGAATATTGTACCTACTGTCCAAAAGAAAGGCAGAATATTTGGTCTAAACCACTATAATATTTATTTTAGATATTTGTTTCTTTTATATCCTTTTTAAGTGTTTTTTGGGGTTGAGTTATAATAGTAAGATAAAGGGCAGAAAAAAAAAATGGAAATTAGAAATTAGTGCCAAGTGTAGAAGAGTTGCTCTATGGTGGAACTCCACAGATATACAGGCGGGGACTAAGAATTAAGAGCAATTACTCCCCACGGACTTAGTCTGGCACTGACATATATAGTGCATAATACCAGTAACCTTCCTTGCGATCGATAACGCGTCCACCAGGCATTTAATTTTTTTTTTGAGTTCAACTGAAATAAAATAGAGTCAAACTCCAAGTCAGAATAAAAAAAATTTAAAAGGACACAACTCCTTATTTCAAATAAGCAAGCAAATGATTTTCTTTAACTTTTATTGTACCCTGCTATGATTAGTCTACCTCCACACCCTATAAATACAAACATTAATAACTAAAAGGGGTAGAAATGTAAATATAAATCCGACACAATATTCTACACTCCTGTATTTTGAAGTATATGTAGAACATTCCAGACTTTCTTCTTTTCTTCATTATTTTTATTTGTCTCACTTCCCCTTTGGCTGCTCAATGTTTACGTGTGTGCAGAATTTTACGGGGGGATTGTCTGGATGGAATCTCCCTCGAGGTATTTTTTACGAGAGGATATTTTTTGGGGAAAACTCGCCAGACTGCTTAAGGTTTACTTATCATTTTCATGTCCAACTTTGAGCCAGTAAAGGAACGCAAAAAGTGATTCATTCTTTTTTTACGAAATATTAAGCAAACAATAAGAGCAAAAGTTTTGGATTACAACACATTTTACAAGCAAACTCTCTGTTTCTCTGTGCAAGAACTATTTTTTCTTTTCTTCTTTCCACTTCAGGCTCCATGTTAAGAGGAATGAGTCAAATAAAGCTAAATTTCAATAGAGATTAACAATATACAAGCTTACAGCACCAGAAGTGGTGGGGCTGCAAGTTTGGTTTTAGGGATGGGGTGGTAATCTTGGATTTTATATTAGAATTTGGGCTACCTCTCCCCTTGCATTCATTAGATACTTTTATTTTGACCACAACACTTATTAAAGCATCCCAAGTATAAATGAACTAAATATGTGCAATTGTTAGAGGATTTTGGTGGGTGTAAGCACTTAGGGGATACTCTCTTTGATTTGTCAACTTTTCATCTATACCCAACTTTTCTTGTATTTTTGTTCAGATTGCTGTGTTTCATGACTTTGAGAAACTCCCTCTCCCCTTTTCAGCAAGCCATTTATGTGTAAATGTCTGGTTGAGTTAAAAAAAATAGTCTTGATGAAAGTAAAATTTGACTTCTTAACAAATAATTGCGAAATTTGGTTAAAAATAGTTTAAAATAACTTTAGGTTAAGGGTCTTTTCTCTAAAGTCTTTTAGAATGATTTTTTTCAAAAATGTGTGTTTGTAGAGATTTTTCTTTACAAAGATATTGTAGAGGCCTATGCTTTCTTATTTTTAATTCGTCAGCCCAAATGAAAACAAAGTGTCTTTCTCATAAACAAAAAGTTGCAAAAGTAAGAGGGAATGTGAGAATTTAGTAAACTTAAATAAAAAGAAGAGAACTAGGAAAGTAATATTTTTGATATTATAATGAACTGTGAAGTGTAAAATGCTTTCTTTTCAAATTTGGATTAAGAAATCCGTTGTTGGGCTCACATATTGTCACTAATTGAAAATATTTGTTGGGGAAGGGGTTAAAGCGGACCCATTGTCTGAGTTCAAAGTATATGTATCTTGAAATGAAAATGAGAGTCTTTTCTGAAAAGACTTAATGTTCGTTCTATTTCTTTGCTGAAGTTCAAACAGGATCTTTGAGCGAAATGGATGTTTTTTCTTACTTTTTGCTTAAAAGTAAAAATAAACAAAAACACAAAAGGTTAATAGGACAAACTTTGCAAGGATTAAAAATACAATTGTGCCGAAAAGAAAAAAATATGCCTCTTAATAATGGTTAACACGTGTATTTAGCTGAAGTAAAAAATTGTAGAAATTTATTCTCAGTAGCAAAACCAAGAATTAAAACGAAAATCGCTGTCTCTTTGTGGTGAAGGAAATAGAAATGACGTCAGTTGCGAAAATCTCAACAGACTCCCTTCATAACACTCTACAACTTTCGGTGTTCCTAAATTAATGATGGTGAATTGTTAAATAATCAAGAAGCAATTGCTAGATAAAATTGCAATAATTAAATTATTAAGTAATTTATTAGTATTCCTGACTAAATAAACATTTTTATTCCCGGAACAAGATGTAGAAAGCAAAAACTAATAGAAAAGAAGTTAGAAACTAAAGAATAAAGACATAGAGTCAATGCTTCAGATGGCAACACTTGTGATGGTATAGCCAACCCCAGTTACACATAACTGCGTTAACAGTTGATAGTTATTGGATATTCATATTACTGTCACAAACGGCTGACAACTAATAGCACATAAATGTTCTTAAGAAAATGTGCAGAATTAAATGTTTCAGCAATGAATGAGACTTTGGACACTACCTGGACTTAAGAAGTGTTTCCAAATTTCAAATGTTATACTTAAAGTACTATGGACATTGAAGATAAAATATGACTGTTTAAATTGCTTAAGTGGAAACTTACACACCCATAACTAAATTAAAAATTTGGAAAAATCGAGATTTCAAGCTATTATGAAATATACCTCGATATGCATTGGTGTTGTTTTTGAAAGTAGTGGCTGCCAAATTAAAAAAAAAGTGTGGGGGAAAAATCGGCGAAAAATAAGCTAAAGACATATGGCACCAAACAGCTTAAGAAGATTTAGCTTTCCTTTTAAGGTGCTTATGTCTTTGAGGATCAACATCTTTCTAATGTTTGAATTTTACCGAACGAGAATGCATTCAAAGTTAACTAATTAGTTTTATTTATTTATTTCCATTTTCAGCGTGGCAACATCGGCGAAAATTTGATATTACCCTAAAAACCACATAATTTTGGACAAAACAAAAGAAATGAATAGACTTAAAATTGGCACAGGGCACAAAAGATGTTTTTATGTTGGGCTCATTGGAATTTAAAAATTTTTCAAAATTACATTTTTGAATTGAAAAAAATCAAAACAATTTTATTGCCTTCTAATTGCTTATTTGCTGACTACCAGCGTTGAAGTCACTTGAATAAGAAACTTTTGTTAAGAAAGAGGCTCATTCCCTAATCCTGTGAACATACTCACTGAAATTAGGCCCATTGATTTCTCTCATTTTTGATAAAAGTTATATGTTCAAAATCAGGGAAAATGGGAGGTTGAACTAAGTTTATAATTTCTAATGTTATTTCATTTCAATGTGCCTTACGAACATTTTGACGGACATCTTTTAAGCTAGGTACGAGTGAATACTAAAAGCTCTATAAGCTTAATAGATGGTTATTACATTATAATCCAACTAAAATTCAAGTCCACTGCTCTAACCTGAAGAAAATCATGGGGGGGTTTAAGTGAAGGAAACTGATGGGGATATTACCCAAGCATTGAAAGGACAATGTTTCCTGAACTTTTAATAAGTTCCGAGCAATGCGGCAATCATAGTATTATATAGGAGACTTTTATTTAATTTAAAAAAGCCTTTCCCAATTCAAATAATTTAAAAGGACCTTTTCAAATTCGGATAATGATTTGAATAATTAATTTCTTAATTACTTTAAAGAACGTTTCTGTATGATAGAATTATCGGTAGGCGAATGTGTTTATTTAACCGTGGTACATCTCTGTTTTTTTTTTGTTTTATTTTTAGGGGAATCTTTGTATAGCCTCTTACTGATTTTAACACTCCAAGCTACTGAAATGTCTGAGGGTCCGACCCCCTCTAAATTATTTATTAGAAACATGCCTTGTTTTTATTGTGTTGTGCTTTTAAGACATTTTGTATATTTCCCCTTGAAATGCATGCACTATTCTGTTTAATATAGTAGCTGCCAACTAGTAATCTGCATCAACCAAAAAAGGAAATATTATTGCTAAGCTATATATTTTATTAAAACTCATTAGTTTATTTATGACTTAGTCGGATTAGGCAACAAAAGTGTTATGAAAACTATTTAAAAATAGGGCAACATTCTTAAAATGAGGAAGTTTTGAACCCCTCCGAGCTAGAACTTTCAACTCCAAAACTCTTCTCATTCTCTCCACTTCAAAAACTTACTAGTTAAAGTAAGGATTTTCTGGGCCTCATGACTTTCGACTCCAAGACTCCTTGCCTTCTCTCCCTCATAAAACTATATATCCGGAAGTCAAACATGGTAACCTATTTACTATACGACTATATGACTTGCTTCTAGTAGGTCTTCTTTTTCTCTTGTTTATAGAGCATACAAGCTTTGGAACAAACTTAGTAAGGATACTAAGGATAATGGTAATTTTAACCAATTTAAATCTGATTTACGTTAGGAGTTGCTCGGTAGGTATGCTTTCGAAACAGATTAACTATATTTTCAGTGGGTTATTTTTCTGTATTTTTAATGTGTTGTTTTGGGGTTTTATATTTTATATTGTAGTGTTTCATTTTTCATTTTTATGTAGGTTTCGGTAAATGGTCTCATGCTCCATACTCTTTTTCTTTTCTTTTTTTTTAGCGCAACCTACCAAGCTCCGCTTTTGTTGTGCTATTATATAAAAGTGATTATTTTCAATAAAATTGCTCTACTACCACTACTACTACTCTTATTTGGAGAGTTATCAATTCCTTCCTTCCACAAATTAACTCCTTCCGCTTTTTGAATCCTCAGACATTTATTTGTTTAAATTTATTGCCATCCCCGAATGACGTTCACTCTACCTCATTACTTCCCTGTGACGTTTAGCGAAAAGATATGCAAAATTCTAGCCTATTCAATTAAATACAAAACACGCTGCTCTCATTATATCTTTCATCTGTACTTGCATTTGGTTGAACACCAATGAGTTATTTCCCTAGTTGCTTTAGTATGCCACTAGACTCCTGAATGAAAGTGATCTAGAATCAGCATTTTAATGAAATTGGAATCTAACCTTGGACTTTCCTAGTTAGATTCTTTTTATTCGAAAATCAAAAATGCAAATATATCTCTTTTGTACGACTCACAGATGAAATTGAATTTTACAGATAGATATAAGAAGAGTTTAAAATGCAAATGGCAGAGAAAATTGTTAAATTTTGATTGAAATCAAGAAAAGTGGTAATTTAGTTTCTATTTTTACGGCCTATGAGCATTAATTACGAAAGAAGGATCAACCAAAAACGAGAAGAATTCAATTCAAGTTTGGAACAAACTCTATTCATCGTTTGCCTACCTACAGTAAATTTTATGGTTCCCGTTACGGAGAGACTGAGGGCCATAGTGAACTTCAAAATAATAATTGGGCAGTTTACCCTCTTGCGGCTAAAATTCTCATAGCCCTCCTCCAACAAGATTCCTTGGGGGTAAAAGGTAAGAATTTAGCTTGAAAACTTTATGGGGTTAGAAAATACTTCTCTCTGGAAATGTAAAAGCTTGCCACCGTCTCCTTAGAATGTGAAAAAGTCAAAATGGGCTCTTGGCTGATTCCCTTGGAAAATACCCTCCCGTTGTAAAATTACCCCTGAAAAATTTCCACCGGGGATAACTTCCCTTGGAAAATTCCATCCGCGGAAAATCTCCTCTCCCGAAGACAATTACCCCCGGAAAGCTTGACTTACTTTTTGACTTATGCCCCGGAGGTCTTCATTAGTCACGTTGGGGCATTCTCCTATACACATTCACGGGTAAGTACCCTACAGTGATGATTAGTCATTCGGAAAGTTGGAGCTTCCATTTCATAGATAGGTGGTTGTTCTTAAAGAGGGGGAGCATCTCCTTGAACTTCGCGCCTCATACTCCTTGAGGTACCCTTCGTATCTGTAGGTCGTTCCCCTATTTGCTACCTGGGAACGCGCTGAGTGGCCTGGAGATAGCCCCTATTGAGAAGGTGACTCAGTAGGTACTCAGCTTAAACGAACAGTAATCACTGAGCGAAGCCTTTATTGCGAAGTTTTTAGGAACCTAAGATTCAACGGATCAAACGGGAATTTCTTTCTCTAAAAGCCCATAGTCAACTTATTTAAAAAAAAGAAAATGCGTTTGAAATACCTCCAACTTATGCTCAGGGGCTTCAACCTTCAGGAGTGTCTACTTTCAGTCAGCAGACGATTTGAGTAAAAAAAAAAAATTACAGGAACTGTGAGGAGAAAGTGAATTTTGCCAAGGTCGTGACCTATCTTGAATGCTTTTGCGCTGAAGATTGGGTTTTTGCCAATTTTCAGAAAGTATTATAGTACTGTTTTTGGGAAATTAATTTACGCGTATGCAGTTATTGCTCGTTTAATAAGATATATTTTCAACCCTCTAATACAATAATGGTAAACAGAGAAAATGGGAGAGAGAGATAGAAAAAGAATTTACGAAAAAAGTGGAGATTAAGGATCGTGGAAATGTTGCAATTGACTTACGTTAATATCTGACAGCCATCTGCTCGCTACAGCGACTTTTCCAAAAATATGATTTATTCCAGATCTATTGAATACTCACATATTACGGTAGCAAGGCAGAACAAAAAGCAAAAATTTATAGAAGTGGAAAATACTGAATGTGACTAGAAGAAACATCTTTCATTTTCAAAAGTGAGTAACACCCGGAACCTTGCTTTACCAAAATATATTTCTAAAGCTAAAACGGATAGGCATGGAAACTTGCGTAATACTGCTTAATAGAAGTCACTATTTATTTAAACTTTATCTAAAAATACGTAAAATGAGACATAGATCGCGATTTTTTTTGTTTGAGGGGGCTGTACCCTTCTTTGAATTTAGGGCAACCTCCGGTATGGCGTTAAAGCGAACAGAAATTAAATTAAAAATACATGAAAGTAAAGAGCGACATTAAAACTTGAAACAAACGTAAATTATCCCGCTCTTAAGGGAATTGCCTCTCTACAACCCCTACTCTTTACGCCAAAGTTTGACTTTTTGTCCAAGTCGTTCAACTACGACGGCCACTGAATTTGTATTAGAAGTATTTTGCGTAGTGTAATAAAATTTTTGTATTAAGTGTTCTAATCTTTGTATGTTTGATTGCCAATCAGTAGGTCTTGAGCCCTCTTCAAGAGTCAAAAGTAATCGGAGGGCAACCAGCCCCCACCCCTTTTCTCCCAAATGCATCCGATCGAAATTTTGAGATAGTAGTTTTATTTAAAATAGTCCAAACGCCAAATAGCTATGCCCCAGGGGTTGACAACCCCCTCACCCCAGAGCCCGAGGGGCAAGGACTGTTAAGCTATGGAAGTTGTCAATTATTGACATATAAGGTTTTTGTGGAAGGGGCGGACGTATACGCTTTAGAGGAGGCTCGTTCGACTGGAAATCGAAGTTTTAGTTCCCTTTTCAAGTGCAAAAAGTGAATGGAGGGCAACTCGCCTTCTCCCACACCCTTTTTTCCCCAAATGCCTCCAATCAATTTGCTTTATTTGTTCTTCACTGGAAACCAATTTTACTGTACACATTTGTATTATATATTTATAATTTAAAAAAAGTGAACATAATCTTGAAGCATACACAATTATATATTAAAATATTAACCTTATTTTCATGAGTTATTTCCAGTCATCTTGATTATAATAGTGATGATTTTTTTATTTGTCCTCGATTTTTTGAAAAATAAATCACGCTGTTGAAAATACAAATAGTTTTCAATAAAACGCGAGTGAGGCAATCGAATTTAGAGCTTGTTTGGTTAGAGGAGAGGTAAGGGGCAGTAACCAAACACCTGCTTGAAGTAATTTTTGTTTGTTTTTAGTTTGACTAGAATGTTCAGTTTAATTTTTATTAGTTTTAAGATTTATTTATTCATCTATATCAGTATCATTTATCTTTACGCTTGATATGATCTTTATTTTAGTTTCTGTTCGTTTTGGGTCTCATTTATTCTTTAATTATAATTTCTGGCCGTTTTGAATTTGAAGCATCATAGGACTTTGTTTCTGCTCCCCTTAAGTTTAATATGGTTCTTAACCTTTCTTCGAAAAACCTCATTTTTGGATTTTTTTTTAAAAATTAATTTCAAAGAAAGGACAAAGTATAAATGCGTATATTTAATGGTGACTAATGTTGGTAATCATTATCAATAACAGCATCGTTTTCCTTGGTTTATTACTTAAAATACATCAAAATTCAACAAAAATAAAATGCTGAAAAAAAGAAACCAATAAGAACGTTGGAGATTTGAAACGGCTCCTCCCTTTCAAATTCTCATGACAGCATAAATCAAACAGTTCGTGGTAACGAACTGTAGTAAGGAGCGACCCGGCTCAATAGCAACCAAAACTCTAAAAAATTGAATTTTGATATCAATAGCTACATCAAAAGGATTGCATTTTAATGCTGATTTTAAATAAATAAGTTTCATCAAGTTTAGTCTTACCCATCAAAAGTTACGAGCCTGAGAAAATTTGCTTTATTTAAGAAAATAGGGGAAGCACCCCCTAAAAGTCATAGAATCTTAACGGAAATCGCATCATCAGATTCAGCGTATCAGAGAACCCTACTGTAGAAGTTTCAAGCTCCTATCTACAAAAATGTGGAATTTTGTATTTTTTGCCAGAAGACAAATCACGGGTGCGTGTTTATTTGTTTGTTTGTTTTTTTTTTTTTTTCTTTTTCCCAGGGGTCATCGTATCGACCAAGTGGTCCTAGAATGTCGCAAGAGGGCTCATTCTAACGGAAATGAAAAGTTCTAGTGCCCTTTTTAAGTGACCAAAAAATTGGAGGTCATCTAGGCCCCCTCCCACGCTCACTTTTTTCCCAAAGTCAACGGATCGAAATTCTGAGATAGCCATTTTGTTCAGCATAGTCGAAAACCATAATAACTATGTATTTGGGGATGATTTACTCCCCTACAATCCTTGGGGGAGGGGCTGCAATTTACAAACTTTGACCAGTGTTTATATATAGTAATGGTTATTGGGAAGTGTACAGACGTTTTCAGGGGGATTTTATTTTGTTTGGGGGGTGGGGCTGAGGGGAGGGGGCTATGTTGGAGGATCTTTCCTTGGAGAAATCTGTCATGGGGGAAGAAAAATTCAAGGAAAAGGGCGCATGATTTTCTAGCATTACTATAAGAAAACAATGAAAAATAAACATGAAAACGTTTTTTCAAATGAAAGGTAGGAGTAGCATTGAAACTTAAAACGAACAGAGATTATTACGCATATGAGGGGTTCTAAAAATACTTTATCATAAAGAGCGAGGTATTTAGGAGGAGATAAATACCTCGCTCTTTATGCTAAAGTATTTTTAGTAATTTCAACTATTTATTCTACGGCCTTTCTGATTCAGGGGCATTTTTAAAGAATTGGGACATAACTTAAGATTTAGTGTAAAGAGCGAGGTATTAACGAGGATACAAACCCCCTTGTATACATAATAAAAATATAAGATTATGAAAGTTTGTTACGTTATAAAGTTTGTTGGCAAAGTTTGTTGAGGGCAACTAGGCCTCCTTCTCCACCCCTTATTTCTCAAAATCGTCTGATCAAAACTAAGAGAAAGCCATTTATCCAAAAAAAGAATTAATATACAAATTTCATCTTAATAATTTATGTGGGGAGAGCCAAAACCAAACATGCATTAATTCAAAAACGTTCAGAAATTAAATAAAAAAACTAACGTTTTAGCTGAAATCTAGGGATTCTTATCAACACGGGGTCTTGGCCGCCAGCCAACTTTAGAAAAATATAAAACATTAGAATAAAATATTATTATACCGACTGTTTCGAATGATGTTCAGGTTGCTGCTGGCTAGAATTTTAGTATCTTTTTTTGCTCAGTAAACCCATGTGAAAGTAAGTAAAAAGTTAAAAAATTCTTCGCACAAGCCAAATTGTGGGGTGGGAGGGATATGGTTCTCTCAGAAAACTTAGGAAAAAGTCGCTACGGCTTAAAGATATCTTAAACCCCCTTTATTAATCTAAGTCCAGTCAATTTGATTCTAAATTACAGATAAATTATTTCGCATCTTGGATTTCCTTGCCTATGGCGAAAATATTTCCTTTATTGTCTTGGTATGCTGATAGAAATTCCCACTGTGTATTTTTTCTTGCATGACGAGGAAAAGATCCCTCCAATGACTAAAATTTCTAAGAACTATTTGGATTAGAGACTGTAATGCCTACTGAATTCCAGAGTTTCCAGCAAAGTCTTTGACATGTCTCACACGCTTCGCTTCCGCCGATAATGATAACGCAGTAACAAGACAATAATGAGGCGGCTTTATATCTAGTGTAACGCCTTGAGCGTGGAATGTGCCGCGAGGCCCCAGCTCCAGGCTTTTTTGAAGTTTTATCACCATTTCGCTGGAGATTTGCCCATAGGCTGACTTATTAGACAAGAATTCACTATGGACAACACTGTTTTATTAGATCAAGAATCGATGGTATATTATTTATGTCTTCAGTGTAGATGGTAGCACAATTAAAAAAAGCCTGGAGCCGGTACTACACGGCACATTCAGCGCTTAATGCGTTACTTCAGAGTCATCTCATTTTTGTCTTGCTACTATGCTATCATTAACGTCAAAAGTAAATCATGTGAGACATGTCAAAGGCTCTTAATTTAGAATTAAATAAAGAAAAACAAGTATTTCACATGAAAGTAAAGAGCAACTTTAAAACTTTCATTGTTTGTTATAGAACCAAACAGGAATCCTTCCGTATATGAGGTAGCCTACCCCCTCCTCAGTCTCCCAGTCTTTACACTGAAGTTTTATAGTGCTTTAGAAACACTTCTTAGACAAATTTTCTGCCCTTGTGTTTTAGCAGTTGCTCTTGAAGGATTTGGAAAAATAGTCCTACTTTTGCTTTGAAGGTGGGAGGTCAAAGAAGGGCAACCAGAAAAAATCTGGAACCAGGAAAAATTTCGTCCCTGAAAAAAAATCAAAATTTCACAAAAAAAATGCTTAAACTTAGAAAGGGACTTGAAAGCTCTACATGGGATTTCAAAAACAAAATTCTGATTATAATTTATTAAAAATTTATTCAGAAACTAAGCAAGAACTTGTATAGCTGCATCCTAGAGAAACCAGGCAAATACCTCAATAATTACCAAACTCGCTCTTATCACCTTTCTTATAGAGCGGTTTAATTAGATTTGCGTTGGAACACATAATACGTTGAGGTTATAAACACAACAGCAACATGAAACCCAAATAAATGTTTAATTAAAATATATTCAGAAGCTAAGCAAGAACTTTCATAGTTAGTTTACCGAAGCTAAAAAGGATGGATGTCAAATGGGATTTTATTATTATTATTTTTTATTTATTTAATTTTGTATTTATTTAACAACTTCTATGGCTACGTTACTACCCGTTCCCTCACTATATCGCTTTTATTTCTCTTTTTTTATTACTGACGTAGGGCATCTAGGACTCTAGTACACAAACACAATTAAGAAGTCTCAACATGGTTTACTTTTCCTCTTCTAGCTTCTGGCAGGGTGATAGAATGCCACAAATCTTGAAGTAAAATAAATCCAAATCTTTTGAATTTCACTAGCAAAATACTTTTACGAGCAGAATGAACTCTTCGTCAGAAAGTCCTCACCACAAGCGTGCTTAAACCAGAGTGGCCAGATGGGGCACATTCCGCCCTTTTGGCGCTTATTTAAGGCGGTTGCGCATTAAATTTTTCAAATCGGTGTATTTTTTGGTGGAAAATAGCCTTTTCGGTGCATTTTCACGAGAAAATGGAGATTTTGTTGCATTTTCACTTTTACGGAAACGAAACTTTAAATCAAACATCTGGCAACACTGACTTAAACTATTCCTTTGCGTTTGTACTAGAAATGGGCATGTAGCGTCAATATAAAATTCATAGCAACGCAAAAGAATTGATGAAAAGTGGCATAGACATGAAAAAGAGGTTATGTAAAAGTGTAGAAAGAGAGCAAAAATAAGAGGTATAGAATAAAAATTCCAACAAAGCAAAGTAAAAGTAAAGAAATAGGAAATGATACCGCATGAACATAAAAAGAGGTTGGGCCAAAGTGTCTAAAAGAAAGTAAAGACCCCCACAGCGATAAAGAAGGGCGTGAGAACAATTGGTAGCAAGGCAAAAGAAAAGTAAAGAGATGAAACATGATACAGAGTAAGCATGAAAAAAAGGGTTGGGTAAAAGGGATAATGAAAATAAAGATCGCCAAAACAGAAAAGAGGTGAGGAATTAAAGTCCAATATTGTAGTTACAACTTTTTTTGTGGCTTATCCAGGTTGTTTGAAATCCACTTTATTTTATTAGAGCTTTCATATCAACTGACAGAAAAGATGGGTCCCTACGATTTGTCAACTGAAGGGTTGGCAGATGTCATTTAAACTTGATGGAAAGCGAGTTGTTTTACTTACGCATTTTGAGGATCATGAGTCGATCTGAACTTTGGAAGGGGAGGGGGTCATAAGTTTTTCTTATCAGGACATTTTACAGAAGGAATTGTTATATGCATGGTGCAAAGTGGGTGTTAGCAAAGATATGATTACATACAGCTATGCATAAGATCCTGGATAAAGCAATGAGAACTAAGCTTATTTATATTTCAGTTATCACATAATTTGGTTGCTCTTTCGTTTACAAATGTGTATGATGTTAGTTCCTAAAATCCGTAATATTTTTCGTGGCTATTTCTCAAAATGAGGACATCTGAAAAGAAGGGGTCCAGTTTCAAAACCTAACCCTTTTAAATGCTCAAAATGTCTAATAAATTCAATATTTTCTGTAATATGGAGCAACTCAAAGCAAATCTGATCCTCCTCATGCGATTTTTATATCGATTTGTATAGGAGAGCTTTTGCCGAATTATAGAGACACACAGTTAATTGTTCATGGGACAACCCTCAACTAACGACGAATTTGTTCACTAACAACACCATGAAGTTCGGCTTACCATGCTTGGACACGCTTTACTTCGCCATTACGGTCGCCTCATTAAACAAATACTGCTCACTGAACCCCTACCAACATGGCACAGAAGGCAAGGAGGACAGTTTAAAAATTGGTGATCGCTAGTTAAACGTGATACGGAGCCAGCTGAACGTTTTCTCAAACTTGGCCACAGATGGGACAAATGCTTGCTGAGGTTCGCCGAAGAACTGGCACGACATCACATATTATAGGAGACCATCATTCAGAAGCTCTTTTTAGATGCCGGTTGAGGCAGAAACACCTGATCCTGTTGCAAGTACAAGTAAAGTAAGAACCTATTAAACAGAGCTCAATAAAAGCAAAAACTGATGCTAGAGATAGCTATGCAAGAACCATACTAAGCCGGAAGTCACGGTATTCTCAGTGTATAAGTTTGTTGTTGGTTGGGACTATTATCATATAAACAAATAACAATGTGTTTCTATAAATTCGACAAACATCTTCTACCTTAGACGCATTTTTAATAACTTTTAGTTTTCTAATACGGACTATATGTGCAGAATTCAATAGCAAGAAAATCAGCTTAATTGCAAATATCCTTGTAAACATGATTTTTGTGTTTGTAGAAACGTGCATTGAATATGAACTTGTGAATGAATATAACTTTTAAAATCCTAAAAAGTATGCTTAGAGGCGGCACTTCTCTGACAGGATCGTTTAAGGAATTAAACATGAAGCCAAGTGCGCGATTTTTTAAAAGAGATATAGTAACTGTCATTTTTCATTACGAATAGAATAGAATACATACATAGAATATACATAGAATATAGATAGAATATACATATATGTATAGAATATACATATAGATACATAGAATATAGAATATACATAGAATACATAGAATAGAATACATTTCAACGAAACGAATAGAATCATATTTCAAATCGCATATCAATAATCTTATTCTTGCACGATTAAAAGTAATCAGAGCACAGAGGTTCAGTGACACAGACGTAGACAATGAATTGTAGCACAGAGGTTGTACAGAGGTTCAATGAATTTCGGGGTATCAGTTTTTTTCTGGGTAATACAAATACGTCTTTCCCCTTCTTATATGAGTAAGATTAATGTTACAAGGAGGGTACTTTACATGGAAGTCATCCACCAATGAAGTCAGAACTTTCAGGTTTTATATGAATGACTTCTTGCTGTTTCAGTTCTGTCTGGAATTTTCACCAGTGACTAACATTATAAATAACAACATTGTCACTACTAAGGACTATACGTCTATAGTCATATCATAGCCCTTGGAATAAGTTGCAAAGAGATGTATATGACCATTGAAATTACTGCGAATGCCTGCTAATGCCTGATCTTCATCAGTATTCTCTGAAAGAGAGACGTCTGGGCAAATCTACTCATTTGATTCATTTCCTTATTTAAGAAAACTGTCGTTATGAGCCGATTTTTGTAAGTGGCCTCTGCTTGCCTGAACTTGTCAAACAGCATAAGCAACTGAATTGTTCTGCTGATCCTCTCTTGCCCACAACGGAGTCCCCTCTTTTTTCTATTGTGATTAACGACCTTCATAAGGGACATCCCGACAGATGGAATTTATCAATAACCTAACTGTCTTAGAAGCCTACTATAAAAAATAGTGAGCAGTCTTATCAGCATCCTCGACTGCTCTGCACTTGGTGTCTAGGAGTTAGCTAAGAGAGCCAACCTTTGTAAATCATCGATAGTGCCAATACGTTTCCTTAAGCCCTCACCCCTTACTCGTAATCATACTCCTCCTGCAAGTTTTGCGTTATCTTGGAATTTACTTGACATCACAATTTATTCTAATTTAAAGTGAAGCATCAATTTAAAATTTTCACCCGCTAGCCTGGTACTTCTATTTCCCTCCTTAAGATATCCTGATGAATATAGCTTCCACACTTCTTCTTCTTTAAGGATTCATTCCTTTTTTGTTTTTCTCTCTACTTGAATATGCTTATCCACTTTGGAGCCCGAAAATTTCCTGGGAAGAGTCGAATGAAATTGAATTCATCCAAAAAAGAGCCCGCAAATCATTTTTAAAGAAGGCAGAGTCCTAAACTCTCTGTACTAAAAAATCTAAAATACACCCTGTATTTTACAGAGAATAATGTACTCTCTGTGCAAAAAAAGTATACTAAACATCTAAGTGAGAAACATCTAGGTGAAATTACGTTGCTTCTCTGTTTTCCAAAAATGTACAACTAAATCCTCACATGGAAGACATTTTCCCCAAAAGACGGTACGCTCCGTATGCAGATTCCGTCTACCCCAGACTGCTTATCTTCCTGTATCTATCTAGCCTCCATTTGCTGCTTAACTTTAAGATATACAAAAAAACTTTTATTCCCAAAATTACTGAACAATTTACAAAACATGCCATTAGTCCATCTTTCCTTTTTTATCTGAACTACACATCTTGTTGTCATCTCTTTTTGCGTTTTTACTGACCTTTTTTTTATGTCTTTATGAATTTTGTTTGTTTTATTTGTTTATGTAAACAAAGATGTATATATATATTGGAGACCATGGAATCAAATGGGGAGGAAGAACGCTCCTAGACTTAGATTATGCTGATGATTTAAGCATATTAGATGAAAGTGTGAGCAAAATGAATGAATTTTTAGAGGTTTTACGAGTTCAGGGTGCTAAAATAGGCTTGAAAATTAATGTTAAGAAGACTAAGTCACTAAGGCTAGGAATAAGTAAATATGAACAGGTGACATTAGGTAACGAAAAGATTGATCAGGTTGGGAGCTTCAGTTACCTTGGTAGTATTATTAGTAAAGATGGTGGGAGCAGTGAAGATGTTAAAAGTAGAATAGCTAAGGCTCAGGGTGTTTTTTCACAGTTAAAAAAAGGTTGGAAGAATTGAAAGATAAGTCTGGAAAACAAGATTAGAATATTGGAAGCTACAGTGATGACAGTGGTCAAATATGGCTCTGAAGCATGGGCGCTCCGAAAATCAGATGAAAATTTAATAGATGTTTTCCAGAGAAATGCCTACGGATTGTTCTGGGTACCCGGCTGACTGACCGTATTTCAAACAGTAGGTTGTACGAAAAGTGTGGTTCAATCCCGCTTTCTGGGGCTATAATGAAAAAAAGGTTGAGATGGCTAGGCCACGTTCTACGGATGAAGGATGACAGATTACCGAAGATTGTCCTTTTTGGCCAACCGTCTGGGGCTACATGGAAAGCAGGTCGTCCTTGTCTAAGTTGGGAGGATGTCATAAATAAAGATTTAAAGGAAATGGGAACTTCCTGGGAGGGTGTAAAGAGGGAGGCTTTAAATAGATTAGGTTGGAGGAGGAGCGTGCATAGCTGTGTTGGCCTCAGGCGGCTTGGTGCTGCGGTGAGTTATTATCAGTAGTAGTAGTAGTAGTAGCAATTGGCCGGTCTGATCAATAGACGGTTTTACCCAATAGTCAATGAATGAATTATTCATTCTATCTGTTTGGTCAATTTTCTAGCCGGTTTAATGGGAATTTCTGTTTTTAAATCATTTATGTTTTGATATCAATTTATTTTTCAAGTTATTCGCCTGTTTTTTTTTTTGTTTTTTTTTTCACTACAAATTAAGAATTTGGCCAATCTGGGCTTGGTATAGTTCATTAAAAAGTAACTTTTCTTGTTTTAAAGTAGCATTTGCAAGTTGAATGAGTACATATGGCTGTATGCCTAAAATTGAATACTGTGCAATCAAACAGTTCGTGGTAACGAACTGTAGTAAGGAGCGACCCGGCTCAGTAGTAACGCATTTTAATGCTGATTTTAAATATATAAGTTTCATCAAGTTTAGTCTTACCCATCAAAAGTTACGAGCCTGAGAAAATTTGCCTTATTTAAGAAAATAGGGGGAAACACACCCTGAAAGTCATAGAATCTTAACGAAAATCACACCATCAGATTCAGCGTATCAGAGAACCATACTGTAGAAGTTTCAAGCTCCTATCTACAAAAATGTTGAATTTTGTATTTTTTGCCAGAAGACAAATCACGGGTGCGTGTTTATTTGTTTTGTTTTTTTTTGTTTTTTTTTTTCTTTTTCCCAGGGGTCATCGTATCGACCAAGTGGTCCTAGAATGTCGCTAGAGGGCTCATTCTAAGGGAAATGAAAAGTTCTAGTTCCCTTTTTAAGCGACCAAAAAAATTGGAGGGCATCTAGGCCCCCTCCCACGCTAATTTGTTTCCCAAAGTAAACGGATCAAAATTTTGAGATAGCCATTTTGTTCAGCATAGTCGAAAATCATAATAACTATATATTTAGGGATGATTTACTCCCCCACAATCCCTGGGGGAGGGGCTGCAAGTTACAAACTTTGACCAGTGTTTACATATAGTAATGGTTATTGGGAAGTGTACAGACGTTTTCAGGGGGATTTTATTTTGTTTGGGGGGTTGGGCTGAGGGGAGGGGGTTCTGTTGGAGGATCTTTCCTTGGAGGAATCTGTCATGGGGGAAGAAAAATTCAAGGAAAAGGGTGCATGATTTTCTAGCATTACTATAAGAAAACAATGAAAAATAAACATGAAAATGTTTTTTCAAATGAAAGGAAGGAGTAACATTGAAACTTAAAACGAACAGAGATTATTACGCATATGAGGGGTTCTAAAAATACTTTAGCATAAAGAGCGAGGTATTTAGGAGGAGATAAATACCTCGGTCTTTATGTTAAAGTATTTTTAGTAATTTCAACTATTTATTCTACGGCCTTTCTGATTCAGGGATCATTCTTAAAGAATTGGGACTAAACTTACGATTTAGTGTAAAGAGCGAGGTATTAACGAGGATATAAACCCCCTTGTATACATAATAAAAATATAAGATTATGAAAGTTTGTTACGTAAGTTGCTAATTTATAAGTTACGTATATTTTGTACTAATAAAAACGTTCGTTAAAAATTAAAAGTTCTAGCTGCCTTTTTAAGCAACCGAAAAATTGGAGGGCAGCTAGGCCTCCTTCTCCGCCCCTTATTTCTCAAAATCGCCTGATCAAAACTAAGAGAAAGCCATTTAGCCAAAAAAAGAATTAATATACAAATTTCATTTTAATAATTTATGTGCAGAGAGCCAAAACCAAACGTGCATTAATTCAAAAACGAACAGAAATTACTCCGTATATAAAATGGGTTGTCCCCTCCGCAATCCCTCGCTCTTTACGCTAAAGTTTGACTCTTTGCCACAATTCTACTTTTTAAAACAATTAAAAGCTTTAGCGTAAAGAGCGAGGGATTGCGGAGGGGACAACCCATTTTATACGGAGTAATTTCTGTTCGTTTTAAATTTTAATGTCGCTCCTTACTTTCAGCTAAAAAAATTAGTTTTTTTTATTTTATTAAATACAAGAGCGGGAATAATTGGGGGATTAGTTTATTCTCACCTATCCTGGAGGACAAAAAATATACAACTAATTTTAACTATTTGTAACGTTATAAAAGTGCTAGAGAAGCAATCATATAAATTTTTAGTGGTTAAAGAGGGGATATATCGAGCACAACCAATAGATGCTTTTCATTTGTGAAAAATCCTTGTAATCTTCGTAATTAATGTCGAGAAAAAACATTAATTTGTAGCCTATTTACGAAAATACCTCAATTCACGGACTTTTTTCATTTATTTTTTTTCTTTAATTTAGATCAACTTGATATCTATGTTGTGTAGGGCCCAGTCCGTTTTGTGCCTCTCGTGTTTACATAAAAGATTCCCCAGAAAATATTATTTTCTAAGTTTTATTCCATTACGAACACGGGTTTAAAAAAATTTTCTGTATCCTTTATTAAATTTTCAATTGATACATTTAATATTTAATTATATTTAAACGAGTACGTAAATTATTTATTGATATAATTTACATTATACATAATTATATAATTATATAATAAATTTATAATTATATACAATATATTTTATATAATATAATATTTTATAATTCTATAATAAGTGTAGTAAATTATATTTAAAATTAATGCGATCTAAAATGAAAGCTTTTGAATTAGAAGTGTCTACTTTGCCTCTGTACCGAAGGGCCAAACCCAAAGAGGGTCTTGGCCACTGTCCAAGAACCACTATCAATAAAGCCTTTTGTCTAGAAGGCTAATTACTTCTGGGATGCTACTCCATAATTATGGCTAATATATACAACTGGGAATTACAATTTCAAATAAAACATGCTTATTTACATTAGCTTTTTTGGCGCCTAATTAATGTCAAAAAGAGATTATTAAGATGCCATAAAGGGGTAGAAAACAAATGAAAAGATAAGACTGTTTTGTAATCTTCTATGGCGAAAGCTGCTTCGCAAAAAAACAAAGATTAATCGAATTTTTTTTCTTGCATTGCTGCATTGATTTCAAGTAGAAATAGCCTGTTTCTTAAAAGAACATTTTAGGAGGTTGCTTGTTTCTTCAAAAGTTGGTGAGCATTTATGGACTATTAAGAGATGGGTTCACTGGTTCCCCATGATTTGCCCCCTCACTACATTTTGAAAAATTTTGTTTTTGGTATTTTCGTTGAAAAATGTTTTTTGTGTGTTTCTGTTAAAAAAAAAAAAATAAACTTGCTCCTCCACTAGATTTTTGAAAAATACATTTACCCCCCTTTACTTTTTTAACATTAAAGCCACTGTTGGCGATACATTACATTCTGATTGTCAGGTTCCGGTTCAAATCACCTGGGACAGTTTCGCAGAGCTACAAATCCAGAGCTATAAATCCGGTGCTACAAAACTGCAAGTAAGGAACGATGCGGCTCAATAGCAACTGAAACTCTAAAAAAACAAAACAAATTTTGATATCAATAGATATATCAAAAGAATCAGCTTATTATTTTGATTCCAAACATATAAGATTCATTACCTTTAGTATTATGCATCAAAAGCTACGTGCCTGAGAAAATTTATCTGATTTTCAAAAAAGGGAGAAACAACCCATAAAATTCAAGAAATCAAAATGAAAATCAAATAGTCAAATTGAGTGTATCCGAGAACCCTGATGTAGAAGTTTCAAGCTTCCATCTGAAAAAATGTGGAATTCTGTATTTTTTGCCAGAATAAAGATTACGAATGTGTGTTTATTTTTTTCCAGGGTCATCGGAACAAACCAATAAGGTAAAAAAAGGTAAATGATACGGCATTAGACTTTACAGTCCGTACCAGCGGTGCTGATCTCCGTTTCTTGGCCCTTCAGCCAGGAAGTGCAATGGGGAACAAACCAATAGTCCTAGAATATCGAAAAAGAGCTCATTCCAACAGAAATTAAAAGTTCTAGTGCCTTTTTAAGTGACCAAAAAGATTGGAGGACCCCCTTCCACCCAAGTTTTTTCCTAAAAGTCATCCGATCGAAATTCTGAAGTAACCGTTTTATTGAGCATAGTTGAGAAGCCCAGTACCTATGTCTTTGTGGATAGCATAACTCCCTACAGCCCCTGGGGAAAAGTTTGTAAGTCAGGAAATTCGCCCATTCTTTACGTTTAGTATTTCTCATTGGAAAATATGCAGTCATTTTCCGTGAGTGGGAGAACTTTCTGCTGGGGGGGGGTCTACGGGGATGACTTTCCGAATAATTTTCCGGGGAAAGTTCCCGGGGGTTGAACTTTCCGAGGGAAATTTTACACTGGGGGAATTTGCCAAAATTCCTATACAATTTTTTTCATTGGTCTTACTTTCTCTTGCCGACTCAATTTAACATGTGGAGATATTAAGGGGAATTCTCTGGGGGAAATAATTACCAGGTTGGAGCTGTCTAGAGTACTTTTCTGTTGGTGGGGGGGGGGAACTTTCCACATTAGAAATTCTCCATGGGGGGGATTTTCATTGGATAAATTTTCCAGAGGGAATTTTCTGTGGCTGTAACTTTCTGCTAGGGGGCGAGGATATTTGTGAGAAGAATTTTCCCAAGAGATTTCCCAAGATTGTATGAGGGGACAGCCACCTCCTAAACATAATAAATAATTTTGGTTTTAGACAGTGAAATTCCGTATTCCGTAACCGTGAAAACCGTATTCCGTATATGAAAGGGGCCGTCCGCTCTTAAGTGCCACGCTCTTTGAGCTAAAGTTTTTTACTTCTTTAAAAACTAGAGTTGTGACAAAGAGGCAATCTTTAGCGCAAAGAGCGGGGCGTTGAGGATGGGACAGCCCCTTTCAAATGCGGAAAAATTTCAGTTCGTTTTAAGTTTTAATGTCGCTACTTACTTTATGTTAAAAAAAAACTTGTTTTTATTTAATTCTTCTCAGAGATACAACGAGCGAAATAGCCTGCTTCTTCAAAATCCGGAAAATATTTAAATCAGGAATTTTTACGAAGTTGTGTATTGTTATTCCCTGAAATGGGATTTTCATAAGGAATAAAGAAAAATGAAGTGTTAAGTCTTTTCGTGGGAACAATATGACTTCCTTTAATGCATAGTAAAGTGAGCATTTGCTCTCAGTACATCATTTTTTTGAAATTCCAAAAAAAGGAGTTAAGCCAGGTGAATAAAACATTCAGGAGTTGACTCAGATCCTAAGAAGTTCTAGTTCGTCTAGCTTAAAAATTTGTTTTGTAATATATTAAAGAAAGTTTGTCCTAAAAGCGATTGTATATCTTCAAGCAAATTATGTTTGGTTGTCTTTGTACTACAGGTGCATGAAGAGTTTTGGCATAAATCTTCACGAAATCTCCCCACTTTGAAGTAGATAAGCCTCTGCAATTACGGCTAGCGTCCCACCAGAAGACCCTTTTACATTCCAAGTTATTTTTGAGAATAAGCACGAGACAATTTTTTTTTCGATTTTGGCACTAAACAAGAAGTGTCTTGAACAGAGTACCTATAACTTTTCAAGATATTTATTACACCACACAAATTTAGTGTGTTAAGTTTGGGCTTCTTTACGTTTCTTATTGGTCGGCTAATTCCTCGGTAAATTCCTCTTTTACCTAATCCTCCGTTGGCAATAAAAACTAGTGCTTATACAACCTTTTCATCTGAAGGTCTCATGAACACTGGCGTGCTTAGGAAGAAGGAGAAGGCATTTATTTCTGACCCATAAAATTTCAATTAAAAAAAGAGAAAATATCCCATAGCTTCCTATGTCTTCATTCTGTATCCTTGTTTTTCCCCTAAAAAAGGCAGGTCATCAGCTTAAATAAGAAAAGTTGCTGTCTTGCCTCTCCGTTCCTGCTATAACGGAATGGATCAATAACTGCTTGGTAATATGTGGCCTAGGGTTTGATTCCAGTTGCCACAAGGATGGGTGACAAACTTGCTATCGGTCCTTATATAAGAGACCTGTCTACTGAAATGCTGGCAATTGTTAAAAGTTCTTGCACCTTCAATGGCTTTGGACGACCTTTTTCCTTTCTCCTTGTATCCTCATCTTAAACCTATACAGGTTTGCTTTATTTTTCATATACTGGCACCCCAATTAATAACTAATAAATAACATCGATATATGCAGAAAAATGGATTCTTCCTTGACATCTGTCTTGCCTGGGAACTTTTTAAAAGTCCCTACTTATCATATCTACTGCTTTGTGTTTGTAACAATAATATATGCCCCATCATTACCAGCGAGCGGTAAAATAGCAGGCAATCCCCTGACCGTAGTCAAATGTCTGTTGCGTAAATTATTACATTTAGAGCAACGCATTATTGTGGATTCTAAATATTCATGTCTGAGTGGAAACAAAACTCGACACAGACTATACTCAACCAAAAAAAAACCTTACCCCCAAAGTTCATGCTAGTAAAATTTAACACACACAGAGTTCAGCCTACGCAAAATCCCCCACGGAAAAATCTAAATCAGCAAAACTCGAACCAAGCAAAAGCCAACCCGCACAGAATTCACCTCGGTAAAACCCAACTGCAGGAAAGTTTAATCTACGCACAATTAAGTTTAGTCAAAATTCCATCCTGCAAAGTTTAGTGCACCGCACCGTAAAATCCACAGAAAAATCGTCCTGACAAAATTCAGCTGCATATATTTATGGATGCAATATAAGAGAAGGTGGGAGTTATTGGTGGGCAAAGCTTGGATGGGAAATTTAAGTTTCTTATTGTTGATATTGATACCAGCTAAGATAATAACGACGATGGTAATAGCGGTTGTCATGATGAATTTGACGACGTCAAAATATAGAAAAAAGTGTTGATGATATCAACAATAGGGTCTAAAACGGAAAATCGACGGTGAAGTTGATGATGACAAAAATGATGATGAAATTGGCGATACCCACGATGGTGATATTGAGGTTAATCTTCCTCTTTTTTGACAGCATCATTATCAAAACCATCATGATTATTAAAGTTGTTGTATTCTGCGCCGTCATTATCATCTTCCACATAGCTAATATCAACGTTGGCATCATTTTTGTCATCATCACGATCCAACAGTTTGAATTACTACTCCGATGTATTAGCCACCTATAGCCTTCCCTCCTTTTAGTGCTTCCTCTATCCTTATTCCGGCAACCAAATTCTGCATTGGCTAATTTCTGCGCGAGTTAAGGCTGGCTGGCATGAAGTAAGGATATAAAGTTGAATATAAAGAAGAATATTTTGTCAAAAGTAGCAAGATGTCGGGTTCCAAACTTGTTAGTTCATTGATTTTTTAAAAGGTATAAACAAATTGTTTGGAGCATGCGCCTAGTTAGGAGATCATACTGCACCCACATAACCAAACCCCTATCTTACACAAAAACTTGAATATTGTGCTGACTACACTATGAATCCAATAGTGCTTGTAAGAACCCTCAAAGAAATAACCGAAATTAGTCACCTACCGACGGTCCCTTAAAAGACGCTCAAGGTAATATGATTCCTGACGTACAAGGTAAACTTGATCACGGGAAGGATCACTCTGAAGACCTGCTGGACACAAACATAGATGGACAAGATACAACAATGATGCCACGGACAGCTGAAAAACCACCGCATGAAATCTACATGCCATCACCTTCTACTTCAGAGATGCTAAACACGATCAAACGGCTTAATATTAATAAATTACCTGGCAAAGATGGTCTCCCTCTTGAGGTCTACAAGGCCTCACCACATGCTGCAGTGGAGCAACTAGTACCCTCTTCAGTCTGATATGGTAGGAAAAAACCTTTCCCGCACGATTGGAAGGTGCCGGTAATGATCCTTGCATTTAAAAAGGGGGACACATGTGACAGCCATAACAACCGAGGGATATCACTCATGGATAAGGCCGCCAAAGTTATCAGTGATTTTGCTCAAAAGGTTTGAAGGAGCAAGGGATGAGCGGACATGTGAAAATCAGTGCGGATTTCACAAAGGGAGAAAGTGCATTGATTAGAACTTCACTCTTTGTCTCATTCTACAACACTGCAAACGCGGCAACCTCTCTATAATTAACATATTTTCGGATTTTGTGGCTGCTTTTTAATCTGTAACCTGTGAAAACCTTTGGTGAACCGTGGTAGAAGGTGGTATACCGTTGAATTCTAAGAGCTGCTGAAGGCCTACTATGAGCATTTCAAATTGACTAGGTGAAGAAACTGAGCCCTTAAATGTGGATAAATTCATGGACCTGAATGCACAGTCAGATCATCAGCTTGGGCTGTACAGACAGAAATTAGAAAAAGTCGATAGCTTCAGTTATCTTGGCTCGCTAATAGTCTCTCATGGAAGCTGTGACCTCGACGTAGAGACGAGAATCGATAAAGCCCAAGCCATCTTCAATTAACTCTACCGCCATTTGTGGAGCCGATGGGAGATCAGTAGGATGACTGAAATTTGTATCTATATAGTGGCTGTTAGATCCATTCTCTTCTATGTGGTTGAGACTTGGCCACTGAAGGTGCTTCATCCCCATGTTAAGGAAGTCTTTGAACATCACTGTTTATGAAAAATCCTGAGGATTCGGTATTCTGACAGAATTGGAAATGCTAATGTGCGTCACCGCTGCTGTAACATCGAGCCCACTGCCACGATCGTCCAACAAAGAAGACTGCGCTGGCTTGGCCATGTCCTAAGAAGACCTAATGACCGCATCACTAAGCTAGTACTCCTAGTCGCTCCTTTGCCAGATTGGCACAGGCATCCTGGCCGTGAATTGTAGAATTGGTGGCAAACAGTCAATAACCACTTTGATACCATTGGTGTATTTCAAAAGTTAGGTAGAAAGTGGGAGAGCTGCTTGCTCTGGTCTGCTGTAGAGATTGCCCAAGATTGTGACAGGGGGGAGTCAACCATACGGAATATTATAGATGCCTGGTGAGGCGTCTAGGTCTGGTCCCATAGAAAGTACAAGCAAGTAAAGAGTAATTCGGTGTGCTTTGGTCACTAGACCGTTGAGTGCTTCATAGCATTCCAATTCACTTCTCTGCAGACTCTTTGTTTTCTGAAAGGCTATAAGATCTGCTTGGTTGTCAGTTAGAATGTATATGTTCCTACCTGTATGATCTTTCGTATCATTGTTCTAGCTGCTTTTGAACGCTATAGCATAACTAGCCAAATCATAAGTGATTGTTTCTCTGTCCAGAATGGGTGTATCTGGTATATTTGTGCTCCAGTTCCCAATTTTCCTTCAGATCACGAACCATCAACAAAGCAAATTGTCAGCTCGTATTCCTGCTGCCGTCCTCCCTTCTCTTTTATGGTAATCTGGATCACTGAGTTACAGATGTCAATATGATGCTTGATTCTCTCATTTTGTATATGTTGTCCTCTACCGGTCAAAGTCCTAGTACTAGCTCCATGGTTGCTGTGGCCTTTCCATTGTATACCGAAATTATCATTAGGCATGTTAGTCTTTAAACCCTTATTAAAAAGGTAATGTGGCTTTTAATCTGAGTTGAATTCACCAACTCCATTGCTCTATGTGACAGAAACTGTCTGGTTATAGTCTTATATAGTATATAGTTATCTAGAGCTAGTTCAAGCTGTTCCCCGCCAACTGTTGGCCGTAAGTTAGGGCTGTGACTTTTCGAGCTGTCTCTTTAATGTGAGTTTTCCAGCTCAACTGATGGTTTAATATAGCCCCGAGGTGTTTCTTGATCTATTCAGGGAAATCGGGTGGCCGTGTGTTTTTAGAGCGAATGGAACTTACCATTTTTTTTTATAAAAACTATTATTGTGCTCTTTTGCGAGCCATGTGATCATCAGCATACGCCTGAGTGTTGTTAGTTAAGCCTATTTAGTTAAACTAAACACTTTGTGCTAGTATTATCCCTGAAATTAAGTTACAAGAAGGACTAAATCTGAAAATTTTCTCATAGTACTAGAAGGTAAACAGTAGAAAATAACAAAAGAGACTTAATTGCATTTTATTGTTAATCAATCAAATGTAGTTTCAGAAAGATGAGCCCTATTCCCGTTAAAAGATTTCCTTTCAATTTCCTAGAAAGACAAATACTCACTTGGAGAACTATTAAAAAGCTCCCTTTCATCTTTATTTATCAGAATTTATTGAAGATGTGTACCAGTAAAAGACCTTTCTTTTAAAGCTAAAAGCTTTGATAAAGGGCTTGTGCTAAAAAAAGCGTAATTATGATAAAACGGGCTATGGTAAATATTTAATTAAGTAATTTGAAATCCCAACTTTTATCCATACTTGCAGATAAATTCAATAGATTGGTTCTTCGTCTGCTTTATATTAGGTTTTTTCTTCGTATTATTTTTTTTTTATTGATTTTCGTAAAAAAAGTCTTAATTTCCTGTGTTGAGGCTATTTCAAATCCACTATGTATTTAGAAAAATCCCTTGTAATACGAAAATTCTAAACCGGTTTCATATAAGCAACAACCCCTAAAACTTCGCCCTAAGTCTGGCGAGGGTTGAAGTAAAAAAGGCGACTTTTATTCTAAGTTATAGTGAGCCAGCATATCGCTTTATTATTCCATTTTGATAATGGTCAATTGGTTTTCTATGTTGTTGGTTTGTATCTTGTGTCTCTCTTTCTTAATTGTTCATTCATTTTCTCTCCCTTTTTGTTACTATGCATTGTGCTGTACAAGTTTTGCGTTTTGTGCTACTTTTCGGTTATAAATAAAAAAAATTAAAAAAGTGGGTAAAATCTTTTTTTATATGGAGCTTGAATTCTGCATTCTTGTTTTTAAATTTTTTGTATTTTCAGTAAAGGGGGCCAAAATATTTTTATTTTGGAATTTATATCAATATTTTATATTGATGTTTCTTGGTATTATAAGGTTGAAGTATTACCTGTGCCTGGCTGAGATAGAGCCAGATTAGTAATTGTTAATTTGTAGTAGCCTATTGGCTCTTTAAGTACTTTAATATTAAACTAAAATACTAATAATTGATGTGAATTTAAGCAGTGACCTATAATTCATGAATGACTTGAGTGTAAATAAAAGCAGGAAAACATTCCTAGATTTGTGTATAAATACGAGCTGTTCGGATATTGACCCCCTCCCCTCCCACAATGGCTTCTATTAAATTAATTTGAACAATCAGTGTCTTATTAGCGTTTGGACAATCTTTGTTCTGTCCCTCGCTCCTCTTTTACTGTATCTATCTCTGTTTTCAAATCATGCCTAGAGGAGGAGGTTTTCAGGTTTAACCCCCATCCCAAAATGAAGAATTGTGTAGGCACCCACTTTTGTGCTAATTATTAGCTACAAAATACAAAATAAAGTTTTCAGTCCCTCCACCCTGAAAAGCTTGAAACGCTTCCACCCCAAATCAAATCCTTGGTATGGTCCTTTAACTGTTTATAATCACTGATGCTTAAACATCTTTCTATTTCCTTTTATCATATTAGTAAATATTAGTTCCTCCAGTGTCGCATAAGAAAGGTCAAAAATTATTTATCACTCGGATAATATCGATAGTACCGTTCCGAAAAGCCATCACTTCCGAAAAGAAGTCTTTCCGCCGATTTTCATTTTTTTATTGATAGTCAATTAATAAAGCCAATCCTATTAGAAAGGCAAGTGGGGAAAAGAAAGAATATATTTCTCTATCCAGACTTAAGGCTTAGGTTTTGGTGATGCAGTTGAATAATGATCTTACCTGAAATTTTGAGCTGGTAATTCTTTTAAAATGTAAATATGGGTATGGTTTTGTGTCGAGCTGTAAATAATGTACTTTTGAGTTGGGTTTTTGATCCGTTCGTCTACCTACATTTTACAACCAGGGTTGCCAACTGCTTAAATTTTATGTTAAAAGACACATTCCCATGTGCCGGGACACAGTCACATAAAAGGATAAAAAAACACATTTAGAGTTTTTGGACACAAAAAGGTAATAAAGGACACATTTTTTAATTAATGAGGTAAAGTGAAATATTTGCAAACTGAATATATATTTTGGTACAAAAAATTTCACTTTTCACCAAATTAGTGCCTTTTCTTGGTGCGTTTTTGAGTATCCAAGTTTTGCCAGAGATGTCGTAAGTAAAGGATTTTCTCCAACGTAAGAGATTTACTTGTTTATGTGAGTCTTGTCCTTTCATACTCAGTTAATTTGTATGAATTTTTTCTTTTTTTTCATTTAGCCGCTTAGAAAGGGGTTTACAAAGCGTCTTTAGATCAATAACACAACAGGTTAAAAATAACTTCTAGTTTTGAAATTTCAAGATGGATGTATTTTAGCTAAAAATGACACATTTTTGGATGCTCAAGGGACACATTCAGGAACCAAAAAGTTGGCAACTCTATTTATAGCTTTTCAATGTCGAAGGTTTCTTTATATTTACCACAGAAAATTTCTTGGATCACTGATGAGCAAAAACCAAAAAAAAAAAGGATTTCGATAGATGTCTTGGTATCCAGCACTTATTTTAAGACAATTGAGACATGCTGATTAGAAATAAATAATTAATAAATATAGTCAAAAGAAATGAATAATAAGTGATATTTAAACGGATTATAAATGAATAATAGATAAATGAATATAAAAGCGAACACTTTTGTCCTTTTTTAAAACCTAGAATTTATACAAAATTTGATTTTGAATTAAGGCGGAACCGTTTTCCACAGCCAAGAGGTAGTACGAATACAATATTTACAAAACTTAGAAAACATAAAAGATTAGAATTACAAAACTTGTTTTAACAGTCGAGCAGAAAACAGAGCTTAAAAACAGGAAGAAAACACACTTTAGACAAAAACTTCAGGAAAAAACTCTATTTTCGCGTTCCATAAACGAAATAGAATTATTTTGTTATTTAGGAATATTCAGTTGTCTCAATCACCCACCGTTTTTAATATATCTGACATTAAACCATTTTTAAATGTTTAACATTGTATCAAGACAAACAACTCGCATACAATTCTTATACAAACAACAACTAAGAGCTCATATGGCACTTGTGACGAGGGCGGAAGAGCCAAGAGCTCATATGGTATGAGCTCTAGCAAAATTCTAAGAATCAATAGATTGATTTAAAAGGCAAATCAGAGGCTTAATACCGGTCGGGATTTAAAATAAGAGCTCCGAGTCACAAGGTCCTTCTAAATATCAAAATTCATTCAGATCCGATCACTTACTCGTAAGTTATAAATATCTCATTTTTTCTTATTTTTCCTCTCCCTTCAGCCCCCCAGATGGTCGAATCGCGGAAAATGACTTTATAAAGTCAATTTGTGCAGCTCCCTGACACGCCTACCAGTTTCATCGTCCTAGCACGTTCAGAAGCACCAAACTCGCCAAAGCAATGAACCCAACCCCCTAACTCCCTCAAAGAGAGCGGATCCAGTACGGTTACATCAATCACGTATACACGACATTTGATTATTCTACCCACCAAGTTTCATCCCGATTTCTCCACTCTAAGCGTTTTCCGAGATTTCCGGTTTCCCCCTCCAACTCCCCCCAGTGTCAACAGATCTGGTCGGGATTTGAAATAAGAGTTCTGAGACATGAGTTCCTTCTAAATATCAAATTTCATTAAGATCCGGTCACCCGTTCTTAAGTTAAAAATACCTTAATTTTTCTAATTTTTCCAAATTAACACCTCCTAGCTCCCCCAAAGAGAACGGATCCGTTCCAATCATATCAATTACGTATCTATAACGTGTGCTTATTCTTCCCATTAAGTTTCATCCCGATAACTCCACTCTAAGCGTTTTCCAAGATTTCCGGTTTGCAAGATTTCTGTTTCCCCTCCAACCCCCTATGTCCCCGGATCCAATTCGAATTAAAAATGGAGCATCTGAGACATAAGATCCTTATTTATATTAAGTTTTAATAAGATCCGATCACCCAATCATAAGATAAAGATTCCTCAATTTTCACGTTTTCCAAGAATTCTTGTAATCTCCTCCAAATCCCCCAATGTCACCAGATCTGGTCAGAATTCAAAATGAGAGCTCTAAAGCACAAGATCCTTCTAAATATCAAATTTTACTAAGATCTGATCACCTGTTCGTAAGTTAAAAATACCTCATTTTTTTCTAATTTTTCCGATGTAACCGTCCCCCTACTTCCTCCAGATGGTCAAATCGGAGAAAAGACCATTTATAATTTAATCTGGTCTGGTTCCTGATACGCCTGTCAAATTTCATCGTCCTAGTCTACCTGGAAGTGCCTAAACTAGCAAAACCGGGACAGACAGACCGACAGACCAACCGACCGAATTTGCGATCGCTATATGTCACTTGGTAGATACCAAGTGTCATAAAAATAACCTGAACAGGATGAGGATATTAGGTTACTCAAATTCAATGTCTGGATGTGCGCTCTAATGTCCAAACGCAACTTTCAGACGTGTGTATGAAATTTGGGATTACTCTAAATATATATATTTATATATATATATATATATATATATATATATATATATATATATATATATATATATATATATATATATATATATATATATATATATATATATATATATATGCATCTCATTTATATTGAGATGTATTAGGAAATAATTGCTAACGCTACCACCAATTCACCGCAGCCCAATTCACCTAAGGCTAACACTGCTGCTCACACTCTTCCTCTAGCCCAACCTGTTCAAAGCAACACTCTTTACTTCTTCCCATGAAGTTCAATTTCTTTTAAATCCTTCCTTAAGATTTCTTATCTCACCATTCGAGGATGTCCTGTCTTTTCTTTGGCCCCAAAAAGTACCTGACTGCGCAACCATCTTTCTGAAAACTAGCAACAGTGAGAAAAATGTTGTTAAAGAAACGTTGTTTTGCAGTCATAATATGAAAAAAACTTCGTTTTCTTAAAGAGTTAAAGAGGCTGCGTCCCAAAGTCGAACCTTAAAACGTACAGGAATTAGGAGAGGCAGTTGGGGGGCTGCTGCCCCCCAAACCCCCCGCTTTTAAAGACTCTTTTGTACAGGTTTTTTGTTGTACACCAACAAACCCCCAGCTCTTAGCTTGTGTGCTTTGTGTCTGGGAAACAGTTTCAATAATTATGTTAAAATGTAAATGGAGCGGTCAACTTCATTGTTACTAATTACTAGTTTCGGCGCAATGGTTCTCCTGTCCTCTTGTGTTTAACATTTTTCGAATTTATTCCATTATTCATTCATTTCAATTTTTTGTTAGTTAAAAGAGGGCCTTTCCGAAGCCAAGAGCGGGGGGTTAGGGGGGCGGAAGCCCCCAACAACAAAAAACCAAAACAAAAGAGTCTTTAAAAGCGGGGGGTTTGGGGGGCGGCAGCCCCCCCAACTGCCTCTCCTAATTCCTGTACGTTTTAAGGTTCGACTTTGGGACGCAGCCTCTTTAACTCTTTAAAAAAACGAAGTTTTTTTCATATTATTTCTGTACGTTTTTCTACAATCCATGGTGGATGTAATTTAATAATAATTTTCCATGTTTATTTTCTCCCTTTCTGTATCAATAAATTCAAACTGACAAAATTATCTAATTTTGATAATTTTAATAGTTTAGCAGCTTAATTAAAAATTTAGCAGCTAGTGGTTTTTACCCACCCGCCTCCGGTTTATGGGCCCAGCGCGCTTCCGCTGCGCCAAGCTGCTGTTATGCTTGTTATCAAACAAGTTATTACAATAGAAAATTTCACCAGCGGCTTCAATTAGGAAATCAGTTTAAATGGTTCTTTTAACTTGCTTCCATCAAGCCTTACCCCCGCTTCAGTATAAATTCTTGTGAACATTCCAGTATGTAATTCTGATCACATGTTTCCATGTTTATTTTCTCCCTTTCTGTATAAATAAATTCAAACTGACAAAATTACCTAATTTTACAAATTTTAAAAAGTTAGCAGCTAGCGGTTTTGATCCACCGACCTCTGGGTTATGGGCCCAGCACGCTTCCGCTGCGCCAAGCTGCTGTTAGTGTAAGAATTTTTCAAACAAGTGATGTTATTACAAGAGAAAATTTTACCTTTAATGGGGAAATGGGTTTTTGTAAGCTAGAAAATCGGATGGTTAAGATTTCCGACGAAACTTTCCAGGAAAATTACTCGGAGAATTCCGCGTCGAATGAGTCTTCGTACACCCAGATCCGATGTCGACTCTGACCTGTAGGCGTGGCAGAAAAAAAACAAAAGGGGAACATGAACATTAAGTGGCAATGCGTGGTTTCTGGAAAACAGGGAAGGAGCTCCTGGGCCCTAGGGGACCTTAACTTGTGAATTTCAGCCCGATCGGACAACGTTAAAGGGGGGCTGGGGTTGGGGGGTCGAAACTTTCGGCCAGATTTTCCCCATGAAGGAAAAGTCGGAGGGGGATGAAATTTGGCAAGTTTCTTAGTTGGAGCTCGGGCTACGAAATGCATCCTTCCCCATCCCTCTGCGACCACTGGAACCGAAGATCGCTTAACATTGTCGTGGTTCGCCTCTTTAAAGAGGCACGAGTGTGCCTCCTTGATAATGAAACTCCAATAAAAGTTTTCAGACTTTTTAAACCAAAAATGTTAGCAGTCTTTATGATACAACGCTGGAAAAACTATGAAATATGTTGGTTTTTTATTTAAAGAACAACTTTATTCAAATGACTAGTTTCTTATGAAAGAAGTCCTAAATACATTCTTTCCCCCTTTTTAGTGTAACCAATTATTTCTTGGTCAATTTGTCAATTGCTGATCTCTTTGTTACACTGGTATGTATGCCGATGGCTATGGGTCAGTCAATTTTCCGATTCTGGATATTCGGGATATTTTTGTGCAAGTTTGGTGCATATCTTCAAGGTAAACTGTTTCTTTTTCTATTAATTGGGCGGTTCGACTGATAAAACAAAGAAGATCATTCGTTGAGGGTGTTTTTTAATCTTCTTTTTTTGTAGATTGTACTTAGTGTTTGATCACCCTTTCTTATGCTATGTGGATGTGATGCTCTCCCTCTTTTTTTGTATTTGTTATTTTCTTAAATTACTTGCTTAGTAAATTAATGGTAAATTCTAGACTAGCTACTTTTCACTATTTTGGAAAGTGGTTAGGTTAGGAAAAATAAAAACTTTCAGTGATGAATCCAGGGCCACAAGCATACTCCGAGAAAGCATTTCCAAGCTACTATGTTAACCCTCTTCTAATTTTAAGTCTTAGAAATTTATCTATTTGAAAGGTTCATTGAAATTTTGAAAAAAAAATATTATACCTTAATTTTCAGTTTTCAGTTTCTTTTTATCTATGTTTTAGTTTGAAACATTGAAAATGCCGTATGGTTCGAAGAAATTCGAACCATATCAACAAGCTTTTTTTCCTAATCTAGGAAATGTATTTGTAAATCACTGAAACCTTATAATGTGGGATTGAGCTAAGTTGTAAAGCTGAAAACACTTTCCTCGTACCTTATTTTAAGCAGAAGATCTAGTTTGTAAGGTTTTACTTTTCTAACACAAAAATGTTTAAAGGTCATCATAGGTAAGTGCCCTCTAATGGGAGAAGAAATGAAGGTAGGTCCTTCAAAATAACTTCCCTGGACATACTTAAGCCCAGTGGTTTCCAAACTTTATTTTACCGCGGCTTGCTTAAAAAATTTTAATCGCATGGTTCCGCTCTTCCATTTTACAAAACATTAAAGACGCAAAAATTTTTAGCTAGTACTAAAAAATTTATTTAAGACAAACTCTAAAAAGCAAAGAAAATGAAGAACAAATTTATATTATTGTCTTTAAAGAGAAGAGTATGCTTACCTATCCGCGTAAAGTTTGTCGAATCTCGGTGCCAATGATGAGATAGCAACACTTAACTCCTTTTGTGCAACCAAACGAACACAATGTTTCGATTTCATTTCACTTAATGCAGGAAATCCAGGGGCAAAATCTCCAGTATTTTTATTGGGGGACAAGAGGGGTCCATATCCGGATTGTCAAGGGGCATGTGATATTTGATATTTTTTCTCCACATTATAGGGGAGGGGGCAAATGCCCTCCTTTCGCTCCCAAACGACACTCCTGAGGAGATCCTCTTCTGTAGAGACAAGATTTTGCAAACGGTAGCAATACTTTTAAAGTTTTATTTAACAAAATATTATATTTTTTCTTAATATCTAGCTAAAATTGAATTAGGGATGCTTCCTGAAATTTTTGTTTCAAAGATGTATTACAAGATAATTCAATAAATTCTTTTTTCTAATTACTTGTTAGTTCAAATTCATCATTTCCTTCGTCAATAAATGGATTCTGTATCCATGCAAATTTTTAAAAACTAAAATCATCAAAATATTTGATAATAGCAAACCATCTAATTGTTCAACAGATGGACTTTTGTTTGCTTGTGTGTTATCTTGGACGCATAAATTTAAATATTGAAGCATTTCGAACTAATTCTTTTTTCCAAATTCGTCTTTGCAATTTTATATATAACATTGTATAATTACATAAAATTATACAGAAGACCAGTTTTTTTGGCCTGACACAGATTTTGCACCATCTGTATACAAACCCAAACATGATTATTCTACAATATGCCTTTATCATTAGAAAAAAGTGTCAATTACATAGAAGTTTCACTGGTTGTGACTTTCCAAAAATAAATTTACAACAAAAACATCACCAGTTATATTATTCTTTTCAGTATATCGAAGATATTCAATTAGGTACGTAATTTTAGTTACATCAGTTCCTTCTTCTACTTATTAAATAAAAAAAAACTAATTTTTTTAGCTGAAAGTAAGGAGCGACATTAAAACTTAAAACGAACAGAAATTACTCCGTATATGAAATGAGTTGTCCCCTGCGCAATCCCTCGCTCTTTACGCTAAAGCTTTTAATTGTTTTAAAAAGTAGAATTGTGGCAAAGAGTCAAACTTTAGCGTAAAGAGCGAGGGATTGCGCAGGGGACAACTCATTTCATATACGGAGTAATTTCTGTTCGTTTTAAGTTTTAATGTCGCTCCTTACTTTCAGCTAAAAAAAATAGTTTTTTTTATTTAATTTCTGAACGTTTTTGAATTAATGCATGTTTGGTTTTGGCTCTCCGCACATAAATTATTAAAATGAAATTTGTATATTAATTCTTTTTTTGGCTAAATGGCTTTCTCTTAGTTTTGATCAGACGATATTGAGAAATAAGGGGTGGGGAAGGAGGCCTAGTTGCCCTCCAATTTTTCGGTTACTTAAAAAGGCAACTATAACTTTCAATTTTTAACGAACGTTTTTATTAGTAAAAAATATACGTAACTTAAGAATTAACTTACGTAACAAACTTTCATAACCTTATATTTTTATTATGTATACGAGGGGGTTTGTACCCTCGTTAATACCTCGCTCTTTACACTAAATCCTAAATTTTGTCCCAATTTTTTAAGAATGACCCCTGAATCAGAAAGGCCGTAGAATAAATAGTTGAAATTACTAAAAATACTTTAGCATAAAGAGCAAGGTATTTATCTCCTCCTAAATACCTCGCTCTTTATGCTAAAGTATTTTTAGAACCCCTCATATGCGTAATAATCTCTGTTCGTTTTAAGTTTCAATGCTACTTCTTCCTTGCATTTGAAAAAACGTTTTCATGTTTATTTTTCATTGTTTTCTTATAGTAATGCTAGAGAATCCTGCGCCCTTGTCATTGAATTTTTCTTCCCCCATGACAGATTCCTCCAAGGAAAGATCCTCCAACATAGCCCCCTCTCCTCAGCCCCACCCCCAAACAAAATAAAATCCCCCTGAAAACGTCTGTACGCTTCCCAATAACCATTACTATATGTAAACACTGGTCAAAGTTTGTAACTTGCAGCCCCTCCCCTAGGGATTGTGGGGGAGTAAGTCATCCCCAAAGACATAGTTATTATGGTTTTCGACTATGCTGAACAAAATGGCTATCTCAAAATTTTGATCCGTTGACTTTGGGAAAAAATGAGCGTGGGAGGGGGCCTAGATGGCCTCCAATTTTTTTGGTCACTTAAAAAGGGCACTAGAACTTTTCATTTCCGTTAGAATGAGCCCTCTTGCTACATTCTAGGACTACTTGGTCGATACGATGACCCCTGGGAAAAAAAAAAAAACAACAAACAAATAAACACGCACCCGTGATGTCTTCTGGCAAAAAATACAAAATTCCACATTTTTGTAGGTAGGAGCTTGAAACTTCTACAGTAGGGTTCACTGATACGCTGAATCTGATGGTGTCATTTTCGTTAAGATCCTACGACTTTTTGGGGGTGTTTCCCCCTATTTTCCTAAATAAGGCAAATTTTCTCATGCTCGTAACTTTTGGTGGGCAAGACTAAACTTGATGAAACTTATATATTTAAAATCAGCATTAAAATGCGATTCTTTTGATGTAGCTATTGATATCAAAATTCAATTTTTTAGAGTTTTGGTTACTATTGAGCCGGGTCGCTCCTTACTACAGTTCGTTACCACGAACTGTTTGATAAGGAAAATTTTATCGCATCGATACAAAGATTGTATCGTCTATCGTCTAAATCGTCGACTGTATCGTGTAGATCGTCTATAGTTTTGTCTAAATCATCAATCGTCCATTTGATCTTCCCTGAAAGGAGCATCTAGTGTAATCTATAAAATCTGGCTAATTTTACCTTGAGATTGCAAACCTAGCTTTTGTTGAGCCCGGACCTGTAAATGCCGTCAGTCCCGAAAGGGTTAAGATACTTTACGTAACTACATGGTTTCAATTTTATTTGTTTTTTTTTCAGTCCTGGCTAATACTCGCGCCTCCCCATAGACTAGTCCATGCCTCCTCGGGGAGGCGTGCCTTCCAGTTTGGAAAGCGCTGCTTTAATCTATAGGTCCATTCCTGAAAGTTTCATTTTCCTAACCAAATTCTTTTCAAAGATAGCAAAAGGTTCCTCAGGTAGAAATTTACCTAAACTAATTTTGGAACGTAAGAGTTTCACTGAACCAAACGAGTCACTAAACTAATTGCTATTTATATCATTCAGCCAAATGATCAAAAAGTTCGTGGTAAAGAACTGTAAGTAAGGAGAAATTCGGCCCAATAGTAACCGAAACTATAAAATGTGAATTTTGATAACAATTAATCTGTCAAAAGAATTGTTTTTTTTCTGCTTATTCCAAATATACAAAATTCATTAAGTTTTATGTTACCAATTAGAAGCTACAAGCCTGAGAAGATTTGCCTGATTTTTGACTAAGGTGGAAAACAACCCCGAAAAGAGAAATGATCTTATTGAAATTCACAGTGTCAGATTAAGCATTTCAGGTAACCCTATTGTAGAGGCTTCAAGCTCTATTTACAAAAATGTGAAATTTTGTGTTTTTTTTTGTCAGGAGAAAAATTACGGATGAGCCTTTACTCTTTTATTTGTTTTGCTCTCCCCAGGGGTGAGTGATCTTATTAAACTATTAACCCTAGGGGATTGGCAGATACCTCATTCAAAAGAGAATTCAAAGTTCTAGTGCCCTTTTTAAGTGTCCGAAAAGACTGGAGGGCAACTATCCCCATTCGCATGCCCTTTTCCCCCAAAGACATCCTATCAAAATTTTGAGATAGCCATTTGGTTCAGCTTAGTTGAAAGGTCCAATAACTATGCCTCTCGGTATGACATGATACCCATCAACCACCGGGGAGAGGACAGTAGCTATGCAATTTGCTTATTGGTGACCCATAGTATTTTCTATTCGAAAATATACAGAAATTTATTGGGGTGGGATTTCTTGGGGGGGGGGGATTTTCCTACCGTGGAGAGAAAAAGTTTCTGGAGGAATATTTAAGGGAAATTTTATATAGGGGAGATTTCCTGAATTCAGATACAGAACTGTCTTTATTTGTCTTACTTTCTCTTTGGCAGCTGTTTTACATGTGGAGAGAATGTTTCGGGGGATTTTCCGCATTATTTTTCAGCAGCACTGCTTGGGGTGTTTTTCCATGTGGGAATTTTCTACAAGAGGAACTTTCATTGTGAGATTTTCCGAGGACTAATTTTTCGTGGAGGGAGGGATATCCGGCATGTTTTGAAAACGATTAGAAATAAACAAAAAAAAAAAAAAAATCTAATCTAATTCAAAATCTAATTCAGCGAAGAAGAAATTTTACTCAAAGAGAATTTTTTGGGAGAATTTTTCGCTGGAAAAATTCTATATGGGAGAATTTCTCCTAGGAGGGAGAACGGGAAATTTCCGTAGTATGTTTTTCAAGAAGGGGGGGGGGCAGGTTCTGGCTTGATTTGAAAAACGATTAGAAACTGAATTAAAAAGCAATGTTTTTGAACTGGAGGTAAGAAGCAACATTACAACTTAAAACGAACAGAAACTATTCCGTATGAGAGAGGGGCTGCCCTCTTCTCAATCCAACACTCTTCACGCTAAAAATTGACTTCTGTACCAATTCTTTAAGAATGGATGTTGAAAGTCAAGGATCGTTAAATTAAAATAAGAAGCTTTTTTAATGCAATAAAAAACTCCCTCCCCTTGCTGTTCATGACTTATTGAAGTCAGGCAAATTCCTGCTTGTTGAAATTTGAAAGAATGCACGTTGCCTAGACATAGATACCTGTAATCATTAAACTATCTTGCCGGAGTCGGAGTCAGAGTACAGTCGGAGTATCAAACGATTCGTGGTAACGAGCTTTAAGAACGACCCGGCTCAATAGTAACCGAAAGTCGGAGTCAGAGTATTGTTGGAGAATCAAACAGTTTGTGGTAAAGATCTGTAAGAGCGACCCGACTCAATAGTAACCGAAAGTCGGAGTCAGAGTATAGTAGCAGCATCAAGCACCTCGTGATAACGATCTGTAAGAGTGACCCGGCTCAATAGTAACTGAAAGTCGGAATCTCAGTATAGTTGGAGTACCAAAAAGTTCGTGGTAACGATCCGTAAGAGTGACCTGGCTCAAAAGTAAGCGAAATTTTAAAAACGGGATTTTTATACCAATACACATATCAAAACAGTTGGATTTTTATGCTGATTTCAACTATATAAGTTTCACCTAGTTTAGTCACACCCATCGAAAGTTAAGAGCCTGAGAAAATTTGCCTTATTTTTGAAAAAGGGGGAAACACCCCTTAAAAGTCATAGAATTTTAATGAAAATCTCACTATCATATTCAGCGTATTAGACAACCATACTATAGACGTTTCAAGCTTCTATCTGAAAAATTGTGGAGTTTTGTATTTTTTGCCAGAAGAAAGATCAGTGGATGCGTGTTTATTTGTTGTTGTTTTTAGTTTTTTTTTGGTCCAGGAGGGATCGTACCGCCCAGTGATCCTAGAATAGTGCGGGAGGGCTCATTCAAACGTGTATTAAAAGTTGTAGTGCCCTTTTTAAGTGGCCAAAAACTTGAAGGGCAGCTAAGCCCCTCCCAAAGTCACAGGATCAAAATTTTGAGATAGTTTTTTTGTTCAGCATAATCGAAAAATCTAATAAATATATCTTTTAGGATGACTTAATGTCCAACAGCTCCCGTAGGAAGGGCTGCACGTTACGACCTTTGCCCATTATATACGTATAGTATTGGTAATTGCGAAGTATATAGGTGTTTTCTGGGAGGATTTCTTATGATGGGAGGGAGGGGGTTAGGGAGTGGCTGTTACGTGGGAGAATCTTCCCGTGGAAGAATTGTTCATGAGTGAACGGAATTTGTCCATGAAGGGGGCGTCGGATTTCCCAGCATTATCTAAAAACGATCAGAAATTAAATAAAAAAGCAAGTTTTTTCAACTGAAAGTAAGGAACAACATTAAAACTTAAAATGAATAGAAATATTACATATATGAGAGGCTCGCCCCCTCCCCGTCAATAATCACTCTTTACGCTAATGTTTTTTAGTACTTTCAAAGGAGCTATTTATTCTAATTAAACGGCATTTGTTTTTAAAGGAACATTCTTAAAGAATTGGAACAAAATATGAACTTTAGCGTAAAGGGCGAGGTATTTCTGCTCGTTATAAGTTTTAAAGTTGCTCCTTACTTTCAGTTGAAAAACTTTTTGTTTACTTAATACACTTAAAAATTGTAAGGACCTGTTATAAATTCCTAGCTAAAGTATTAACGAAAATATTAATTCCAGAAACCTTCTAATCCCTCATCTATATTTTTCAAATACGTTTCCAAAATTAACTAACCGTAGTACATTAGCTTTTCTAACAAAAAATTGAATAAATATCAACAGTCCACAGGAGGCTTGACCTCTGACAGGAGTGGCTTTAATTGGTTAAATGTTAACCTCCAATTTAGGGGCATTTATTTAATAGAGCGAAACAACTGTTTAATACGAACGGGTTGCAGAGCCATCTAGTGAAAATCGTTTGCTCAGTTTTGGGGGTTACATAAGCCTTAAGGAACCAAAATTACAAGCATGGCTACACAAAGAACTATTTTTAGTTTTTCCCATTGAATTCCTTTTATCCTACAGCGCTGGACCAAAGTATTCATCTTCTTCTTTGCAAGTTTTCGGTATTTTTTGCTGCACGAGAGCAAATTATGATTTTGCTCATTTGCTTCAAACGTGCTACCAATAGTTCTTCACCATTCTGGAAAAGCCGCCCAAACTATATATTGGGTCGATCTATCGATACTTTGCTACTTAAACCTTTTAAGTCTTATAAATTGAATTGAAATCACTAGTTTGAACGATTTCAAATTTATCCAAGTTGTGAAAGATAAGTAAAACCTGGGTTTAATATTTATATCCAAGTGGCATTTAAAAAAATAAAATAGCAAAATAAACTAGGATCCTAGAACAAAAACATAATTAAAGTAGTCGATACAGATTGCTATATAATTTTGTTGAAAACTAGTACTCCATTCTCAATTTCTTTGCTTGTAACATAGAATAGCCTTGCATTTTTGAAGAATAAGGATTATAGCTGGCTTTTCTTGATGCCACATCAATGGCTAGAAGAACACCAAAAAGGTAAAATAATATAGAAAAAAATCATGGCAAAAATCCTTATTGAAATACTAGGTAGCATTTTTTTCAGTAATTTGCTTTAGATGCTGTTGATTTTTTTTAACTGTGGGATGTTTAAGATTAATGTTTTTTTTGTCTTATGATCTCTCTTTCAGTTTTTATTTTTAATGCAACGGCATACTTTTAGAAGAGTATAATTTTTCTTATAGTAACACAATCAAATACATTATTTTTTTTTTCATTTCAAAATGTAGCCTTGATATGTAACTGATGACCTAATATGTCATTGATGACACGAATCTATTGATGACATTAGATTTGTCATTGATGGATATGGAATATGTATTTCATATGTAACTTGTTTAGCCAACTAGTTCTGTTTTAAATATACTAAAACAGTGACAATGAAATTTAATTTTTTGAAGCGGTTATGTGAAACAAATAGAAAAAATTAGTAGAAACAATTAGAAAAAATGAGTAATTCGATTTTTATTGAAAAGACTTCCATATACACTTTTTGATAGTAGTGCGTGCCCGATTTTTTAAAAGGAAATGTGGGTGAAAAAATCAGCGAAAATTAGATGAAAACACATAGCAGCAAACAGCTTAAGATGAAATACATTTTCTTTGAAGATGTAGTTTTATGGACGGAACGCGTGGCCAAATCTAACAAGTTAGTTTTAACGTGGCAACACTGGCAAAATGAGACACTCCCCTAAAACTTTATAATTTTGAAATAGGCAAATCTTAGAAAATAATTGTTTTCGGGTATGAATAGGCCTAAGATGAGTGTAGGAAGCAACAAATGCTTGACCCTTGGTATCAAAAAGTTCGTGGTAACGAACTGTAGTAAGGAGCGACCCGGCTCAATAGTAACCAAAACTCTAAAAAATGGAATTTTGATACCAATATCTACATCAAAAGAATTGCATTTTAATGCTAATTTTAAATATAAAAGTTTCATCAAGTTTAGTCTTTCCCATCAAAAGTTACGAGCCTGAGAAAATTTGTGTTATTTTAGAAAATAGGGGGAAACACCCCTTAAAAGTCATAGAATCTTAACAAAATCACATCATCAGATTCAGCGTATCAGAGAACCCTAATTTAGAGGTTTCAAGCTCCTATCTACAAAAATGTGGAATTTTGTATTTTTTTGCCAAAAGGCAGATCACGAATGCGTGTTTATTTGTTTGTTTGTTTGTTTTTTTTCCCAGGGGTGATCGTATCGACCCAGTTGTCCTAGAATGTTTCGAGAAGGCTCATTCTAACGGAAATGGAAAAGGTCTAGTGCCCTTTTTAAGCGACCAAAAAATTGGAGGGCACCTAGGCCCCTTCTCACGCTAATTATTTTCCCAAAGTGGACGAATCAAAATTCTGAGATAGCCATTTTATTCAGCGTAGTCAATAAACCTTATAACTATGTCTTTGGGGACGCACAAGCTACAAACTTTGACCAGTGCTTACATGTAGTAATGGTTATTGGGAAGTGTACAGGCGTTTTCAGGAGGATTTTTTGGTTGGGGGGAGGGGTTGAGAAGGGGGGGGGGGAAATGCTGGGGGAGCTTTCCATCGAGGAATTTGTCATGGGGAAAGATAATTTCCATGAAGGGAGCGCAGGATTTACTAGCATTAATTAAAAAAAAACAATGAAAAAGTAAATATGAAAAAGTTTTTTCAGCTGGAAGGAGCAGCATTAAAACTTAAAACGAACAGAAATTATTACCCATATGAGGGGCAAACCTCCTCCTAATACCTCGCTCTTTACGCTAAAGTATTTTTAGTAATTTCAACTATTTATTCTACGGCTTTTGTGATTCAGGGGTCATTCTTAATGAATTGGGACAAAATTTAAGCTTTAATGTAAAGAGCGGGGTACTGACGAGGGGGCGAACCCCCTCATATATGTAATAAAAACATGAGAATGCAAAAGTTCTTTACGTAAGCTAATTTATAAGTTACGTATATCTTTTACTAATAAAAAGATTCGTAAAAAATTAAAAGTTCTAGTTGCCTTTTTAATTAACCTAAAAATCGGAGGGCAACTAGGCTTCCTCCCCTTCTTTTTTTCCTGAAAATCATTCGATCAAAATTATGAGAAAGCCATTTAGCCAAAAAAGAATAAATATGCAAATTTCGTTTTAATTATTGCTCTGCGGAGAGCCAAAATCAAAACATGCATTGATTCAAAAACGTTCAGAAATTAAATAAAAAAAAAAGTTTTTTTTAACTGAAAGTAAGGAGCGACATTAAAACTTAAAACGAACAGGAATTACTTCGTATATGAAAGGGGCTGCTTCCTCATCAACGCCCCAATCTTTACGCTACAGTTTTTTACTGTTTTAAAAAGAAGAGATGAGAGAAAGAGTCAAACTTAAGCGTAAAGAGCGGGGCGTTGATGATGAAGCAGCCCCTTTCATATACGAAGTAATTTCTGTTCGTTTTAAGCTTCAATGTCGCTCATTACTTTCAGTTAAAAAAAACTTTATTTTTTTGTTTAATTAAGAGAAAGAGAAAGCTGCGTATTTAGGTAAACTATTGTAATTTTTTCAGTGCAACCTTGAGTTATGCATTGGTTACGAAGTCACTAAAGTTAGTACGAATTATAATTAGCGGTTTGGTACCATTATTTTGCTTTGAGTTTTAAATTTTAATTTTGTGATACACCATTCATCGTGAGATAGGCACTTCAAGCGGGAGGTTGAAAATATAATAGATTCTAAAGCTCAACGATTAACAATTTCCGGCGAGGAGAATCGCCGAAGAACCCGCCAAAGGGGGAAAGCAAAATTGGTAAAAAAAAAATACAACAAGAAAACACTAATTGTTCCAATTATTCATCGTGATTATTTATCCTAATTAATTTTGGAATATCAAAGTTGAGAGCCAATTCTGCAGTGACAATTCTGTAGTGACGCACTAACAGTTCACTTTTTGAATATCAAAAGGTAGAAAATGAAAGAAATTTGCGCCTTACTCTAGTGAACTCATATAGAAGAAAAACGAGGATTTTGTCAGCCAGTAGCAAAATATGAAAAAAAGCAAATATTTCGACAGGGGCCTCCGCCAAGTCGTCCTCAGTGCTCAAAAAAATTAGAATGAGGAAAAAGAAAAAAAGAAGAAACAAGCAACAAAATCTAACCTTCTTAAGTGAACTGTACGAGAGGAAAAAAGACACTGAATCAAACAGCAAAAACCAACTTGAAATCAATGAAAGAGAAGTTACCAATTATATTGAATAAATATCATTTGCCTTGCAAAAAAAAATAATTTTAAAAGATTTTGAAAATTTTAAAAAAACATAATCTCTCTGTTTCTTTCAAGACTAAACAAAAAGTTGAACATTTTTTCAACTCTGGAAAGGATAAAACGGACCCTATACTAGGTAGTGGTGTCTACAGAGTCCCGTGTTCATTTGGAAAATTTTACATTGGCAGAAAACATCAACAACTAGGGGAACGATTGCATGAACACAAAATTTCAATAGATAAGTCCCTGAGATTTGAAAATAAAAATGACAACTTTGATTCAGCTCTGGCCCAGCATATATACGAAAATCCTGACCATTTAGTTCTTTTTGGAAAGGCAACTTTAATATCTACCGTAATTGGCCTACCGCAATCTTTTAAAGAGGCAATTGAGATAAAAAAAAGAACATATAAATAGAAATTTGGCTATAAATAGAGGCACGGGAGATATTTCCTTAAGCCCAATTTATAACATTTTTCTCTTGATTTACGGCATTTATTTTTATTTACGAAATTACGTTATTTATTTTAATGTGATATCTGATTAGCTGGCATTGCCAAGTCTATATAAGTATGCGTATAGTCACGAGAAAATTGAATTTAATTGCTGGTCAATTTTCTTCATATAGAGAGACAGCAGTTGTCTTATCTTTATAGCTTTTTTCTCTTTTTTTGCAAGATTTTTGGTGTGTCAATGACTTTACCACAAGTTTTTAGTCTTTGAAATGATCATTTCTTTTTTACATAATATAGTTATACCTCCTTTTAAAGCAATTTAATGAGATTCATCTTGGGATCACTTCTTTTAAGAGGACGTTCACCCAGTAGCTGTTTAATTTCATTAGCTTTTTGAAGTGATTGTCAACACCAAACAGTGTGATAAATTATGTCTCAAATTTAGCTTCAGTATTTTTGCAAATCCACGGCTTCGTGAAATCCGCCCCCCCCTGAGCATCTCCCTTCGTGCCAACGGCTCCCGTGACAAGTAGCTGAAACGGTACGTAAAATTCAGCTGGTACCACCACGACATATGCGTTACGCAAATAGTTTTGTTCCCTCTTTCGTCAATATTTTTAATACAAGAGTCATTCGACAATACTTGTAGATATTTCTTTGTTTTAGTTCAATTTTTTCTTTAATTTGAACTTGGAGCTATTTCTTGGAAAAATTGTATTGTACAGATATTTGGATATTTCAATGTCTTAGGTTTTAGTTTGACTGTGTGATATTCCAAGTCAACATATAAAATTGTATGAGGACCGCTATGGATGTGATTTTATATGCTTATTCCCCCCTTTTTTTATTATGACAATAACTGTCACTGATCGGCATGACCGTGTAAGTGACCGTTAAGTAACTGTTATGATCAGTTGATTTCGAACAGATTTGGGTCATGGCCCACCAAGACATTTCCAAAATCCCAATGCTCCCTCATGATGTTTAAATTTTGTTATTCAGAATTTTACATGTATTCACCTGAAGGACGCTTAAAAGGCCATTAACATCGTATCTTTTTTAAATCGTCCTTTAGGCATATTTTACACTAATGAAAAATACTGTCTGAATACAATACCTTTTACAAAGTTTATAACGTCATTGAAATACTATTATATATCTTTTTTGCTCTTTAAATACATTTGAAGTTGGCATTATTCACGTAAAAAAACACTATTGTTCAAAATTAAGGCTCTAAACATAAAGTAGAGTCAGCCTAAGGGTGCACGTCAATGACGTTATAAATTGTATAAAAGGTGGTGTATTCAGACCATATTTTTCAATAGTTCACCTGTAACGATATAGTACACCCGTATGTTACGTAATAGGGTTTGTTTACTTTTGGTTATTACATAATAGGGTTTGTTTACTTTGGTTGTGTCCGTAATAGGTTTTATTTACATATGCAAATGCATGTGGGTGCTTGTTACGTAATGGAGTTTGTTTACGTATGCAAATAATTTTTTTGGTTGTTATGTAATAAAACTTGTTAAAGGGCGAGGAAAAAACCTCCAAGGACCGCTTTAGTAAGGACCTGGTCCAAATTGGTCTAATCCGGATATTTTCATGCTTCACACACACGCACACATAACCTTTTGCTGTATGCAAACAAAGAATATCTCTGCTTCTTCTAGGACCAGAACTGTTATAGAGTCTAGCAAGTCTATTGTTGTTTTTTTCTAGGAACAAGGATTTGTTATCATAGCAGCATAACAAACAAAGGGTGTTATGTTATTTTTCAGGAAACAGAGGCATTACATGATCAACAATTGATTTTCATGGAACAATGGTTATTTATTCTTCTACCAGGAGCGGGTAATTCTCTATTGTTCCCGGGGAGGGGATAAAAACGGGTGTCGAACGAACTTCATCATCAGCCTTGTATTATATTTTGAGGATATTACTTGTTTTTAAATAAAGGATGCTTCCAGAGAGTTGATAAAAGTTGGATTTCTGCTTATATGTTGGTGAGTCTCTCTTTGTATATACTCCCCACCTCCCCACCAAAAAATGAGGGACATTGTGCAGAAATTTAAACTACTATTACTCTATATTGGATAAACAACTAAAAACCCACTCCCTCCCCCATAAAAAACCCGTTGCAGATAAATTTATCTCTTTTATCATGTCAAAATATGTGCTTTTCTCGTCTGATTTTTCAATGTGCCTCTCACTATTCTAGCAGAAGGGGCAAAATTACCCCGTCAGCAATCCAAGTTAAACCATAATCACCACCTGTTCCATATTCGGCTTAGGTCTTAATTAGCGTAAGCAGATATCTTCCGGCACAGGGTTAAATAACTACATGAAAAGGGTAGCTTTTGTCTGAAAATTAGGCGCCTTTACTTAAATCCTTAGGTAAAACGATGTAAAAAACGCGTTATATTTACACTAAATTGTTGATTTCGAGGGGGAATTGAGCTAGTTATAATCTCTATTTTCATTTGAAAAAATGCGATTATATCCAATTTATGAAACGCAGTATGGAAAAAATTCAATTAAGATCAATGAAAGGAAGCCTTTCGAAAAGTTTGGTGATAAGAAGTTGAGATGGGGGTGTGCAAAAATCTGAAAAATTTAAGTTAAGGAGCGTATTATGAAAAAAAGTACTTTGAAATTAATAAAAGGAAGGCCATTGAAAAGTATAATGGTAAAAAGTTAGTATGGGGGTGTACTCAAATTTAAATTATTAAGATTTAGTAGCGTAGTATGGAAAAAAAGTGGCTTGATATCAATAAAAGGAAGCATTTTGAAAAATATGGTGATAGGAAGTTAGCATGGGGGTGTGCATAAATCTGAATAATTTAGATTTTGGGGCCTAATATGGAAAAACTGCTTTGAAACTAATTAAAGGAAAACTTTTGAAAAGTATAGTGGTAATAAATTGGTATGGGGGTGTAGGCAAATCTGAATCGTCTAGGTTTAGGAGAGCAGCATAGCAAAAAGTGGTTTAAAATCAAAAAAGGAAGCCTTTCGATACAAACACACATAAAAACACAAAGAAAGACACACAAACACACAGTCGGGCACAAAAAAACACAAAGACAGACACAGAGACATGCAAACAGACGCTGTATCACACAGGTTCGGTGGGAGAGAGACATATAAAACACACACAAAAAACGCAAGGTCAGACACACAAAAATACAAAGACAGACACAGAGACACATAAACAGACGGTAAGGTCAAACAGACACGGTAGGAAAGAGACAAAAAACAAATACAAAAAAAGAAAGTCAGAAACACAAACACACAAATGCAGAGACGGTGACAGGTAAAGTAGGAGAGAGACAAAATAAATACACAAAAACACAAAGTCAGACACACGAACCCATAAATACACACAGTAAGGTACAAAAACACAAAGACAGGCGTAGAGACATGCGAACATACGCTTATTCACCAAGACCTGGTCAGAGAAAGAGAGTGTTTAAATGTTTGTGCGTCTGACTTTATGTTTTTTTTATGTTATGACTGTATGCTTTTGTCGGTTTTGTCATGTTTTTGTCTCTCTCTCATCTTGTCTGTGTGACTGAGCGTCTATTTGCATCTTTCTGTTTCTGTCTTTTTTTGGGTCTAAATCTGTGTGTTTGTGCGTCTGACTTTGTGTTTTTCATTTTTATGTTTTTGTCTCTCTCTCACCGTGCCTGTTTGCCTCAGTGTCTGTGTGCATCACTGTGTCTGTCCTTGCGTTTTGTGTGACTCTGTGTGTTTGTGTGTCTGAATTTTTATGTTTGTCTGTGTTTTCGTTTCTCTCCCACAGTGTCTTTGTGACTGAGCGTTTGTTTGCATGTCTCTTTGTCTGTCTGTGTGTTGTTGTGTGTCTAACTCTTTTTGTTTGTATGTTTTTGTGTCTGACTTTGTGTTTTGGGTGTTTTTGACTCTCTCCTACCGTGCCTGTGTAACTGAGCGTGTGTTTGTATGACTCTGTGTCCGTCTTTGTGTTTTTGTGTGTCTAACTCTGTGTGTTTGTGTGTATGACTTTGTTTTTGAGTGTCTGACTCTATATGGTTATTTGTCTGACTTTGCGTTTTATGGATTTTGTGTCTCTCTCTCACCGTACTCGTGTGACTCCGCGTCCCTTTGCATGTCTCTGTATCTGTCTTTGTGTTTTTTGTGTTTAAATGTGTGTTTGTGTGTGCCTAACTTTGTGTTTTTTTGTCTTCGGCTCTGTATGTTTCTGTATCTTGCTTTGTGTTTTATGTGTGTTTTTTGTCTCTCTCTCTCACCATGCTGGTGTGATCTAGTGTTTTTGGCATGTCTCTATGTCTGTCTTTATGTGTCTGACTTTATTTTTTTTTCTTTCCCCCTGTGCCCGCGTAACCGAGCGTCGGTTTGCATCTCTCTGTGTGTCTTTGTATTTTTGTGTGTCTGAATCTGCTTGTTAGTGGTTTGTGTGGTTGACTTCGGTTTTTTGTGTGTACTTTGTCTCTTTCCCACCGTGCCTGTGTGATTAAGCGTCGGTTCACATTACTCTGTCTGTCTTTGTGTTTTTGTGTGTCTGACTCTCTTTGTTCTTGTGTTTTTTTTGTCTGACTTCGTGTTTTTGCGATTGTTTTTTGTCTCTCTCTCACCTTGTCTGTGTGACTGAGCACCTGTTTACATTTCTCTGTGTCTGTCTTTGTGTTTTTTATGGGCCTGACTCTGTGTATTGGTGAGTTTGACTTTGTGTTTTGTGTGTGTTTTTCGTCTCTCTCCTACCGTTCCTGTGTGACTGAGTGTCTTTTTGCATGTCTCTGTGTTTGTCTATGTGTTCATGTGTATCTGACTCCTTGTGTATGTGTGTTTGTGTGCCTGACTCTGGCTATATATAACTTTTTTACTCTTTCCCATGGTGCCTGTGTGGCTGAGCGTCATTTTGCATGACTCTGTGTCTGTCTTTGTGTTTTCGTGTCTAACTCTGTGTGTTTTTGTGTATTTGTATGTATGAATTCGTGTTTTGTGCGTCTGACTCTGTATGTTTATTTGTCTTACTTGGTGTTTTTAAGTGTGATTTTTGTCTCTCTCCCACCGTGCCTACGTGACTTGGCGTCTCTTCGCGTTTCTCTGTGTCTGTCTTTGCGTTTCTGTGTCTTTGACGGTGTGTGTTTTTGTGTTTGACTTCGTATTTTTTGTATGTTTTTTGTCTCTCTCCCACCGTGCTTGTGTGACAGAACATCTGTATGCATGTGTCTGTGTCTGTCTTTGTGTTTTTGTGTGTTGGACCCTGTTTGTTTTTGTGTCTGGCTTTGTGTATTTGTGCGTGTTTTTCGTCTTGCCCACCGTGCCTGTGTGACTGAGCGTCTGTTTGCATGTCTCTGGATTTGTCTCTGTCTGGGTTTGTCTTTTGTGCGTCCGACTCTGTGTGTTTGGGTGTCTAACTTTGTGTTTTTATATGTTTTCTGTGTCTCTCCTACCATGCCTATGTGACTGATTGTGTGTAAGCATGTCTCTATATCTGTCTTTCTTTTCGTGTGTCTAACTCTGTGTGATTAAGTTTGAAATTGTTTTTTTATTTTCCTTTTTTGTCGGTCTCCCACCGTGCTTGTGTGACTGAGTGTCTGTTTGCAGGTATCTGTGTCTGTCGTTATGTATTTGTGTGTCTGACTCTTTGTGTTTATGTGTCTGACTTTGTGCTTTTTTGTATGTTTTTTGCCTCTCTCCCCCGTGCCTATGTGACTGGACGCCTGTATGCATGTATCTGTGTCTGTGTTTTTGCTCTTTTTGTGTGTTTGAATCTGTGTATTTGTATTTTTGTGCGTCTGACTTTGTGTTCTTGTGTTTGTTTTTTGTCTCTCTCCCTCCATACATGTGTCATTGGTTGTCTTTCTGCATATCTTTGTGTCTGTCGGTGTCTTTTTGTGTGTTTGTGTGTTTTTTGTATCTTACTTTGTGTTTTTGTGCGTGGTTTTTGTCACTCTCCTACCGTACTTGTGTGACTGACTTGCGTTTCCATGGGTCTTCGTCTGTCTTTGTGTTTTTGGTGTGTCTGACTTTGTGTTTTTGTGTGTTTTTGTCTCTCTCCCCCGTGTCTCTGTGACTGAGTGTCTGTTTGTATGTCTTTGTGTCTGTCTATTGGTTTTTGTGTGTCTAACTCCTTGTATTTGTGTGTCTGACTTTTGGTTTTGTGTAGATACTGTTTTTTCTTTTTCCCACCGTGCCTGTGTGACTGAGCGCCTGTTTGCATGACTCTGGGTCTGTCTTTGTGTTTTTATGTGTCTAACTCTGTGTATTTGCGTGTCCTAGTTTGTGTTGTGTGTGTCTGACTCTGTATATATGTTTGTCTGACTTTGTGTTTTTATGTGTATTTTTTCGTCTCTCTCCCACTGCACCTGCGTGGCTGAGCGTCTCTTTGAATGTCTCAGTGTCTGTCTTTGTGTTTTTGTGTCATTGACTGTGTGTTTTTGTGTGTCTGACTTTGTGTTTTTCGTTTGTTTTTTGTCTCTCTCCCCCCGTGTTTGTGTAACTGAACATGTGTTAGCATGTGTCTGTGTCCGTCTTTGTGTTTTGTGTGTTTGACTCTGTATGTTTTTTTGTCTAGCTTTGTGTTTGTATACGTGTTTTTTGTCTCGCCCAGCGTGCCTGTGTGAGACTGAGCGTCTTTTTACATGTCTCTGGGTTTGTCTCGGTGTTTTTGTGTGTCCAAATCTGTGTGTTTGGGTGTGTGACTTTGTGTTTTTTTTTGTGTTTTTTGTCTCTTCCCCATGCCTGTGTTTTGTGTGTTAACTGTGTTTCTGTGTATCTAACTTTGTATTTTCGTGCGTGTCTTATGTCTCCCTCCCACTAATCCTGTGTGACTGAGCGTCTGTTTGCATATATCTATGTCTGTCTTTATGTTTTTGTGTGTCTGACTTTGCGCGTTTGTGTTTCTGCCTTTGTGTTTTTGTCTCTCTCCCACCGTGCTTTTGTGTCTGAGTATGTTTTTGAATTTCTCTCTGTGGATCTTATTGTTTTCATTTGTCTGATTCTATGCGTTTGGATGTCTGACTTTGTGTTTTGCGCTTTTTCTGTCTCTCTCCCATCCTGCCTGTGCTATTGAGCATGTGTTTGCATGTCTCTGCTTCTGTCTTTGTGGTTTTGTGAGTATTCTTTTTTAGAAAAGCTTCCTTTTATTGATTTCGTACACACCTACACCAATTTTTTTACCAGTTTACTTTTCAAAGCCTTCCTTTTATTCATTTCAAAGTGTGTTTTCCGTATTACGCTTCTTAACTTAAATTATTAAAATTTGCGCATACCCCTATGCCAACTTCTTGTCGCCATACTGTTCGAAAGGCTTCCCTTTAATGATTACAAACTGCTTTTTCCCATACTGCTTTCTTTAAATTAGGTCAAATTGCATTTTTTCATATGGAAATAGAGATTATAACTAGCTCCACCCCCTTCAAAAATCAAAAATTTTGCGTAAATATGACACGGTTTCATCATTTTACGAAAAGATTTAAGTAAAGGCATCTAATTTACAGACGAAAGTTACTCTTTTCATGCATCTATCTAACTCTATGCGAGATGATATCTACTCATACTAATTAAGGCCTCAATCGAATGTGGGACACTTCGTCATCATGGTTTAACGTGGATAGCTGACGGGTGTAGTTTTACCTCTTCTACCAGAATAGCGAGAGGCACATTAAAATGCAGACGAGAAAGTCACACATTTTGACATTATAAAAGAGATGATTTTATCTGACAGGGGGTTTTTGTACGAGGGAAGAGGTGGGTTTCTAGTTGATTGTCCAATATATATAGTTGCAATAGGTTAAATTTGACTATAATGTCCCTCATGTTTTGGTGTGGTGTATATCCGTAGAGAGACTCACCATTACATAAGCAGAAATACAATTTCTGCTCAACTCTCTGGAAAAATTAATTTTTGAAAATCATATGATATCCTAAAATCTGATACAAGATTTATAGGGAAGCTCGATCAGTACCCGTTTTTGTATCTCTGGGAACAATACAGAATTACCCGCTGCTGGTAGAAGAATAATTAACCATTGTTCCATGAAAATCAATAGTGGATCACCTGATGCTCCTGTTTCATGAAGAATGGAAGGACACCCTTTGTTTGGCTTGGTAATAGAATAACAAATCCTTGTTCCTAAAATAAATGAATAGAAGTTTAGACTCTATGACAGTTCTGGTCCTAAAAATGGCGGAAAAACCCTTTGTTTGCAGACAGTAAAAGGCTATGTGTGTGTGTGTGTGTGTGTGAAGCATGAAAATGTTGGGATCATGATCAATTTGAACCATATCTTTGCTTGAGGGGTCCCAGAAGGCATTTTCCAGGCCCTCTAAACAGTCCTATCATAAGAACCAAAGGAGTCATTTGCATAAGTAAAGAAAACCTATTACGTAACAACAAGAGTAAACAAACCCTGTGACATAACAGCCAAAAGTAAACAAACCCTATTATGTGATGTACAAGTGTAATATACCGTTACAGATGCACTGTAGTATTGCTTAGGATCCAGGTACGAAGTAGCTCCAATAGTATACCTCCTACGTGTGCTTTTAAAAGCAGAGGGTCGTAACTACTTGAAACTTCATATTTAATAAGTCAAACACTCCTAACATATTGCAAAATATGCCCTCTTGACAACCTTGATGCGCGCAGTATCTGTTAGTTTAACACTCCGCTCAACTCTCCGTGCAAATTTCAATTTAGTACCGCCAGCCGTATCGGACACCCATGATCAAACATACACACCTGGTCTTTTGATTTATTTAATATCACTCTCAACTTTCCCTGCAAGTTTCAACTGAAAAACTTTTAGCTCTTCCTGAGTTGTGGCAGACTATTTTGACAATATAGATGCTCATAGTTTCTAATGATTTAGCTCAGCATCTCCCTCAATTCCTGATGTTTTATAGATAAGCCCTTTTGCCAATCTGGATACATAAAGTGTATTTTAAATTAGCTCAAATTCTTGAAATTGTCTGAAAACTTACAACTTCGCACCCTTGACCGTTTTAGAGATACTGGAGATAAACCATTTTGACAACCTGGAGGAAGATGCTGTTTTTTGAATTAGTTCAGTATTACCTGAAAGTTTCAGTTTAATACCCTTCGCAAATCTTGATCTATTTGATATATGATTTTTTACATAATGGATGCAGATACGTTATTCATTGGATTCAGATAATGCGGGCACTTAGTTTGACATGTCACTCAACACTCCCTGATAGTTTAAACTTGACAACCTTTACTACTAACAACTACTACTAACTATTCACCGTAGCACCAAGCTGCCTGAGGCCAACAAAGCTACGCAAGCTCCTCTTCCAGCCCAATCCATTCAAAGCCTCCCTCTTTACACCCTCCCAGGAAGTTACCATTTCCTTTCAATCTTTTAAAATCCTTTAAGCCTTTAGCCGTTCTTGAAATATTGCGGACACGCTCTTTTGCCAACTTGGAAGCACATATGGTATCTTATTCTGTTTAACATCCCTCTCAACATTACCTGAAAGTTTCGACTTAATATTCTTAGCCCTTCCTGAAATATTGCAGATATAGAGTTTTGACAATAGGATTACGCATAGTGTATTTCGGTTAGCCAGGCACCACCTTCAGTATGTCCCGAAAGCTTTAATTTAATAAACTTGGATGTTCCTGAGCTTTTGCAAATATTTCCTTATGACAATCAGCATAAACGTAATGTCTTTTGATTAATTTAACATCCTCCTAAAGCTTGCCCCCGTCCTTTCCCAATAAGGAAACCAATGTGTAAAGAATGGTCAACTTCCATAATTTTTCTTGGATTGGCAAACAATTTTAATTTGGGTAGATTAGACCAAATGGACTTTAGTGAAGGCAACTAAATCTTTGAAAGATTTGGTCGTATCTATTCCTAGCGCGAGAAATTCTATTTCATCACTGTTCCGCTTGAACATATTCAGGGTATGTAAAAAAGTTTCTAGGGAACTTCCATTAATACAAAAATATAACGGAACCAATCTGGTTATATAGATGAAAGACAACAACAAACAGAGTTCTTTCTGTTAAGAACATTGAATTGATTCCTTTTAAATAAAAACAGCTACAATAAAATTGAAAAAAAGATTCTTTTAAGAAAATGACGGTTTAAGATTTGCATATATTCAAGTGTGTAGACAGTATGGGGTTTCAGGATTGCTTCAGCTCTATAGGAGGCCAAAAATACAATGGATTCAGGTCGTATGTCTAGAAACACCCCTTCCATCCATGAAACTCTATATTAAACATATTATTAAAACTACTGACGGAATATTCAAATTTCGTCCCAAAATTTATATTACAATTCAACATTTTAATTTTTAAGCAAAAATAGATAAACTTTACAGATATTTCTACAATTAACAAAATATAAATTGTCAATAAAAACAATAGAAAATCAATAAAAAAACAAAGAAAAATTCATTTAAAACAAACAGAAGTAATGCCAAAAAAAGCAAAACTACTGTTCCCTCCCTAAATAATCTAAAAGCCTGAGCGCGGTTCGGGAGACGGTTCTTAGGATCAATTGCAACGGATCCTATTGCAACTCCTCTTCTAAAGTAATGAAAAAGTAAAATTTTGCAGAGTCTTACATGAATTGATATCATTACACTTTAAGAAATCAGGTTAGATTCTTTAGTTCTTTCCTGTAATCTTTATTATTACCGTGATTATTTTTGTTTTTTTTTTCAAAAAAGTAAAAGCAAACGTGATACTTTTGTTTAACATTTAACCAATAAAAATCACGCTGTTCAATAAAACACAAATCTTTTTTAGCAGAACACAAATGACACTGAAACCGTTTAGAGAATATCATAGGGGGGGAAGTCTAGCCTCACTCTTATTTACAGTAGCTCTTACATGTAAGAAATGACTACGTTTATAATATTATTACTATTTATTTTTATATTACGAAAGAAAAAAAGCCTACTCGAGGAACAGACCATATTAGTAAAGTAAATATCTTGTTTTGTAATCTAGAATTTTTTTTTGGGGGGGGGGATGGTTGTTACTTCTACTCTTATTTCTGGTTATTTCTGTTCTTTTTAAGTTTCACTTTACTGTTCATTTGAATTTCTATTCCTTTGAGGATTCATCTACTCATATATACCAGCTTCTGCTATCTTTAATTTTTGTGTGATTGTTCATCTAATTTCTGTTAGCTTGGGGTTTCATTTACTTATTTACGGTAATTTCTGTGCGATTTAAGTTTGAATTATATGAAAAGATGCGGCTCTTTACTTTTATTTGAATAACCTCTTTTTTGGAGAGGGCTGTTTTCTAATTGATAACGTGAAAACAACAGAACTATACCCACACAAGATTAATACTTTTAAGCTAATTAACCTTTGAATTTAAGCTCTTTATTTAGTTTTGAATTAAACGTAATGTCACTCTAGCCTTCGGAGATTCATTAGGTGACAATTCGACATTTATTTGTCGTAAATTTCTCGTCATTAAATATGGCTGACAATTTTTTTTAGTTTTAACATCTAAAAAAAAATATTTTGTTTTCGTCAATTCATCTTTCTTCTAAATCTGTTCCCTTCAAATTTATAAAAAAAAAACTATTGATTAGGCACAGCTCTCAATTTAAGCATTCTGTCCGATTTTCAGTAATCAGCTCATTGGCCTTCTGGGGGGGGGGGTTCAGGGTTTGCATGCTACATTTATTTGGATTAAATTATCGAACATAGTAAATTAATATAAAAATTCGAAAAGAAATAATCTTTAGAAGGATCTCATTAACTTCCTTTCAATTGAGGCATATTCTTTCATATAAAAAGAAAATACAATTTCTAAGACTAAAGGCATATTCTTAAGCGCATTGACATGTCAAAGTTCTGGCTTAGAAAAAAAGGAGAAAAAAAAACAAGAAAAAAAAGACTGCTAATGTCTATATAAAGAAAATTGGTCAAAAATTAGAATCAATTTCCTTTGTGACAATACGTCTTTTTGTAAAGGTTTGGCAATAAGAATTATTAGATGACATAATCAGGTATCAACTTAATTTGGTCAATAAAAATTGACCAAAAATTTGGTAATTAAAAATATCCGTCAATAAAAAAATCGGATTTTTATATTACGTAATATCTTCCTTAGATCTTTATATGTTTAACCCCAGTCAGTTTTTCTCTGATCGTTCCTTTTTGGTCGAATGAACACAGCAGAAATAGGGCTCAAATCCTTCCTATTTGACATTTTCAGAGCCAGTTAGGATAGACAATAATGTTCATCAATGGAAATAATGAACTTCTGTTTTTTGTTCTTGCCATTGGTCTTCGGCAGAAGCGTAATTTTGTCAAAATCCTTGGGGAGGGGGGCAAAGTTGGAGCCAATTTTCCCAAATCAAGTAAAAATGACAGTAAAAACTAAAAAAAAAGCCGTTTGATACCATAAAGGTTTTATTTAATACTTTAAAAGCACAATAAATGTATTCTATACTATTATATAAAAGTAACTTATTGTACTATAAGGGTGAATATGTACTAAAGAACTGATCAGTTTCTGTTGATGCTTAAATTATGCAGATTTATCTTAATTTTGACAAGATTTTGGAAGAAACTAAATTTCAGCTGAGGGGCAAACTGGGATGTGGGAGGGGCAATTTCCCCCCTGTCCCATAAAAATTACGCCCCTGGTTTTTTGGCCCCCCTGACAATGTTTTTTTTCGATAAATTGTTAACTTCTGAATTTTAGAATCTATTGAGTTTTAGAATCTATTCTATATCCTTCCTACAATTAGTAAGGTTGTTTCAGGATAGGCAGTGAAATACAAACATAAAATTAAAGTTTTCGTCTCACAGCAAAAATAGAGATATATTACTGGAAAATATTACTTATAAAGAAAGGCTGATGGTTTGAAAAGCACAAGAGAAAATTGAAAACAAATTTATGGCTTTCTTTACTGGTTCCGTAGCAAACACAATGAAATACTTTACTTAAAAATTTTGATCACTTAAATGAAATGGATATTTTCCTTTTTCTGTTGGAGCAAAAGTAGTTAGCGAATCCATTTTTCCATATAATGGGGTATATGCTCATTTTGGTTATTTTTATGATGATATTTATCAACGAAGAATCTAATTAGTATCAATGCTATGTTAGGAAGTTAAACAATTCAGTTACAGTAAATTTGATTGTATGAATACCAGAAAAATACATTCTGCAACGATCCTGGATATTAAATTACAAATAAAAATTGAAATAAAAGCCATTTAGCACGAATTTCTCTGATCATAGTAAATTATTTATAATCAACTATAAAATATAAGTAAAAATGAGAAGAAAAAATACAAAAAATTAAACAAAATGATTAAAAACCAAATCGGCTAGCTGAAAAGAATGCAAAGAGGCTTTGAAATGACCAAAATTTCAAAATCGCAGACTGAAACAGCCCTTCATGCAGAAAGACCAAATTTGGCGCAATATCTGGATCATTACAATTCTGTGCAATTTCTCTATTCTCATACAACGTTGACAATACAGTCAAAATATTGAAAATACGTTGAAGAAAGTATTTGGATGTAATTTTTTGATAAATTTTCGAAAAAATTCAGATAACATTACAGTAACGTAACGACTGAGTCAGTAACTTTTTAACGGTTGTATTGACTCCTAAAACAAGGGACTAACGTGGTCCACATGTGCAATGGTCGTTCTACAAACATAAACACCCAATATTTGTATTTCGAATGAATAAGTGCACTAGGGTAGTGTCAGTGCACATGTATGACAGGTCATTATGTATGATGACATGTATGATGACATTATGTATGATGACATTATGCCAGTGCACATGTATGACTAGAAACTTTACCAGAAGTTCCAAATTTGAACCAGATTGTGAAATAGTCTAGTCACAAGCGTTTTCCCCCGCTAACATTAATTTACTGAAAGGGGAAGTAGTATTTTACGTCTTTAGTCAAAGCGTCCCTGACAGCCAATGAAAACCACTCTTTCTCGAGTAAAATCAGAAATAAACACTACTGCTCGCTTAAAATAGAGACATATGGCCTCAAGTTTAGAAAAAATGGCTCAAATTTTGAGACGGATGGCATAAATAGCGATACTGGGGGATTTCTTAAATGTGATTAGTGGGCCATGTTTGCCACCCTGAATAAAAACTATATAAGAGTACTCGATCTGCAGTTTAAGCTTAGCGTCAGAAATTGGACGAAAAAAATGACCATCAATGATTTTTTTAGTCGTCTTTGAATTTTTTATGGTCTAATGTTGAACAAGTCTTCTCTGCTTTTCTCTACTTTCTCTGTTTCCGATTTTTCTTAGGTCTTATTTCTTCTTCTGTTATTGTATTTTACCACCTTTTACTCTATATCCTTTGCTTGCTCCGTTTTTGTTTGTGTATTGTATAATTTAGTACATTGTTTGTTATATTTGTAGTGTTTATTATTGTGTTGTGAGGAACCTAACGAGCTAAGCTTTGGGCCAAAGAAACACTTGGTGCTTGTAAAAGTATACATTTGGTTAGTATTAACAAAATTATTGATTGGATGATGAACACGCTTTGAGCTATTTTTTAATGCTGGAAAGGAATATTCAGTGGGAGCCTACGGAAAAACGAGGCATATTAGGTTATTTAACCTCTGAAAAGATTTCAGACGTTACCTTTTGTTCACAACATGTTCGGTTGAAACTGAAAAACAAATTGAGATACTTAACAATCTTGTTTTACAAATTCTTTTTATTTCAATCGTTTTGTTGTTGTTTCTATTTGAGGGGAGCGAGTAATAGCTTATTCATATTGATCCCAAATAGAAAATACGTACACTAGAGCATATCTTTGCAGGACGGGGGAGGTATACAAAATCCTACTAAATTATTACAAAAACACTAATAATCTAAAATATACCGAAATTTTGGGATGAATAGGTCAAAGTATGCGCCATACTCCCTTTTGTGTATGCTCTATTACCTCCCAAATTTTAAAATACCAATTTTTACCCCAATAAAATTTTCTAGATATAGACAGCGTTCCCCCTCCTAAATAATAGTTATGTTAAATAAGTATATCTACTCCTCCTCCTTTCCCCCCTCTTTTTTACCATTCGTCGTGAAAAGTTTGTTTGACTAATTGTGGACATTCTATTTGTATAGTCTATATTTGACTAACTTTTTCGAATTTTTAGACGGGTTTTGTTTTTGATTGATTTTTAAGTTTTTTTTAGTTCCTTTTTTTCACATTTTAACATAAAAAGAAAATTCAGCCCTTTTAGAGGCCATATCATACTTTTGAAATAAATATTATCTGATCTTATTTACATTTCTTGCAATTCTCGATGACAATATTTGCATTCGCGGTTCGATTTCTGTAACTCTTGGAAGAGCTTTTTTATATGTATATTATTTTATTTTGTTTCTGGGAGTCTTGAATTACTTTTCTCACAATCTCAGCTCCATTTTGCTTGTTTCCAGTGACATTTCCTGGAGCTTACAGTGACAATACCTGCAATCCCAGCCCAAATTCTATGCCATCTTAGCCACAAGACTTTTGGTTCCAACAGCATTTCTGTATTCCTTGGAGTCCTACTCTTATGAAGTTCTCGGCTTCAAAATTTTAATTCTTGGTTGCATTTGAGCCTCATGTCCACGACAAAAAATGGGTGACAAAAGCAGATCTTGGCTATGTTGTATACAATATCGGAGATACTATGTGCATTCTCGGCTCCTTTTTTGTCCGATATTGACAAAGAAGGTGTGTCACAATATAATGAAGAATTTAACCCCTTCTCGTTGAAACAAAATTGGAGCCTTGACCCATTTTAAGATTTAGAAGGATATGGACGGGAAGTTTTTGGATTTCTACGAGATGTGTAGCCCACTTCTTGTCTCAAAGCTTATATAACCTAGTACACAGTGAGTTTTGGGCGTTTATTCCTATGCTTTTTAAATGGAATTGGTCAGAGGTATTCATCTCATTTTCTGCTAAAACAGGTGTTTCGTTGACTCCAGGAGAGTCATTTTCAAAGACGAAAAATGTAATATAACCTAAGTAGGCAATTCTGGATATCTCATTATTACCATGTTTGTAGACCTCTTGAATAGGACATGTATGGGGCTAATAACATGGACACGTGGAGCTTATTAATTTGACGGTAATGCAATCGCTGAGATGTTTATATGAAATTTCCTTGAGAGGAAGCCCTACTTATTGTACCAAATGAAAACGTTTCTATGGACTTTTTTGGAGGATAGTTTAAGAAAATATTTCCAAAACCAAGTTTTTCAAAGAAAACCAAAGAGCCACATTAAAAATCAACACAAATTGAAATAAACTCCCATGATAATTCAGACTTTAAACGAACAGTAAGCACTATCAGTGATTAAATGAACCACAAAAGGAACAGATATGAAAATGAATAATCAAATCGAACATAAGGTAGCAGATACAGTAGATGAATAAAACATTCCTAAAATAAACTAATATTAAAATGGATAACTAATTAGAGTTTAAGAAGAACAGAAATTACCACAAACAGGCGTAGAGCTACCGCTCCCGCTGCCTAAACCTTCAAAAAACAAGAGCGTGGCTCGAAAGACAAGAGCGTGGCTCGAAAGACAAGAGCGTGGCTCGTCCTTTACTGAACACAATTTTTAGAGGCTTACAATGCAAAACCATTTTGGTGGATTGGGGAAAAAATCGTCCTCTAAAAACTTTAGGGCCACTTCGACTCACTAATACTATCTGTAAGTTTCAACTTGATACCCCGAGTAATTCCAGAAACAATTTGTTTTGGTATTTTGGGCCCATCGTACACCCTACATAAAAGAAGTCCTCTTTTTCCATTATAAAAGTTATTTGTAAACTATTAACATTTGTATCATTAATGCTGCTTACCCTAGGGGCTTTGTGGGTTATACCATCCATAGAGACATATTTATTGGAGTTCTAACTAGTTTAGACAAAATAGTCCTCTCATGGTTTTGATCGGATGTCTTGGTGGGCTGTGGATGGGGAGGCGGTGGGGTAGAAAAATGGGATGGGGGGGCTGATTGCCCTTTGATTACTTTAGACTCGTAAAAAGGATACTAGAACTTTCATTTTCCAACTGAATGACTTCCTCCCAAGTTTCTATGACCAACTCTTCCATACAAAGTGGCTAAAAAAAACAAAACAAACGTGAAGTAAATAAAATCTTGAAGGAATATAGCTATTTACTTGGTCAGCGTTAAAGTACTGCTTCTGATTTTTTCAAAGCCAACTCTTATTTAGGACATTTTTATAGTAGAAGGAGGGGACAGAACGAACTTTTTATCAGAACATCTTTCCCGTGGGAGGGGAGGGGGAATAACCGGAAAGAATGTATTTTTGCGCTAGTTTTAAATTGTTATACATAGGGACGAGAGACGGTTCTTAGGATCAATTGCAACAGAGGGGTTTAAGGTGTTCCTGTGCAGTAACCGGAAAAACAAGCTCTCTTTGTGATGTTATAAACCATCGAAAACAGTAGGCATTGAAACAAGTATTAGTAGCCACAAAAAAGGTTTTTGTAAATAGTAGATTACGTAAAATAAGATGAATTTAAAGAAAGTTGAAAAAGCATTAAAATATGAATGAACGAGGTGTGAAGTGGAGGCAATAGATAGAATCGCTGAAGATCTACATAATGCTGCCAGACACCATAACAGTAAAATACTATCGTAGCATGTTAATAAATTCAGAGGGAATAGTCAATTTGGACCTGTACCAGTTAAAGGTGGGAAAAGGTTCACACTTAGTGATAAGGAAAGAGTTAAAAAGAGATGGGCAGACCATTTTGAGAATGAAATAAACCAAGATAGAGTGAGAGGAAAGGATGTAGGGGAAAATAAAAAAGTTTTTGATACCTTGGTTGAGCAGGAAGATTTGTTTTTGAAGAAGAATTAGCTAAAGTACTAAAAGGATTGAAAAATAATAAGGCCCCAGCTGCTGAAGGTATAGTAAGTAAGTTTTTTTAATAGGGTGGTTATGAAGATAAAAATAATTTGCGGAAGATATAAATAGGATTTTAGAAAAAAAGGAAGTGCCTAACGACTTTAAGAAAACTATTAATTAAATCCCTCTCTAAGAATGGTGATAAGAGCGAGTGTAGTAATTATGTAGGTACTAGCTTTGTTTCTGTAGGAAGCAAATTACTTAGTATGATGATATTTTTTAGACTTAGGGATACTGCAGATAAAGCTTTAAGCGAAGACAGTGTGGTTGTAGGAAGAGGAGAGGATATGTTGACCAAATTTTCATTCTTAGATTAATAATTGAGAATTGCCCGAGTCATCAAACCCCTTTAGTCGTCCGTTTTATAGTTTATTAGCAAGCTTTGGAAGGTCCTATCTAACGGTGATAGAAGAGCTTAAAAGAAGGTCTTATCCTTGTATGGTATACTACATAAATAAATGATTAGTTCTATTAAAGTGATTAGTTCTATGAATGGATAAATGAATGTATTTAATACCCATCAATAGAAAAACAGATGGAGCACAAAAAAACACAAAAAAAGCACAATACACTAATTCATCTGACACAAAAAAAAAAAAAAAAAAAAAAAAAAAAAAAAAAAAAAAAAAAAAAAAAAAATCAGAAACAGATGCCGACCACTGCTTTACAACATTGGCCCACGGATGGGTCTTGACAGATGAATTATATCGGTTAATTTGCGACACCATCCCTTCTTCAGGGCTGGTAACACTGTACTGACGCGTAACATACCTATTTCTTGTCCACGGTGGTAAGCGCAGCAAAAAATGTTTGTACTTGTAGGTCAATGAGAGTAATTTCAGTTTATCTGTAGCCGTAAAAATGCGCCAAAATGGGCTAAGGTACAGATAATGAGGCAAAGCAATAGCATTGTACAACTGGGCCAATAGACGACTATCAAACTTCCACTTTATTTGCCACTATGCAGCTATACGTAAAAGAAGACCGCTTCTGAAAATGAGAAAGCAGTAACTGCCGTGTCTCTACTGTCCAATAGGGAGGCCCAGATATACAATATCATCCACAACCTCAACAATAGAATCACCAAGTGTGAAGCTGCAACCAGCATCTGATTTTGAGTTAAAAGTAGCACTTCAGACTTTTCATCATTAAACTGGAGTCCAATGTGGCCATACTCCTGTTGTAATTTGATAAAATTAGCTGGTTGTGGCCTTATAATACAGTTATTAAATACTTTCGGTGACGAAATAGCACCTTATCTTACCCCCTTCTTTACTGGGAAAAGGGTATTTCCACGCGGAGAAACAATAGAATCATATAAGAGACTATTACACTCCTTAGCTAGTAGAGGGAAACTAGGATCCAAATTCAAATTTTCATACTTGTCAGCCAGCGGGGCTAGGATGCAGGGGTCAATACCAACCAAAACCAAAATCAAATATAATCTCCTCGCGGAGAAGTGAATCAAATGCGCGTCTTACACCATGGGCAGCTAAATCCATACTTTCACCGTGTTTTTCTGCATCAATCAAAGCAGATACCAAGGCAGAAAGGGCATGCCCAAACCCAAGACGAGATTGAAAACTCAACAGGTGGGCCTGAACTGTACATTTAGTTCTAAACTCATCAATTATCAATTTCTCAAAAATTATACAAAATAAAGTTACAATTGCTATTGGGCGAAAAGACAAGCATTCAGAAGGATGTTTATTTTTCTTAGGGATAGGAGTCAAACATCCAATTGAAAAAGAATTAGGGACAAATCCTTGATTAAATATCATTTGGTAAAGGAGTACTAAGCGTTTTGTAAACAATTCACCACACAACAACAAATGCTGTGCAGAAATCCCATCCCTCTAGAGTTTTTTTTTCTACAGCTTACCAATTGCAGAAATAATCAGGCTCTTCGCAATAATCAATCCCGAACTAAATGTATGATCCAAAAAATCTTGGAGTTTCACTTCGTAACCATTTTTAGACATGGATCTGGAACAAAAATTACTTTTTTTAATGCTCAACCCATGAGGAAAGTGGTATAGGAGACGGTATTTAACTTGGGTATATCTTTTACAAGATTGGACCACAACTTATTTGGCCGAGACCGAACTTCTTCCAAACAAGACGAAATAATTGAACTCCGATGCAGTGAAAGCTGCTTTGAAAACTGGTGTTTAGTATAAATATACATTTTTTGCAGCCACCCATCGCGGGATTTTTCCACTTCAGTCCGACCTGAAAGCCAAAACCTAGCAGAAAAGCAAGCATTTCGCAAGTTACAATTAGTTGACCAGCCAGGCTCTTCAGTTCCAACTTTTACTCGCCGAATAGGTACTGCCGATTTTTCTGCAAGAGCTAGGGCATGTCTAAGTTCACTACAATAATGTTCAGCCTAACTCGATAATGTATAATGTTCAGCCTATGTTCAGATGATGTATAATGTTCAGTATAATGTTCAGCCTAACTCGAGAGTCACACATATTCTTTCTTGAACTCTGCATCAACAAATCAAACGGCATACAAATTTTCGTGACATCGTTGCACGCATTCTGGAAAAGATCTAGAGACGCCCTGTTCCAATCATTAGCATAAAATACAGATTGATTTTTCGGAAGCCGGTTAGAAGAAGGGCCACAATCACCGATCAGAGCACTTAAAGGCAAATAAAAGTGGTCTGACGTAAAAATACATAACAATAACTTCTGCGATAGTTACGGATGACGTATGATAAACATGGTCTAAGTTAGATGTACTACCCGAATTATGAACGTAAGTAAAACTCTCATTCTTTGGTGCAACTTCATAATCATCGTTGAATAGACCGAAAATAATACTTGGGCAATCATAATCACCAGAAGCATTATCTGGGTCGGTTAGACCACAATTGAAGTCACCAGTCATGGTACAGCATAAACTGTGCTCTTTTATTTTTAGCAATAGTTTAGATAAACGAGCAGCACTAATGGAAAAAAAATATTTCAGATCGGTTGTCACGGTAGTTCGTGGGCAGATAAATGTTTAGCACAGCAAAATTCTGGATTCTAATTGCCAAAAAGTCGCTTGCTGACTCAAAAATAGACGAAGAAAAGCATGACTTTCCAAAGCTTGTTAGACCACCACAAAGCCGGCCAGAAGACTGAGAGCGGCGCGTAGCGACCGAGAACACTATATGATTGGTTGATAGTTCCAAATGGCTCAGGCTTGAAGTAGCTGCAAAGTGTTCCTGAATACACATTATGTCACATTTAGAGAAAAAGTCCTTTAAAAACACAGACCGATCGACCACTTGATCGAATTTTTTGTTACTCAGCATCACCTCTTCACCTCCACTTATTCCTGGTCTAAGCGACTTAGTCTTCTTGACATAATTCTTAAACCTATTCTTGCACACTGCACTCTCAAAACCTCAAAAATTCACTCATATCGCTAACATATTCATCAAGGATGCTCAAATCATCAGCATAATCTAAGTTTTTAGATTTTTATTTCCCCATTTGATTCCGTATTCTCCCATTGCCTATGCTATGCTCTTTAGGAAAAAGTCCGTCAAATAATCCATATGAATGGGGATTCTCACACATAAGAGTCTCGATTTAGTCTTGAAAGTGATAACACCCTTTCTAGATTTTATCAACTTGAAACTCGGTAGGATCTTAAATTGATTCAGCGACCGGTGTTAATTGTGTGACCGTTCTTTCAAAATATTTTTATACGGATTAAAAATGTTGTAATCCACTGGCCTAGTTTCTGGACATTTATTTATATTCTGTAAAAACTGATTTGTGCCGATCTCGATTTAAGTGTGCCAAGCCGTTTTTTACATAGCCCTAATTGACAAGCAGAAGACGAACAGCTCACTGTCGCAAATGCCATTGTACCTGCCAGGAGAGTCTCTCTTAAGCTGCGGGGATCTGGCAAAACGGGAGATGACGCTTCCCATGTCTATTGGGGTTCGTCCCAGGATACTGCCAGATGGACTAGTACAGAATGCTTTGCTAAATTTTGCCGTAAGGGTGAAGCCAAAAGGAAATATCAACACCGATATCATTAATACTGGTTGCGATTTTTTCGCAAAAGATATGGTAGACGAAGCGACAACAAATATTTGCTCTTTGGCAAGGCATACTACTCGGCAAACCGAAAGGCAGAAAGTTGCTGACAGTTTTGCGGACATTTTAAAAGTTATTGACTATTGTGATAAGAATTCAGTGACCCTAACAAATTTCGTTATATCTACTGTATCTGCTACCTTATGTTCGATTTGATTATTCATTTTCATATCTGTTCCTTTTGTGGTTCATTTAATCACTGATAGTGCTTACTGTTCGTTTAAAGTCTGAATTATCATGGGAGTTTATTTCAATTTGTGTTGATTTTTAATGTGGCTCTTTGGTTTTCTTTGAAAAACTTGGTTTTGGAAATATTTTCTTAAACTATCCTCCAAAAAAGTCCATAGAAACGTTTTCATTTGGTACAATAAGTAGGGCTTCCTCTCAAGGAAATTTCATATAAACATCTCAGCGATTGCATTACCGTCAAATTAATAAGCTCCACGTGTCCATGTTATTAGCCCCATACATGTCCTATTCAAGAGGTCTACAAACATGGTAATAATGAGATATCCAGAATTGCCTACTTAGGTTATATTACATTTTTCGTCTTTGAAAATGACTCTCCTGGAGTCAACGAAACACCTGTTTTAACAGAAAATGAGGTGAATACCTCTGACCAATTCCATTTAAAAAGCATAGAAATAAACGCCCAAAACTCACTGTGTACTAGGTTATATAAGCTTTGAGACAAGAAGTGGGCTACACATTTCGTAGAAATCCAAAAACTTCCCGTCCATATCCTTCTAAATCTTAAAATGGGTCAAGGCTCCAATTTTGTTTCAACGAGAAGGGGTTAAATTCTTCATTATATTGTGACACACCTTCTTTGTCAATATCGGACAAAAAAGGAGCCGAGAATGCACATAGTATCTCCGATATTGTATACAACATAGCCAAGATCTGCTTTTGTCACCCATTTTTTGCCGTGGACATGAGGCTCAAATGCAACCAAGAATTAAAATTTTGAAGCCGAGAACTTCATAAGAGTAGGACTCCAAGGAATACAGAAATGCTGTTGGAACCAAAAGTCTTGTGGCTAAGATGGCATAGAATTTGGGCTGGGATTGCAGGAATTGTCACTGTAAGCTCCAGGAAATGTCACTAGAAACAAGCAAAATAGAGCTGAGATTGTGAGAAAAGTAATTCAAGACTCCCAGAAACAAAATAAAATAATATACATATAAAAAAGCTCTTCCAAGAGTTACAGAAATCGAACCGCGAATGCAAATATTGTCATCGAGAATTGCCAGTCTAATTTAAGACAACCTGTCCGCATATCTAATGAAAACCGAAATTGTAGACAGGCGAAATCTGTTGCAAGGCAAAGGATACTTATTCAATCTAATTGGTAACTTCTCTTTCATTGATTTCAAGTTGGTTTTTGCTGTTTGATTCAATATCTTTTTTCCTCTCGTGCAGTTCACTTAAAAAGGTTAGATTTTGCTGTTGTTTCTTCTTTGTTTTGTCTTTCTTTTTCTTTTGAGCACTGAGGACGACTAGGCGGAGGTCCTTGTCGAAATATTTGCTTGTTTTACATATTTTGCTACTGGCTGATAAAATCCTCGTTTTTCACCTATTTGTTTTTTCTCTTTTCATTTATTATTTACTTTCTTTGTTTTCATAAATCAATAAGTCATTCCTCGATGACTTAAGTAATATGAAATTTGCAACTTGGAATGTTACAACGTTAAAATACAGCTATCGTATTGACATTTTGACTTAAAAATTCAGACGCTTTAAACTGGACTTATTATGGATTGCAGAAACTTATATTCGAAGGTAGGAAACATTAAATTTGCTAATATAGAATTTATTCACTCAGGCAGGAATGATGGAGTGCATAGGCAAGGAGTAGCAGGGAATAGGGCTAATGACAAATAACAAGACTGCTAAGTCTTAGTTAGTTGGGTAGGTATTAATAATAAAATTCTACTACTACTTCTACTGCCGCAACTACTGCTACTACTACTGCTAATAACTCACGGCAGAACCAAGCCATCTGAGGCCAACAAAGCTACACATGCTTCTCCTCTATCCCAATCTATTCAAAGTCTCCCTCTGTGCAACCTTCTAAGAAGCTCTCATTTCCCATAAATCTTTCCTTACGACATACTCCCGCCCCATTTAGGGACGACCTGATTTTCGTTTGGCCCTAGACGATAATTATAAATTATTATAAATTGGGCTTAAGGAAATATCTCCCGTGTCTCTATTTATAGCCTAATTTCTATTTATATGTTTTTTTTTTATCTCAAGAACGGACTTACTGATTCAGGAAAAGCAGTGGTCTCAGAACCATTGCAGGCTGGGGACTACTTGCAGGCCATTGCAGGACTAATATATCTTCTCAAGACTAGATGAAAAAATAATACATGCTTATTCAACCTAGAATAGACTTAATCAAATAACCAGAGTCTAGTGTATCAGACTTTAATCTATGAATTGAACTTAAGCCATACTGGTCAACATTAAGTGACGGATTTACGCCAAATAAAAATTTCAAAGTTTTTAAGATAATTTTTAAGATACGAAATTTTAAATCCTTGGGACTGATTTACTCGGACCAGAGACAAACTTTATCTAATCTTGTTAAGGATTACAATCCAAAATATTAGTTCTTGAGCAAAAATTGTTTTTAATAGTTACAGATATTTAAAAATAAAATATGATAATGTGATTAAACTCCGTTAAAAAACAGAGAGACAATTTTAAAAATGTTCTGAAAAGCAGTTTTCAAACAAAAGTTAGGAGTGAAATTAAATTAAAAGTAAGCGGCAATATAGTCAACCAACTAATCAGACTTAAAATAAAAATAATTTATTACGAATGAACAAATGATA